>NC_041385.1:349116780-349215723 GCF_002162155.2 Triticum dicoccoides | reverse complement strand
GACACCCTGACCCCGACACCTCGACCCCGACACCACACCCCGACACACAGACCACGACACCACACCCCGACACCCCGACCCCGACACGACACCCTAACCCCGAAACAGCACCCCGACACCGACATGACACCCCGACCCCCTAAACCTCCCAAAAAGGTGCTCTTTGGCCTTCCAGAGGCCGACTGGGTTATATATTTGTGAATTATTAGTTAGGTCATATATTTTTCGATTTTGTTATGAAAAACATCATATATAGTTGTGTTGATCGGGTAGATTTAAATGTGCAGTTGTTTCATCGCTGCGAGGTTTGGTGTTCGACGACCTCGCCGTGCGTTTGATGAGCTCTGCCCCTTCGTTTGTGGGTGAGCACAAATGACATGTCCTTCTCCCCCATTAATTATTTGCACAAATGACATGAAATTTGGTAGCTACCTATATATGTGTCTTGAATCATCAATATGCGTAACCAATATGTGTCTCCCGTTCAAAAGCGTCATAGTTATAAATATGCATGCATTTGCATATTTATAACCTTGATTCTTTTGAATTGTCCAATGCTATCCATGGACAGCCCGAGTATGTGTAGATTGGGTTCGTTTTCCCATATGCTTTGCTCCGGATCTGACGCATAAATTTCGTCAGTGCCTCCCCTGTTGTTCTCCGGGTACACATCCTCTCTGTTTATTGCAGAGACGTGTATCAGGAGAACAGCGGGGAGGTGCTGCCAAAATTTTGCGTCGGATTCGGAGCATAGCATATGGGAAAACAAACCCAATCTACACATACTCGGGTGGGATTAGGACCTATCATTACCTATTAAAGTGTAGGTTGCATGGACGTAATAAAATTGATAAAGTAGATCAACTAATGAATATATACATGGTGAATTATATATGTAATTATTGTGTGTCCAGTAGCTCTGAAAGTCAAGATGAGTGATCGTGCGTGGATGTATACCGGTCACACTGGTCAGAACAAATGGAGCGCTGAATGGTTCACAAAAACCAAGGGGTACCGAGTATTATGGGAGAGTTGAAGCAATTTATGAACTTCTATTCTATGGTGAAAACCCACCGAATGTGGTAGTCTTCAAATGTTATTGGTTTTAGCCGAAGGAGACTAGAAGGACTCATGAACATATAGGGCTAGTTGAAATCAACCAAAGCACCCATTTAGATGTTCCTGATGTCTATATTATGGCTCAACAGGCGACCCAAGTATTCTATCTACCCTGGGCCTGCCAAACTAATCCAAATCTGAAAGGTTGGGATGTTGTTTATGAAGTGCCGCCACGTGCTAGACTATCTCCCCCAAAGGAAGAGGATTATGAAACTCACATTAACCCAGACACATATGAAGGAGAATTCTTCCAAGAGACACGTCTTTCCAAAAAGCGTTCCAAGAACCGGTATACTTCACCCCAAAACATTGAAGTAGACAGCGACAGTGAATCCCACATCACCCCAGAGGAGGAACAAGAAGAGCCGAAACAAGAAGAGGTTACTGCTGCGGACGACCTCTCAATGCTTGACCGATTACGTAAAGGTGGCCTTCCACATGTTGATGCCACTGAACCCTATGAGCCCGTCATTGATTATAGTGATGATGATGATTATGCATTTATTGATGATACTAATCGAGATTATTAGTAGTGTCAGGTATTCAATTTTTTTATGTTGTACTTGATGATGATACACTTAAGTGATATACATATTATTATTCATGTCGGTATTTTTTTATGTTGTACTAATTTCGTTTACTCTTTGTCATGGTAGGTGTTGAAAGATGGAAGGGGAGCCGACTGAGGCCAAGGACAAACATGCCCAAATTGAAGGTGTGCCACACCATCAAGGTAGCTCCAGCTTATATCAGTTCGGGCGGAATTGGGTAATGTGGTTTGCTTCATTATTAATGCAATTCATTCATCATGCTAGCTTGAGCCCTTTAATTACTAATTTACTTTGTTTCTCTCTTTCAGGCATGCTACAATAAGACGGATAAGGTGCCAGAGGGGTATGACCTGTATGCCATGGCCCATACTGCCTCTTACAAGCAAGTCAAGGGGAAGGCGAGGAAAGGGGAGGAGTTTAACCCGAGCCAGATCCCCTACAATTCAGAGCAGGTGATGATATCTAGTGGCGGGAGGTCCCGTGGCTCCATAGCCATTGATCCAGAGATTGCTCCTGAGACCACGGTGAGTTTAATTTGAATGGACGTTACTTGCTAGTCTTAACATTTGAGTGTCATCATGCTAACAAAACATTGGAAATGATCTTTGGTGCAGCGTTACTCCACACAAGCATCACACGATCCTTCTCCAGCTACTGGCCTGAGCCAGCCCGCTCCCACACCTCCATGATCAAGGTAAGTTTCTCTAGTTTTTTGCTTAATAAATGCATAAAGACCTAGACTTAGCTTTATTTCATCCAATATGCTTACCTTAATGACCTAGACGTAGCTTCTTTTCCTGCAAAATGACTTAATAAGCTTACTGACCTCCAAAACCAGCCATTTTACCTAAGTTAGCTCTAAAACGATCTATACTTAGCTTTGTTTCCTCCAAAATGACCTAAGTTAGTTATAATATGCTTAGTTAACTAGGTTTGCTCAATAATGACATGTACTTACCTTACTTATGTAAAAAAAGGCATAATTAGCTTAGTTAGCTCATAAACGATCCATTTTACCTACATTAGCTCTAAAATGATGCATTTTACCTAAGTTAGCTCATAAACGATCCATTTCACCTAAGTTACCTCACAAACGATGGCGTGCTTCTTCTTCTAGTCTTCTTCTTCTAGTCACCTTTTCCTAACTTTCTTATTTGCCATTTTGCAGATTTCATTCACTTCTCGGAAGCTAGCTTGCTATGATGGAGTGCTTGTTTTTAATTTCATTCTCTTCTAGTATTCTTCTAGCTTGCTACGATGGAACTTGCTATCTTGATGAAACTTTGCATTGTAATATGTATGTGCAACTTTGCTATCTTGATGGAACTTGCTATGTATGAGTGGATGGAACTATATATGTATGTACGATGAAACTTATGTGCTGTTAAATAGCTCTGTGAAATATATCTATATATGTCATATATATTTGCTGTGAAAATTGTTGGATTTAAAAAAAACAGAAAAAAGAGCCAATATGCAGGCTCTTTGCCGTCAGCCACCGACGACAAAGGTCTCTTTGCCATCAGCAGCGGACGGCAAAGAGGCCACGTGGCAGGCAACTGTGCTTCCTGGGAGGCTGGCCTATTTGGTCAGTTTGCCAACAGTGGCTGACGGCAAAGAGAAAAAAAACTTTGCCTACAGCGGCGGACGGCAAAGGCCTTCCGATGTTTGCCGTCAGCGGCCGACAGCAAAGGCTTGCCGTTAACCACCTAACGGAGTAACAACACAATTATTGCCGTCAGTATTCTTTGCCGCCGGCAGCTGATGGCAAAGGACCCTTTGCCGTCAGCCACCCGAAGCGGATGGCAATGTAGCTCTTTGCCATCCCGTACATTACCGTCCACTTTTGCCGTCAGCGACGGACGACAAAGACCTTTGCCGTCCGCCATACGTGCCTTTGCCGTCCGCCGTGGCTGATGGCAAAGTAGCTGATTCCTGTAGTGACATGCAAAGTGAACACGCTAGAATGGGCATAAGGTGACAAGTGGTAGATAGCCCATAGTCATGTGAGAGCCAAGTAAAAGAGATGCACGTAGTCCTTGCGCGAAGGGAACGGTGGTAAGGATAGTCCACGGGATCCCAAAGCATCATTGCTCTCAAGAGCTCGTTTCGTCAACTCTTGGGATTGAGAGGTTGACGAGTATACATGAGTACCTACACAAAACAAAGACAAAGGAAAAATTGTGTGTGCATGGTATATGTACACATCATCCATCATGATGCGCACGTGCATGTGTCGGTTAGCACAAAACATCCAATACTCAAATAAATGAGATGCGTGATATAGAAACATGTCATCCATCATGATAGGTTTGTTATTATGTATAGCATAATGGAGACTCAAATTATGTAATGCATCACGAGCAATATCTAGAGCATTGTGATTCATGGAATTCATATGATGTACACTATCATGGGAATCATGCAAAGTATGAAATGCATCAAGATCTCCTAATATGTATGAGGAAACTATGGGGGTCTCCTCATGAGCAAGAGTAGAAACATCACGTGGAGAGTATTGACAACATCCAAAACAATGCATATATGGAATAATGTGATCATGGCATGACATAGTAGATGAATTGCGCAAATCATGTAAAGGAAGCATGGCAATATCATCACATGAAAAACAAAAGCCAATGACCATCATCTCGTCATCTATGCCATAAGTGCAAATGGGATTGATTTTAATGGGGTTGAGATTGTAGGGATGCAATATGGGAGATCTCACCCATAGCATATGACAAGTTCAATGGGTTGTCAAACATGATGTGACCAAAAGAATTTTCACATGATATCCTATGGAGCATAGCATCACAACTAGGCAACTCAACATGCTCATCATCATATTCATCATAAATAGGTAAGTCAAGGCATGAAGAAGTCTCACTAGCATGAAGCATGGGAATAGGTGGGTCAACATCATGGGAGCAATCAATGTCAAGAGAGTCCACTAGTGGGACAAGAGAAGCACCATCACCTATGTTACCTTTGGAGTGTCGCTCATGTGTTGTTAGTGAGGTGTTGAAGATCGTCTCGTTGTCATCTTCATCTTGATGGAACCATGTGGGGGTGCATCATCGTCCACCATGGCCATCGGTTTTCCACTTGGATGGATGGACTCGTCGAGGATAGGCATGTCGTCATGTAGGAGACCTAGCACCAAAGAAGAAAACACACTAGGAGTAGAGGTTAAGTTGTTAGAAATCATAGTGGCCTCACATGCCGTGTCAACTACCTCACTCACTACATGTTGTGGCTCACTCACTCTCTCAAGGATGCTCTCACTCATATGGTTGGTGGAGTCACTCAAATGGCGCTCAACCTCACATAGGATGTGTGGCATGCTCTCATGTGTGGGGCTAGTGGTGGTCACACTCATCCTCTCATAGGAAATGCTCTCAATGTCACGTATGGTGGAGTCACTCATGTCTCTCATGTGGTGGTGCCTCTCCTCACATGGCACTTGGGGCATCTCGACATATGTGGGTGTCGGAGGGATGTAGGTGCAAATGTCTCCATGCTCAACTCCTATCGCCGTGGTCGAAGGGGATGGCCCTTGCTCGACCTTCTTGTCGCCGTCTTGTTGTTGGAGGCCCATATGATGTGGCACCTCGTAGCTCGTCTCCATGACCGAAGGGAGTTTCCCATGCTCGGCCATCTTCCTTGGGGGGCTTCCGAAGATGGATGTGTCGCCCTCGCTTGTAGGTGGTCGCCTTGTTGTTGAGGATGTCGATGTAGGTGAACTCATGGGAAGTAGGCAAAGATGGCGTACGTCCAAAGGCGAAGATGCCTTGAGAGCACTTGGCGAAGATGCGAAGTGGTTGATGTAGCCGTAGCGCCGTCTTGGTGGTGGTCGTCTCGCGGTCTTGTTTTGTGCTCTTGAAGCTTGGACTTGGCGTGAAGTAGGGCTTGTTTGGACTTGTGCACTTGCGCTTGTGGAGCATCTTCATGATGATGATGTCATTGTCGTGCTTGAGCTCGTAGTAGATGTCGTTCATCATCGTCGTGCACATGATGCTTGGAGGTGACTTGCCCTTCATGGCGATGTTGATCACGAACGTGATGGTGATCGCCATGTAGATGTGGACGAGGACGATTTGCACTTGCATCGTGTCCGCGCTCCGAAGACTTGTGTCTTGAATGTCGCCGCCTTGAGGATAACGAAGGGGAAGAATACTTGATCAAGGCTATAATCTCCTCCATCCTTGCATCTTGCTCCTCTTTATGTGCGGAAAGCTTCTTGTCGATGTAGTTCCTTTTCCTTGCTTTAGAGTGGAAAATGTCGATGGAGATGTTCTCGATGCGCTCTTGCAATCTTGATTGTGCGCCTTGCATTTGTCGTTGTAGATCGAAGATGGACGCTTTGTTGATGTAGTTTTTCATGCCGTCGTTGTTGTCGTAGACCGGAGAGGGAATGCCTTGCCTATCCATCACAAGACTCGAGCAAATATGAGTGGGAGAAAGAGAAGAACTTATACCAATGTACCTTAACCGATGTTGACAATGAATCAAGTTCACTCAAATATGGACAATGAAATAGCACTATTGGTACCAATTCTTGTCGGTTCTCACACCTACACAAGTAAAGCTTTGGGTGGAGCTCGGTGAGGATAATGGCACAAAAATTTAATGCAAAATGTTAGCAAGAGCCAATAATGTTGAAAGAGATTCACAAATTCGCAAGTGAAACAAATGGACCAATAGCAAAGAATGGCACACGAAAACACACACACACAGATAGATAAATGGGGTCGTGCAACCAAGGAATGAGCACAAAATGTGGAATCCACGAAAAACGCTCGTGTTGCACAACTCAAGAGAGACGCTAGCACGATTGCTCAAAAGGCGGATACGACACTTGTGCACAACCTATAAGATGCAAAACGGATAAACTTTCTATCCCAAGTATGCTATATGTATGTATGGTTCCCGGTGTTCTCTCAAGATGATACAAGATGATCGGATATGACAATCTTATATGCAATGTGGTATGATGCTATGGCACTTGCTTACAAGCTTCTTTGCTCTCTTTCTTTTGCTTAAAAGCTTCTTTTTCTATGGCCACTTTTGCACAATGCACAAACCAAGATAGCAATTGTGTATATGCGGGAACAAACTTGTGACACAAGATAGGATACCAAGATATGCACCACGATGGTATGGTATGTATGCAATGGGAAGTATGATCACTAATGTGCACAAGTAACGTTGCCGGCAATACTCAAATGGCTAGTCTCGATAGGCAAGTAAAGCAAAATGGGCTAGGGGTTAACAATGCAATGGCAAGGGGAATATACAAAGGTGTCGTCGAGGTTACCGTCCTTTGCGATGATAAGTGGCGGTGTTCTTGATGTAGATACCAAGAAGATGAAGACTCGTCCCTAAGTAGCCGAAACACCTTAGGAAACGGAAAAAAACCGCGAACTCAAAATCTCAAATGACAAATGTCAAATGGTGGTAGTGGAAAGCGGTGGTGGTTTTGCACTAGGCAATGTGGAAGTGGAATGATGGATATACACGTGTCCGAGTTGAAGTTGCCGTCCCTAAGTAGCCTAAAACCTTAGGAGACACAAGCCACAACTCAAACAAGCTCAAACAACTATTGGGTTAAGTTGGGGGTGGAGGAAGTGTATGGTGGGCACGCCTATGCGGAAGTGGTGGTGGTGGTTGATGAAGAAGCAATTGTCCCTAAGTAGCCGAAACACCTTACGAGACTCGAATCACTACTCAAGCAACCACTAATGCTATGGGGAACAAAATTGGTTAGGTTGCGGAAGTCGGTGGTGGCTATGCGGATGATATGGTGTAAGCCCTAGGCAAAGATGTCAGAATTCACAAAATTTGATGGAGTCAAATTGTGTTGGTGGTATTTTTGTGGCAAGGGGGATGTCAAGAGCTTCAAAACGAGCTAAAGAGCGTCAAAATCGGAGTTCGGATGAA
Source organism: Triticum dicoccoides (assembly GCF_002162155.2). Taxonomy (NCBI): domain Eukaryota; kingdom Viridiplantae; phylum Streptophyta; class Magnoliopsida; order Poales; family Poaceae; genus Triticum; species Triticum dicoccoides. The sequence continues at coordinate 349,208,110 of NC_041385.1, read as the reverse complement.
TTAGTTATGGCCGAAACAAGAATCAGCCGAAGTTAAAACCTACAGGTTACGGACGTCCGGAAAGGTCGGATGTCCGGGGCGTTGGACGTCCGGGAAAGTCGGAAATCCGTAAATTTGGCTCGGGTTAGGTGTTCCGGTCGTCCGGAAAGGTCGGACGTCCGGTGCTTCGTTGGGGTCTGGACGTCCGTAAAACGCCGGTCGTCCGTTGGGTCGGGGTCAATGCGAGATGCGAGTTCGGGGGTGCGATTTTGGGCGGAAAATGGAGATTTCGAGGTCAAAATTCATGGGATTTCGTGGATAAAAGATGGGGAAACTTGGGGAAATACTAGATCCACTCGAAACCAAGCAAATCCATGGATCAAAATCAACAAAACATCATCAAACCATCAAATCACAAAAAAAAATTGGGGGCTATTTTTGGTGGGAATTTTCAGATTTAGGATGAAATCAACAAAATCAAGCTAGAAAAAGAGGGGTAGGGGCTCAAAAAACGTGATCAACGTGGCTCATGATACCAAGATGATGTAGGGCGGATCCCTATGGGGCCGATCTTTCACGTTTGGAGTGGATCCTACGGGGAAACACGATGAACGAGCGGAAGAACACGAGGAAGAACACGGAGAGGAACAAGAGAAACTCACTAAACCGACAAGTAATCCATCACACAAGGGCTAGATCACCGAACACATAACGTAGCACAAGATTCAAAATCAACAAAGGAAAGATACATGGGTAGCCGTTCTTCTCCTAGAGGAGGTCTTGAATCCACGAGGGGATCTTCCCGTAAAGGGGTCTTGAATCCAACTGGATCTTCTCCGAAGAGGCCGCGGTCTCTCACGGGGAGGAGATCCGATGGATGAGCGAGGCTCTATCTCACAAATGAGCTAAATCAACGCTAACTCTAACTAGGAGGAGGTAGAGGAGTATATATAGTCATGGGCCACGAAGGGGTAAGTTGGGGGATACATGGACTCGGTCCAATACACTGCGCGCAGACATGCGTCGGACGTCCGGTGGGTTCCGGTCGTCCGGACGCTCGGGAAGGTCCGGACGTTCGGGAGTCTTCGGACTTCTGTAGATTTGGCTCGGGTGGAGAAGTACCGGACGTCCGGAGGGGTTCGGTCGTCCGGGGCCTGGGAGTCATCAGACGTCCGGTCCTGGTCGGATGTCCGGCCGCTGTAGCGTGTGTTGGCCTGGTTTCCTTGGGCTGGCGTGACCTTCAGGGGCCGGACGTCCGGGCTGGACCGGTCGTCCGGTGGTTGTAGCTTCGGCAGCTTCGTCTCTTGGTCCTTGTACTTGGCGTCCTCGCTAGCTCTTCCGTTGGATGTGGTGGCTTCGTGGCTTTTCTCCAAGTACCTGATCATGCATAGAACACACGTTGGAGGTAGTAGCCATGTCTCACATGTAGAAAGTGAAGGTTCGGAAAGGAGCGAGTTCACCTTGTGTCCAATGGCGTCTAGTTGTGGTCTCGTCATAAGTCCTCTTGGGGCTTGGAGAGTAGTAGGAGTGTACATGGGGATGAACGTGGGATGCTCCGCATCACATGGGCCTTCTACGGGGCGTATAATCATTTCGCAAAACATGGGCCGTACTATTCGTGGACCATCATGGGCCATTAATATGCCGCATTGGATAACGCTATGAAAACAGCCTAACGTGTTAATGGGCCACAAACGGGCCGAATGTAACCACGGGCTGAATTTGGCCCACAAACGAAACAGGCCAGTAACGGACTGTAACTAACAGAATTCTAGAAATGAGCCTAAGGATAAATGGGCCCTTAGAAGGCCGAAAGTTAACACGGGCTGGAAACGGCCGACGGAATAATGGGTCATTAATGGGTATAAAGCGATACACGGTTCATTATGGGCCAGTTTTATCTCGGGCCTTTAATGGGCCAAGAGTTACAGAGGGCCTCATATGGGCCGAGAATTACAGAGGGCCTCATATGGACCGAAAGACATCATGGGCCATACATGGGCCGGAAGTTACAACGGGCTGGAATCATATTGGACGGCCTAGATGAAGGTACTGGGCTTAATTCCGATAGGTCGTAACGGGCCGGGAGTTAGCGGGCCGTAAATGGGCTAGATACGAATAGGCTGTTAACAGGCTTTCCGTGGGCCGGCCCGTTACCTTTTGACCAAGTCAAACGGGCCGGCCTTTTCACCGAAATGGGCCTCTCTTGGGTCGTGCCACATGTCGACGTTTCATAGGCACCTCATGTCAATGAGTGGATGACATCTGTCCCAACGGTGAGGCGACACGTGTTTCCTCTGGCCAATGAGAATTTTACACGTGAAAAATCCCTACTGGTCCTGGCTGTTAACGGGTTATCGGATCCAAAACTGGACCCGATAGCTTAACGGCGTCCCGTTATGGTGGATGCCATGTGTCAGTCACCCTTGACGAAAGCACTTCTGTGACGCGTGATTTATTGTCATGGAAGTGGACACTTCCGTGATGATAATTTTGGTAATGTCATGGACACTTCTACGACAGCACAGGTATGACTATCTTGATTCTATCACAAAATCGTCATGGATGTACATGCATGACAGAAAACGCGACCTACTGTGACAAACACGTATTATCATGGAAGTGTATTTTTTTGTAGTGAGCCGTCCCAGTCGCCGGCGCGGCCGCTGAGTGCCACGGGCTCTGTGCTCAGCAGTGGCACGAGGCGGCGGTGACAGAGGCAGGGCTGGCGACGGCGAGCCACAGCAACACTCTGACAAGGGTAGGAGATGCAGCAGCAGCAAGGAAGAAGGAGCAGCAGCAGCGAGGGAGAGGGAGAGGAGGGCACACATGCATTTCTGCCGCCCCCTCCTCCCCTACTTATAGCCCCACGGCGGCGGAGCCGAGGGGGCAAGATGCAGGGGAACATGGGATTAACTGCGCCCACTCCCCCCACGACCCCTGCAATTCCCGCGCCTTGAAGACGTGTATTAAATCGCCCTGGAAGGGCAACCGTTCACCCTGGCCGCAGCCGATCCGTGCGCATGCCGAGGCATGTAGTGGCGGGCCCGGGCCTGCAGCGATGTCCTGTCGCGCGTGTGGGCTAGCAGGTTGACCTGGCCACCAGGCGCCACGTGGCGGGCAGGCAGCGGGCGGCGAGCCGGTCGCCCAGCCTGCACGCCACCTGCCCCCCACCACGACTATTCGAATTACGCCAGGCGGCCGCGACTGCGTCCGGCTCCTGGCACCCGGCTCCTCCCACGCGGATGGAGCAGAAGGCGGAAGGCCACTTAGAGAGGGAAACTGCCGAGGCTCTCCGGCCGCCTAGGCCATAGAACCTCACCAGCTTCTAGGACTACTAACGGGGGGATAGACCCCGGGTAGCCTCATCCACGCCTTAGCAGATTTCAAGACATTAGGGCTAGCCTAGCCCCTCAGTCCGACTGGCCGTAAGTCCAGCTTCCGTGGCTATATGGAGCCAACCGGCCGCCTCCTAGAAGGCAGCGCACCCCAGAAGGCGGTGAGGGCATGGGCCGACTCCTAGCAGGCGGCCCATCGCCACCTCAAAGTCTGCACTCACCTGCTACGACAAGACAGAGCATGGCAACAGTGCCACCTGCCACCCTTGAATCCCGGAAGGAACGTGGCTACAATGCGGGCGTACCAGGCGGACACCCACCGCCTGGCACGGCACTGTGGCCAAGCGGCCCTTGACAGTGCCTACATCAGGCAGGGCCATGCCCCCACGACGGGCAGTCGGTACGGCCCGCAGGCGGTGGGCCCTACCTGTCCGCATGCACCAGAAGACAGCAAAGCCTGAGTAGGCGGCCTCGAGGGGAGGCCGGCTCCTAGCAGGCGGCCGCCCCTCCCCTTGGAGTCTGTGCACAATTAACCAAAGGTGACGGGGTGTGGCTACAGTGATCGCCCGCCAAGCCGCGGCACTGTAGCCATGCGCCCCCCAACCAAGCCGTTGTCATCAGGGGCAGGGCTACAGTGCAACCTGGTCCCCCTGGCCCATAGGCGGCGGGCCCTACCTGTCGGCGGAGCTCACGCCAGTCGGCGGGACCCACCAGGTGGCTGGCCCCAGCAGCCGGCGGAAAAGCCGGAGCCTAGAGACACTCACGGCCGGGTCCCAGGACCAGCCGGATTACCCTTGTACCCCGGGGGGTAGGCCTATATAAACCCCCCCAGGGTCACCCATGCAAAGGGTTCAACCCCATTAGATCATACACCCACCCATAGCTAGAGAGGAGTAGTGCAAGCAGCCTTCTTCTTCCTCTAGCCCAAACAGCTCAAGGAGCACCCTTGTACTAGCTATTGATCATAGTGATGCGGAGACCCCGCAGAGCAGGATTAGGGGTGTTATCTCCTCGGAGAGCCCCGAACCTGGGTAAGACCCGGCGTCGCTTACGATCTTGCCTACTCCCGCTTCTAGAGCCCGGCAATGTTCTATTGACCCCGCACATGGTTAGCCACCCGTTGGCATATATCGAGGAAATACCACGACAATCTCTCTAGTACCGTGGTGATTATATATTGATGGTTAAAGTTGTAGCAATGGCCAAGGTGTTGGTGTTGTTTATATATCTCCTTATGGTGCTATTCTGTGAAGCCTCATGCCGCTTAAAATATTTATGCACAAATGATCAAAGCCGAATATGCATTGTTATTCGGATTGGAACTTTTCCTTGTTATAGGTGATGTACATAGTGAGGCTTTCGATGATTCGTTATTAGTATAGTGCAACAAATATCCAAGGGTTATCTATGTTTTGAAGAATCACTTATAATTTATCTTGAGGTATGTCTATATGTAAATTTTACCTTGGGTTGCTTTAATACTGCTCATATATCAAGACATGACAATTGAAGAGCAAATGAGTTGGCACAACAAGCATCCGGCTACTATGTTGATCATGGTGTATTGCATATATCTATCAATAGCCGATGCTTATTCTTGCCAACGTAGGTAAGGCCGGACCAAAACCACTGCATCGCTTACTAATGAAATTTTTATGCTAGCGAAAGCAAGGGTTTGAGAAAGTTCATTGTTGATTACCTGCAATCCTAGCAAAAGGATGGACAATATGGTTGATGGATGGTTTTGACATGCATATCTATGAAACTTTATAGTCGGATTAATGAAGTTGAGACAGTTTCACCCAAGCTTGCATCAGAATATTAACACAAGCAATGGCCGATATAAACTTCTCGTCCTAAGAGCATGCAAAATGGCCGATGGAGTGTTGACAACGTCCTTAGAACAAGCTATGTGCAACTTATTTTTCGGCACACAAGCTTTGCCGAAAAACAGGGGGAACATGTGCTGACAACAGGTTTTTGCATGGTCAAGAACTTATTTAAGATGGCCTCAAATGGAGAAGTGATCTACGTGAAAGAGTTCTGTATTGTTGATATGAACATCTTTGAAGTCTGGGCCATCATCGTCCGATTTCATCTCGAAGGACGAAACTATGCTCAAAGTATTAAGATCTTATATTCAGAGTACATTTTGGCCGATTAAGCCCCCAATACGACCTCATATGAAAAAATGTTCTACACAGATTGTCTTCGTCTCGTCGAATCAATCGATTTTGATATAAAAATCATCTCAATCCGAGATCATATGCAAAAAGCCCTGCCAGGAGGCCACATATGGCATGCCCCACCAGACGCGTGTGTGATGGGTAACATCACTAATTGGCTGTTTTGCATGAGCGATTCGGCCCTAACGATAGCCTCGAATCAAAAAACGTTCAACATGAAAGTTGTTCGTCTCGTCGAAATGGTTAAATTTTCTTTTGGGCGCATCTTCATCTGAGGTTCTTTGTGGCGTGTGAGTGTCAAAAAAACCGAACTTATGTCTCAGACTTGCATAAATCCGAGTACGGTTAATTATGGAAATATTTGGACAGGATTTGGAGTCCTTTTCTTGCATGGGAAGTCCATCCGCCTCTTATATACCTAAGGGGTGACGACCGATTGAACAACACACAATTGAACAAATCATCTATCACCTTTTGTCTTTTATCTTTTCCCCTTAACCCTAGTTCTTCTTCTTCCTCGTTCTCCGTTCGTTCTTCTTGTTGCAGTTGATGTCTACTACACAACCTTCTTCTTGTAGACGTTGTTGGGCCTCCAAGTGCAGAGGTTTGTAGGACAGTAGCGAATTTCCCTCAAGTGGATGACCTAAGGTTTATCAATCCGTGGGAGGCGTAGGATGAAGATGGTCTCTCTCAAACAACCCTGCAACCAAATAACAAAAAGTATCTTGTGTCCCCAACACACCCAATACAATGGTAAATTGTATAGGTGCACTAGTTCGGCGAAGAGATGGTGATACAAGTGCAATATGGATGATAGATAAAGGTTTTTGTAATCTGAAAATATAAAAACAGCAAGGTAACTAATGATAAAAGTGAGCATAAACGGTATTGCAATGCTAGGAAACAAGGCATAGGGTTCATACTTTCACTAGTGCAAGTTCTCTCAATAATAATAACATAGATAGATCATATAACAATCCCTCAACATGCAACAAAGAGTCACTCCAAAGCCACTAATAGCGGAGAACAAACAAAGAGATTATGGTAGGGTACGAAACCACCTCAAAATTATCCTTTCTGTTCTATCTATTCAAGAGTCCGTAGTAAAAATAACCTGAAGCTATTCTTTCCGTTCAATCTATCATAGAGTTCATACTAGAATAACACCTTAAGACAGAAATCAACCAAAACCCTAATGTCACCTCGATACTCCATTGTCACCTCAAGTATCCATGGGCATGATTGTACAATATGCATCACACAATCTAAGATTCATCTATTCAACCAACACAAAGTACTTCAAAGAGTGCCCCAAAGTTTCTACTGAAGAGTCAAGACAGAAACGTGTGCCAACCCCTATGCATAGGTTCATGAGCGGAACCCGCAAGTTGATCACCAAAACATACATCAAGTGGATCACGTGAATATTCCATTGTCACCACAGATAAGCACGACAAGACATACATCAAGTGTTCTCAAATCCTTAAAGACTCAATCCGATAAGATAACTTCAAAGGGAAAACTCAATCCATTACAAGAGAGTAGAGGGGGAGAAACATCATAAGATCCAACTATAATAACAAAGCTCGCGATACATCAAGATCGTGCCATAGAGAGAGCATGAGAGAGAGAGAGAGAGATCAAACACATAGCTACTGGTACATACCCTCAGCCCCGAGGGTGAACTACTCCCTCCTCGTCATGGAGAGCGCCGGGATGGTGAAGATGGCCACCGATGAGGGATCCCCCCTCTGGCAGGGTGCCGGAACGGGCTCCCGAGAGGTTTTTGGTGGCTACAGAGGCTTACGGCGGCGGAACTCCCGATCCATCTTCGTCTCCTATGTTTTTAGGGTACGTGGACTTATATAGGCGAAAGAAGTCGGTCGGGGGAGCCTCTGGGGCCCAGGAGACAGGGGGCGCGCCCAGGGGGGGTGGGCGCGCCCTCCTATATCCTGGCTTCCTCAAACCTTCCCTGACTTGAACTTCAAGTCTCCCGGATCATATCCTTTCCAAAAATCACGCTCCCGAAGGTTTCATTCCATTTGGACTCCGTTTGATATTCTTTTTCTTCGAAATACTGAAACGGACAATAAAACAGCAATATGGGCTGGGCCTCCGGTTAGTAGATTAGTCCCAAAAGTAATATAAAAGTGTATAATAAAGCCCGTAATCATTCAAAACACATAATAATATAGCATGAATGCATCATAAATTATAGATACGTTGGAGACGTATAAGCATCCCCAAGCTTAATTCCCACTCGTCCTCGAGTAGGTAAATGATAAAAGAAAGAATTTATGAAGTGTGAATGCTAGAAGGTGCACAAGTTTGATCAATGATAATTTCAATCACCTTTTCTAGCATGATTATATGTCATAACAGTAGTTCATCTTATAAAACTTCTCAAGATCAAGTAACAACCAATTCACATGTTAAAGCATAGACCATAAACTTTCTTAAAAACTAGCAAACTATGTTCTCAGTCATCAAACAACTGCAATTTATCTTATTTTCAGGAAGGGTCTATGTCAGAGCTTTGATTTAGCAAACTTCACATACTCAACTATCATATAGTCTTCCACAATTGGTAACACTCACGCAATAATGGTTATGGAGTTTTAATCGAACACTCAGAAGGATAGGGGCTTATAGTGTTGCCTCCCAACGTATTCACCTTTGGGTGATGTCAACAATAATAGTTCATGTCAATAATAATAGTAACACTATTCTAATCCGAAGATCAAAATAACTATTTGGATCACGACGCCAGGCGCGGAGGTCCCCTGAACTCTCGAACCCGCAAAGAAAAAAAAATCCACCCAGTCCCGCACCTCCTCTGCCTCCTTGATTCCTCCCGAGCCGCCACTGGTCGCAAATCCTATCGCCGCGCCGCTCCGTCCCCGGGATCCGGCCACCACGCCCACCGCCCCCGGATCCGGCTGTCGCGCCGCCACCGTCCCTGTATCTGGTCGCCACGCCACCCCCGTCCCCGGATCCGGCGCCCCGCCTCCACCATGCCAAAACCGCCGTTGGCCGACCGTGCTCAAGCTCGACGGCGCGGTCTCTCCACCCATCCCCACCACCACCTTCTACCGACCTACATCTCCATCTCCACCGCCCTTGGTGCCGCCGTCCTCTCCTAGCGCATCTCCGGCGCGGTACTGTTGCGCCGGCGACGGCCCACGCCACCGCTCCACTGGCGACGCCCCACCCAGCCCAACACTCCACCGGCAACGCTCATCCCGTCCCAGCTCTCCACCGGTGGCGCCCCTGCCCAGTCCGTCCAGCAGTGGCGAGGCCGTTCAATGACGGGAACCAAGGTCGTTCACTAGATCGGGGTCATCCCGTCAATCCCCTCTTCGGAGCGCGCTGCTCGGCCTCCCACCATGCAGGTCCATCGCTCGTTGCGTGCTGCCACTGTCAGGGCCGGCGAGACCCACCCGCCCACCTCCCGTCCCCACCTGTGGCCGCTTCTGAAGTCCAGCCTGACCAGCCTCTTCAGTTCGGTGTGCTCTATGGACGAGGAGGCATGGAGCTGTCAACTAGGTATGCGAGGCGAGCTGCTACTGCGGTGAGGAACCCCTTCTCAATATATTATTGGAATCTTTGTTAGGACCATTTGTGGGAGATGTTGGTGGTGTTAATTTTCTTGACTCTCTCTGTAGTTTTAGGCGACCTGTGAAGTGTTTAGTGAGAAGAGTGGTCGCTGCATCCTGGGAGTATGAGCTCAAATCTTGGCCCCATCTTTGCTATTTGAACACATGATATTACTCACCAGTTCAAGTGTACCTGCAGATGGGAGAGAGCTCTACGAGATTTTGCAATAACAAGATCGCACTTCTATACAATTTGTCAGTTGTTTAAATATTGGGTTTGGAGATGGGGAGGCAGTCCAGCTCCAAGTTTGGTGCTCTGGGAGAAACTGAAGAGCTTCCTGGGCATAGACAAGCAGAGAAGCTTCAAGTTCCTGTCCATGGAGAAGCATCAAAGTTTCGAGGGGAGGAGGAGCAGGGACATCCCTGGAAAGAAGAGGGTGATAGCGCGCTCCACCTCGCGGCAAGGACCGGCAATATTTGCCATGTCCGACAAATGGTGCAGTTATTCCGTTGCCTCATTCAATTTGGTCCATAGACTGTTGCCATTTGATATAAGTGACAAAGAATAACTTTTTTTTGCGAAAAACAAAGACAAAGAACAACTTAAACAGAAGAAACTATTGTTGTTGTTCAGTACAGAGTACTACCGAACATCAAGCTCAATCTTGCTCGCTTTGATGCTAGGTACGACTGGATAAGATAGACACCGTGTTTGATGCTATGGAGCAATGGATAAGATGGATGCGGTGGCTAATAAAATATTTGGGAGATGGAGAATAAAGGTGTGTGATAGAAAACCACTCGCTACACTTCTTTTAGGGAAAAAAAAGGGTACACGAACATTATACTTTGTTCAGTGCATATACACGTACTTGGGTTCAATTTGATATTTGGACTATGGATGTTTATGGCCTTGAACTGTTGCCTGATTTTGTTAAACATATGGAAAATAATGTGAGCAATTGGATAGCAGTACACCAGCGAATACATACACATGAAAAGAAAAAATATATGGATGTTCATACTTGGTGCAGTTTGTGTAGTCCGAGTTGAACTAAAACCACGACACTTATTTTGGATCGGAGGGAGTAGTTTTTTGTTTGTAAAAAATATACATTCAGTATAGAAATTCAACATTTATTCTATCAGCAGCAAAATAGTTTGAATCATTCATTTTTGTCTGTAGAGAACTGATGTACTACTCTCTATGGCTTCAAGTGTGCCTTGGAAAATAAATACCCAAAAAGTACAATTTATGAAGTTCATATTGGAATGGCAGAGAAGGTCGAAGCGCTAGATAACATTAAAATACTCCGATAGTAAAGTTCGCATAAAAATCTAGAACATACAGTCTGCAAGTTCCAAGAAAGATTGATAATAAATTAAAAGAATGATATTTATAAATCTAAGAAGTTCAAATTAAAATAACAAAGCAGCTTGATGTTTATAAAAAAAAGGATTTTCCATTTTAAAAAGTAAAACCATAACAGAACATGCAAGAAACAAAATGAACTTCAAATTTGGATTTTCTAAGAAACATGATAAAAATTCCGATCTCCCGTTTCAAAAAACAAACAAACAAATTCATGTTAGCACATGAAGTTCGATTATTAAAAATTCGAAAGTTAAAAAAGATGCAAAAAAAGACACAAGAAGTTCAAGAATAAAAAAGTAAGAAGTTCATTTGTTCTAAATAGAGCAATTCAAAATTCATAAAATCACGATTTCAAAATAAAAAACTCTAGAAGTTCAAATCTAAAATATTAGACTGGTTCATAAAACTAGGATTTTTTTTCTTACTAAAATAAAACCAAGAAGTCCAAATTAAACTTCTCCCTATACAATTTAGTTTTTGTTTCTCTTATATCAAAAAATAGGAATAAAAGTAATATGTTGAATCTATTTATAATAAAAACTAGAAGTTCAAATTTAAAAAATGAAGAAGTTCAATATGTATTACAAAACCAAGAAGGTTAAAATGAAACTAGAGAAGTTCAACAAAGTTTATCAAAAAAGAGTTTCACCGTTACTAAATAAAAAATTTCTAAAAGTTCAAACTTAAATAACGAGCGACGAAGTCTAAAATAGTTATTCATCTTTCTAAAAAGACAACCAAGAAGTTCAAAATAATTTGATCTTGTATTCAAAAATAATTCAACACTGACGAATATATACGCCCCGAAGTATATTTCTAAAAAGCTAAACTGTTATGTGTTATAAATTCATGTTTTAGATATAAATGTGAAGTTCATGTTTTAGAAATTCACAAGTTCATGTGTACCCTATACCGAAGAAATTCATCAATGAAAAAAGGACCGTCTAGGCCATTTCACTCACAACAAAAAATGTCGCGAGACAAAAAACCAAATCGTAGAAAGTGGAAAAAACTATAATTTTGTTTTGTAAAAAGTTCGAGTGGATCGATGTATATAAAAACTCAAAATTTTCCATTACTAAAGAGAAAACAAAAGAGAAGTCCAAAGTGATAACTGTCAGAAGTTCACGTACTGCATGGTGTCTGTTTCGTATTAGAAAAATACAATAAAAGGTCAAAGTCTAAAAGTTTTGTTGCTAGAAGTTCAAGTGCTCGGCCCGGGAAAGTTCAAAAATTCTTCTCAAAGAGGTTCACCGTGTATTTAGACGTTCAAATGAAAAAAGAAAGTATTTCAAATAAACCAAGAAGTCCAAATTTTAAAAATAGAGAAATTCAATATTTATAAAAAAACAGCTTTCTCTTCGTCACTAAAGAATAAAAATAAAGAAGTTCAAATTAAAATAAAAGGAGTAGTTTGATGTTTACGGAAAACTCAATTCTTTGCATTCCTAGGAAAAATAAATGTGTGAGGTTCAATTTTAAAAAAATGTTTGATGCTTCTTTGAAAACATATTTTTTCTAAGAATAAGACTAAGAAGTTCAATTCAAAATTTCAAAAATTAAATAACAAGAAGTTAACCTTTTAATAATACATCGCTTCAAAATTTCATAAAAGAGATTAAGAAAATAAAACAAGGAAGTCCATATTAAAAAGATGGAGAAGTTTGATGATTATAGAAAACTCAGATTTTCCTCGTTATTAAAGAATGGAAACAATAAGTTCAAAAATAAAATAACAAGAAGTTCAACTTAAAAAATTAGAGCGCAAAATTCATAAAAAAAGATTAAGAAATTCAGATTAATATTCATAAAAACTCAGATATTTTCACGTAACCGAGAGAAGTTCGGATAGATATCTACAAGAAGTCCACGTACAACACGGTGTGCATTTTGTATTAAAAAGGAATAAAAAATCAAATACTAAATTTTTTGTTGTTATAAGTTCAAGTCCTCGGACGGAGAAACTTAAAAAAATATTGTGAGAGGTTTGTACAAAAAGAATATCATTTGTGTAACACAGACGAAATGGATGACAAAATTACAAACAAAAATACGTCATAGAAGTTCAACGTGAAAACAGCAGGAAGTTCAACTACTACGCTGAATGAATTTTAGATGAAAAACTTTTAAAATCGTTGCGAGTATGAAAAAATGTTCAACATGGAAAGTTGCGTGTTTACAACATCTTTCCATCGGTATATCACCTGCTCAATTTCGGTGAGTGGATGCAGAGCTACGAGCAGTGGATGAAGAGCTACGAGCAAGAAAAATCACGTGAAAAACAGTGTGAAGTTCAGGTACACGCACCGAGAAGTTCAAGTTCTTCACGCGATGCATTTTTGAAAAATCTATTTCGCAATAAAGGCAGAACGAATGATCCCGCCGTTTTCGAAATTACTTGAAAACGGCTAGGAACCAGACAAAACCATCAACATGAAAAAGTTTCGCATTTTCCGTAGCTTTTTAGCGGTATATTATTTGTCCAATTCCGATAAAGTTTATAGAAATTACGGCAAAAATATATTTTTAGCCATTTTTAAAATCGACTTAAAACAATAAGAAACTGAAAGAAACAATATATATAATAAAGTTTCGTATTTCCTCATGCTTTTCAATGCCGTATCATTTGTTGTATTCAGACGTACAGTTAAAAAATTAGCTTGAAAATACAATTTCGGTAGGAGTTGGACCATTTTCTAAATTACTCTTAAACCATTCAAACTTAGAAAAAAACTTTCAAGATGAAAGAGTAGCACATTTTCATAAGCTTTCGAACGCCATATCATATGCCTCCATTGGATTAGCCGTTTAGAAATGACATCGAAAAAACAAACTGAGCTGTTCGGTTTACAAAATTTTACGTTTTTTCAAATTATTATTTAACCATAGGGAATTAGAACAAACTTTCAACATGTGGAAGGAGCGGTTTTGCATCAGCTTTCCAACGCCATATTATATGCCTCATTCCGATAAACGGTTTAGAAATGCGATCGAAATTAGGATTCACGTTTTTTGCGTGAAGAAAAAACGGTTTTCAAAACTGCTCTTAAACCGCTTACATTTTGCAAAAAAAATTAACTTGGGTCATGATACTCGTGTCAATAGCTTTCCAATGGTATATAGCAGGCCCTATTTGGGCAATGTTGCGGGAAGTTCAACCTAGCACAGGGGGAAGTTCAGGTCAAACAACTCAGGCAGTAAAATCGCAAAAAACGCGAGTTCTTCACGACCCAAGTGCAAAATCCGCCTATGAGCGAGATTCCTATCTAAAACGAGTATTTAGTTGCTAAACGGTTTAGAAATGCGATCGAAAATACGATCCATGTTTTTTGTATGAAGAAAAAACTGTTTTCAAAATTCCGATAAAGGTCGGGTTCGTACAGAGGGAATTTCAGGCGCGTGTATAAACAAAAATACGTCACAGAAGTTCAACGTGAAAATAGCATGAAGTTCAACTACTACGCAGAATGAATTTCAGATGAAAAACTTTCAAAATCGTCGCGAGTATGAAAAAATGATCAACACGGGAAAGTTGCGTGCTTACAGAAGCTTTCCATCGGTATATCATCCGCTCAATTCCCATGAGTGGGATGGAGAGCTACGAGCAGTAGATAAAGATCTATGAGCAAAAAAATCACGTGAAAAACAAAGTGAAGTTCAGGTACACGCACCGAGAAGTTCAGGTTCTTCACGCGGTGCATTTTCGAAGAATCTGTTTTGCGGTAGAGGCAGAACGAATGATCCCGCCGTTTTCGAAATTACTTGAAAACGACTAGGAATCAGAGAAAACCATCAACATGAAAAAGTTTCGCATTTTCCGTAGCTTTTTAACGGTATATTATTTGCCCAATTCCGACAAAGTTTGTAGAAATTACGGTGAAAATACATTTTTCGCTATTTTTGAAACTGACTTAAAACCGTAAAGAATTGGGAGAAACAATACATACCAAAACGTTCTGCATTTGTTCAAGCTTTCCAACGACATATCATTTGTTGCATTTGGACGCTCGGTTAAAAAATTAGCTCGAAAATACGAACTCGGTAGGACTTGGACCATTTTCTAAATTACTCTCAAACCATTCAAAATTAGAAAAAAACTTTCAAGATGAAAAAGTAGTGCATTTTCATAAGCTTTCCAACGCCATATCATATGCCTCCATTGGATTAGCCGTTTAGAAATGACATCAAAAAAACGAACTCAGCTGTTCGGTTTACGAAATTTTACGTTTTTTCAAATTACTCTTTAACGATAGGGAATTAGAAAAAACTTTCAACATGTGGAAGGAGCGGTTTTGCAGCATCTTTCCAACGCCATATTATATGCCTTATTCCGATAAACGGTTTAGAAATGCGATCGAAAATACGATTCACATTTTTTGTGCGAAGAAAAAACGGTTTTAAAAACTGCTCATAAACCGCTTATATTTTGCCAAAAATTTAAGTTGGGTCATGATATTGGTGTCCATAGCTTTCCAACGATATATAGCAAGCCCTATTTGGGCAATGTTGCGGGAAGTTCAACCTAGTTCACACAGAAGGTCAGGCGCGTTACTCAGGCAGTTCAGGTTGTGATCAGAATATTATTCTGATCCCGTGATCAGAATAGTGTTTATATATACACACACACACATATATATATATATACATATATATATATATAGACACACACACACATTAGGATCTTTCCAACACGAGGTGCTTGCCAAAGGATAAAATGAAAAAGGGAAAGGTAAAGATCACCTTGACTCTTGCATAAAGTAAAAGACATAAAGTAAAAGATAGACCCTTTGCACAGGGAAGCAGAGGTTGTCATGCGCTTTTATGGTTGGATGCACAAAATCTTAATGCAAAAGAACGTCACTTTATATTGCCACTTGTATATGGACCTTTATTATGCAGTCCGTCGCTTTTATTGCTTCCATAACAAGATCGTATAAAGCTTATTTTCTTCACACTAATAGATCATACATATTTAGAGAGCAATTTTTATTGGTTGCACCGATGACAACTTACTTGAAGGATCTTACTCAATCCATAGGTAGGTATGGTGGACTCTCATGGCAAAACCGGGTTTAAGGATATTTGGAAGCACAAGTAGTATCTCTACTTGGTGCAAGGAATTTGGCTAGCATGAGGGGGAAAGACAAGCTCAACATGTTTGAATGATCCATGACAATATACTTTTACTGAGATGTGAGAAAACATAACCCATTACGTTGTCTTTCTTGTCCAACATCAACTCTTTAGCATGTCATACTTAATGAGTGCTCACAATTATAAAAGATGTCTAGGATAGTATATTTATATGTGAAATCTCTCTTCCTTCAATATTCTTTCATGAATTGTTCAAATGACCAATACAATGCTTGCTAACCTTCAATAAATTTACAACCTCTACTTCTTAGATGTGAAGTCATTACTCCCCATGGGATAAGCAAATGAGACATAAATAATTTCAGATTTATGACAATCAACTCATTCAACCATTTACTCATAGGATATAAGTGAAGCACACGAGTAAATGACAAACTACTCCAACAAGATATAAGTGAAGATCAATGAGTAGCTAAATAATTATGTAACCATGTGAAGACTCTCTCTCATTAAAGAATTTCAGATCTTGGTATTGTATTCAAACAGCAAGCAAAGCAAAATAAAATGACATTGCAAGGATAGCACAACTCATGTGAAGAAGCAAAAACTTAGGCTCAACCGATACTAACCGATAGAGGTTGAAGAAGAAAGGCGGGATGCCTCACGGGGCATCCCCAAGCTTAGATGCTTGAGATTTCTTGAAATATTATCTTGGGATGCCTTGGGCATCCCCAAGCTTGAGCTTTTGTGTCTCCTTAATTCCTCTCATATCATGGTTTCTCTTTTTATCAAAAAGCTTCATTCACACCAAACTCAACAAGAACTCGTGAGATAGGTTAGTATAAACCAATGCAAAACCTTGTCATTTTCTACTGTAACAAATCACTAAAATTATTATTCAACATTGCATAATAAATGCCTCTGCATATTTAATACTCCTATCCTCAAATAGAATCATTAAACAAGCAAACATATGCAAACAACGCAAACATAACAGCAATCTGCCAAAACAGTATAGTCTGTAAAGAATGCAAGAGTCATCATACTTCCCTAACTTCAAAAATTATGAGAAAAATACTATGTTGTAGAAGATTTATCAGAGCTCAATATGCAAAAAGTTTCAACATTATATCATTCTCTGAATTTTCTAGGGAATGTTTGGAACAGCGGTAAACTTTCTGTTTTCAAACAGCAACATGTATACTAGGAAAATAAGCATGGTAAAGGCTATCCTTGACATTTTTATTGAAAATAAAGATGCAAAACATTATTCTAAATGACAGCAAGCAAATACTAACAAAATAAAATGACGCTCCAAGCAAAACACATATCATGTGGTGAATAAAAATATAGCTCCAAGTAAAGTTACCGATGAACGAAGACAAAAGAGGGGATGCCATCCGGGGCATCCCCAAGCTTAGGCTCTTGGTTGTCCTTGAATATTGCCTTGGGGTGCCTTGGGCATCCCCAAGCTTAGGCTCTTGCCACTCCTTATTCCATAGTCCATCGAATCTTTACCCAAAATTTAAAACTTCACAACACAAAACTCAACCGAAAACTCGTAAGCTCCGTTAGTATAAGAAATTAAAACAACCACTTAGGTACTGTAATGAACTCATTCTAAATTCATATTGGTGTAATATCTACTGTATTCAAACTTATCTATGGTTCATACCCTCCGATACTACTCATAGATTGATCAAAATAAGCAAACAACACATAGAAAATAGAATCTGTCAAAAACAGAACAATCTGTAGTAATCTGTATCAAACGTATACTTCTGGAACACCAAAAATCCTACCAAATTAGGAAGTCCTACGAAAGCTGTGTAAAAATCCAGATAAAAAAGAATCAGATCATAAACACGTTTCTGTGAATTAACAAAACTAATTTACTGGGTGCAAAAGTTTCTAATTCTCAGCAGGATCAACAGAACTATCACCGTAAGCTATCCTAAAGGTCTTACTTGGCACTTTATTGAAACAAAAGCTATAAAACATGATTACTACAGTAGCATAATCATGTGAACACACAAAAACAGTAAGGATAAATATTGGGTTGTCTCCCAACAAGCGCTTTTCTTTAATGCCTTTCTAGCTAGGCATGATGATGACAATGATGCTCACCTAAAAGATAAGAATTGAAACATAATGGGAGCATCATGAAGCATATGACTAGCACATTTAAGCCTAACCCACTTCCTATGCATAGGGATTTTGTGAACGAACAACTTATGGGAACAACAATCAACTAGCATGGGAAGGTAAAACAAGCATAGCTTCAAGATTTTAAGCACATAGGGAGGAAACTTGATGTTATTGCAATTGCTATAAGCATATGTTCCTCCCTCATAATGATTTTCAGTAGCATCATGAATGAATTCAACAATATAACCATCACCTAAAGCATTATTTTCATGATCTACAAGCATAGAAAATTTACTACTCTCCACATAAGCATAATTCTTCTCATCAATAGTAGTGGGAGCAAACTCAACAAAATAATTATCATGTGAGGCATAATCCAATTGAAAACTAAAATCATGATGACAAGTTTCATGGTTATCATTATTCTTAATAGCATACAAATCATCACAATAATCATCATAGATAGAAACTTTGTTATCATAATCAATTGGAACCTCTTCCAAAATAGTGGAATCATCACTAAATAAAGTTGACACCCTTGCAAATCCACTTTCATGTTCATCACAATAAGATTCAACATCCTCCAAAATAGTGGGATCACTACTTCCTAAAGTTGACACTCTTCCAAACCCACTTTCATCAATATAATCATCATAAATAGGAGGCATGCTTTCATCATAATAAATTTGCTCATCAAAACTTGGGGGACAAAAAATATCATCTTCATCAAACATAGCATCCCCAAGCTTGTGGCTTTGCATATCATTAGCATCATGGGTATTCAAAGAATTCATACTAACAACATCGCAATCATGCTCATCATACAAAGATCTAATACCAAACATTTTAATGCATTCTTCTTCTAGCACTTGAGCACAATTTTCCTTTTCATCATACTCACGAAAGATATTAAAAAGATGAAGCATATGAGACAAACTCAATTCCATTTTTTTAGTTTTCTTTATAGACTAAACTAGTGATAAAACAAGAAACAAAAAGATACGATTGCAAGATCTAAAGATATACCTTCAAGCACTCACCTCCCCGGCAACGGCGCCAGAAAAGAGCTTAGTTGATGGGGTGTGGGTGCCGCTTACCTATCCTCCCCGGCAACGGCGCCAGAAAAGAGCTTGATGTCTACTACACAACCTTCTTATTGTAGACGTTGTTGGGCCTCCAAGTGTAGAGGTTTGTAGGACAGTAGAAAATTTCCCTCAAGTGGATGACCTAAAGTTTATCAATCCGTGGGAGGCGTAGGATGAAGATGGTCTCTCTCAAACAATCCTGCAACCAAATAACAAAAAGTCTCTTGTGTCCCCAACACACCCAATACAATGGTAAATTGTATAGGTGCACTAGTTCGGTGAAGAGATGGTGATACAAGTGCAATATGGATGATAGATAAAGGTTTTTGTAATCTGAAAATATAAAAACAGCAAGGTAACTAATGATAAAAGTGAGCGTAAACGGTATTGCAATGCTAGAAAACAAGGCATAGGGTTCATACTTTCACTAGTGCAAGTTCTCTCAACAATAATAACATAGATAGATCATATAACAATCCCTCAACATGCAACAAAGAGTCACTGCAAAGCCACTAATAGCGGAGAACAAACGAAGAGATTATGGTAGGGTACAAAACCACCTCAAAGTTATCCTTTATATTCTATCTATTCAAGAGTCCGTAGTAAAATAACATGAAGCTATTCTTTCCGTTCAATCTATCATAGAGTTCATACTAGAATAACACCTTAAGACACAAATCAACCAAAACCCTAATGTCACCTAGATACTCCATTGTCACCTCAAGTATCCGTGGGCATGATTATACGATATGCATCACACAATCTCAGATTCATCTATTCAACCAACACAAAGTACTTCAAAGAGTGCCCCAAAGTTTCTACCGGAGAGTCAAGACGGAAACGTGTGCCAACCCCTATGCATAGGTTCATGGGCGGAACCCGCAAGTTGATCACCAAAACATACATCAAGTGGATCACGTGAATATCCCATTGTCACCACAGATAAGCACGGCAAGACATACATCAAGTGTTCTCAAATCCTTAAAGACTCAATCCGATAAGATAACTTGAAAGGGAAAACTCAATCCATTGAAAGAGAGTAGAGGGGGAGAAACATCATAAGATCCAACTATAATAGCAAAGCTCGCGATACATCAAGATCGTGCCATAGAGAGAACACGAGAGAGAGAGAGAGAGAGATCAAACACATAGCTACTGGTACATACCCTCAGCCCTGAGGGTGAACTACTCCCTCCTCGTCATGGAGAGCGCCGGGATGATGAAGATGGCCACCAGTGAGGGATCCCCCCTCCGGCAGGGTGCCGGAACGGGCTCCCGAGAGGTTTTTGGTGGCTACAGAGGCTTGCGGCGGCGGAACTCCCGATCTATCTTCGTCTTCGATGTTTTTAGGGTACGTGGACTTATATAGGCGAAAGAAGTCAGTTGGGGGAGCCTCGAGGGGCCCAGGAGACAGGGGGCGCGCCCAGGGGGTGGGCGCGCCCTCCTATCTCCTGGCTTCCTTGAACCTTCCCTGGCTTGAACTCCAAGTCTCCCGGATCATATCCTTTCCAAAAATCACGCTCCTGAAGGTTTCATTCCGTTTGGACTCCGTTTGATATTCCTTATCTTCGAAATACTGAAACAGGCAATAAAACAACAATATGGGCTGGGCCTCCGGTTAGTAGGTTAATCCCGTAAGTAATATAAAAGTGTATAATAAAGCCCGTAATCATTCAAGACACATAATAATATAGCATGAATGCTTCATAAATTATAGATACGTTGGAGACATATCAGCAGTGCGGCGGACCTCGAGGCCCTAGGGGCGATCAGGTCGACCTAGGGCAGCCCATAGTCGCCACGCGCCCTGACAGGGTCCCTCCC
The DNA here is from genome assembly GCF_002162155.2 of Triticum dicoccoides. Taxonomy (NCBI): domain Eukaryota; kingdom Viridiplantae; phylum Streptophyta; class Magnoliopsida; order Poales; family Poaceae; genus Triticum; species Triticum dicoccoides. The sequence continues at coordinate 349,187,485 of NC_041385.1, read as the reverse complement.
GGACGTGTGGGGTTTCGGGTCCTCAAAAGCACCCATCGGATTGCCTGCGTACCGCGCTTCCGGCCGGGTCTCCTTCGACATGAGCTGCGATGCATCACCCCCGGGGTCGAGGGTACACGGTGACATGTTCATGTGCGAACAGGTGGGGATCCGAAAGCAGTCTTGGTCTGTTCATTAGACACAAATGAAGTACATGAAGTTGCATTGGATAACTTTTAACTAAATAAATCCCAAGAAAAATGCTACTAGATTGATCTACTTATATAGGAGCAAGGGGTGGCGGCCAAGGAGGTGGGAGCATGCCCCAAGTCAGCCTAAAACTAACCCTAGGTCGTACAAGGCCCATGGGCCCAAGTGGAGGTGATGCAACACCTTTGGACTTGTACTTTGACTCGAATTTTGCTGCAACCTCATATTATTTCGTCAATATATCAACTATACGGATGAATTTGAAGGTGAAACCAATTGGGTTGGAAAAGCACGAAATCTACTTTCCAACAAAAAAATAATCACCCAATTTGGAGTCCGGATGAAGGAGAACTTGACGTTTTGAGTCAGGTATGTCTGTGCAGTCCGAATCTGAGTCCAGAACGTGAGAGACTAGGACACTATCTTCTCTTGGTTGAATAGCACCAAAACTTCTCTTTTTTCCTTATCTTCATATGTGGATTGTACAAATGTCCCATACACCTCACAAATATGCATGTATGCAATATTTTTGGTCGCATCCAAGGTAGTCATGTCCTCATCATCCTCCCCTTCTTGAAAACAAAGTCGTCATCGACGTTGCTTAATCTGAAATGTGCCTAACAAAAGAGACAAGGTGTACATGTTGTATATGTATATGTCATCCATTTTACTTTCCTTAGTTTTTGCACATATGGCACATGTATACATGAGTAACTTTCATAGTTCATAAAATATAAAGCCAAAATATTATCACAAGAAGTAGAAGGTATGAAATATTGCAACTCAGTTTGCACATATAAGTGGAGCTCTTATTCATATCGAAAGATTGACAATGTTCATCATTAAACCATCCCAACATTGGTGAATAAACCTTACTTGCATCAAATTTACATGCTACAACATGCTTAAATAAGCAAACATGCAATAAGTCATTTGACATAGAATCAACACAAAGATTAGAGGTCATATCAAAATGATTAAACAATGGTTCTTTTGCATCAACAATTAATTCAATGGGTGCACTCAAAATTGTTGGCATTTCTGCTGTTTGATCACATGACGCATTCATGACAGTAAAACGATTCTCTAAAATAGGTGGTGTGCTCAAATCAATAGGTAACTCAACACATGATGTATTCAAGTTAACTAGGCATGCATCATTCTCATGTGAAGCTATATCATCAATACCTTTAATGTTACCTTGTCGAGACATAGCTGATGTAGGTACGAACGATGACAATGTACCATAAACTTGAGATGATGTCGCGCTCATAATCTGAGGTGTGGCTGCTCTAGTATGTGCAATGGTGGAGGAACCAACTGGTGGTGGTGAGCATGAACTAGAATAGGTGTTGGTTGTAGTCACCCAATGCATCCTCATGTATCTGTCTCTCAAAGGTACTAGCGTGAACATACATACCAGTAATGCGAGGAATATACTGAAATCTTGCATGAATATCATGGTTCAAACCACCAAAAAATCTATTCACTGTATCATCCTTAGATTCTTCCGTGTCACAATGATGCATATAAGATTTGAACTCTTTGTAGTAAGCAAGAACAGTGTTACTGCCTTGTTTTAATTGTTCCAATATGCGAAGCAATTCACGATGATAGTAAGGAGGAAAAATTGTTGTCTCATTACAGATTTCAAATCTTTCCAAGTTGTGGGTTGGTTATCAATGTTTTTCTTACAATGTACACTCCACCATACCGTAGAAAAACCAGTAAATGCTCCAGTAGCAGCTCGTACTCTATCAAGTTCAGAAAAATCATGGTGACTGAAAACTTGTTCTACTTCAAGCTCCCAAGCTAGATAAACAGCGGGATTAAATCTACCCCCATATGATGGTAAATAGATAACCTGACCATGTGCTTGTGTGTGTTGTCCCTCCTCTCGTGATGGTGAAGATGTATCCATTGTCCAAGAACTTCTATCTCCGGAACCTGTCATGATTAGTAGAAACAACAAACAAAATTCAAGAATAATGTTCCTATGAACTACTAGGATGTCGTGGTAAAGGACTCACAGTAAAGCAAATATCAATATCTTACAAGTTCTTACCATGCAGCAGGTGGTGACAGGCAACCAACGGTGTCAAATAACTTTGAAGATTGAGTAAAGTGATTACCAGGGGAACGTACGTATACAAGGTGTAGAAATATGTGGTGCTTGAAAGGCTTAAATATTTGGTAGCAAAAGATTAGCAACAACCAATTCAGAGACGCAATGTTAAATAAACGCTGAAAGACGGTACTATGTTGGTCCTAGGCTAGACCGGACTAAAGACGCGAGCCTATAACACTAATGAGGTCACGACGTAGCATAACTAGCACTATATAGGATGCTACTAACGTGACACTACGATCAGAGACCCTTTGACGAAACTGTGTGCGATGCATTAATCGCAAATGGTGGTGTAAAAAAACCGTGAAGAAAGGTGCAAAACGTTTGCAATGACGTATGCATCAAACACGGTTCAGATTTTAGTTCCGTGTGTGATGTAGGGCATACTGTTTAGTGCAATTAACCGTTTGCGACGAGGAGCAACAAAAGAAACGGGCAGCCAGATGAAGGTGTGTGTGATAAACAGCATACGGTTCACTAGGATGAACTATTTGTGATTAGGCAACACAAAAGAAACGGTCAGCCAAATCAAGGTGTGTGCGATATACGGCATGCGGTTCATGCGGATGAACTGTTTGTGTTGAGACAAGAGAACATAAACGGTTCAATATAACAAGGTGTGTGTGATACGCGGCAAACAGGTCTGTAACCAGAAATGTGTGCGAAGACCGATAATAACATGAACGATTGCTGCTAATAAGACGTGTGTGTTGTGCGATGGGATTGCGTACAGAACAACAACATATATATTACATGCATGATTAACCAAATTAAACATCCAATTACATAGGTGGCTACTACAACCATGGCATTTGCACACACCAAAGTAAACTATTACATGCATAATTTCATAGGTGGCTACTACACACATGACACTTCCACACATCAAAAAAGTAAACTATATATTACATGCATGATTAACTAGCATAAACGATCATCTGATCGTCATCTACTTCTTGTGACGCTTGCTCTGCTTGTGGCTCGATCCAGGCTTGTCGATTTGGGTAATGAGGCACTTCCTCATGTCAACGATACGCCTGTGCATCTCGAAGCATGTGTAGCTCTTGGCCGCGAACATGAGGTGAGGTTCATCCAGTCGCCGCATCCAGGCCCTGTGCCAGGATACGGCACTTGTTCTCTGGGCATCCTGCTTCATCTTTTCGTAGTAGGGGTTGATGATGGCCGAGGCGAGTTCGACCAGGGAGTCCTTCTTCATGATGCCCCACACCCTTTAGTGGTCATGGATTTCGACAAGGTTCTCGCAGGCCAAGCCCGTAACACTGAGCGCTTTTACATCATCGGTGGTTTCCACCGTGGTGAACTTGTAGTCGGTGCTATTGACAAACCTGTTGAAACGGTCGCAAGGCTCTCTGGCCATGTAGTAGTGGTAGATGAGGACATGATGGCGCACGCACAACTGGGAAACGGCAACCTTTTGATCTATGCCGGGACTACTGTCGATGTACTGCAGGTCGATGCCGACCACCTTGTACTTATCTCCAGCAAGCAACTGCTCAACGGTGTTGATGTAGTCGTCCACCATGGCCGGGTCGATGGTGTACACCACCGACAGATCCGTCTCCCTCGTGTGGGTCTCCACTTTATGCTCGCCGAACTCCATTGGAGCGCCGCTAGACATCCCCTCTCTATGTGTCATCGTGGGTGTGCTTGTTGTGTTGTGGGGCGCGATCGAAAGGTTGAAGAGACTAAGGCTATAATGGCCGCGGGAATTAAAGGGGAGGCCGGACGGCACGTCCTGATGGTAGTTCTAATTCGCAGCGCGTAACTCCATCATGTCGCACATAACTACATCACGTGCCAACACGCGCGGCGCAACCGCATGCATATGGGGGCCCCGACATGATCATGTGCAGGCCCAACCGCTGGCAGAGCGCGCACGGAGGGACGCGAGCAGAGCGCTCCGCGGTCGCCTCAATGCCTCACACATGTTTGTATTCACTGGAACGAGAATGCAATAGCACAATAAGAATTAAGGAGGCAAGAAGAAAGATGCATCCATCAACGTACGACCTCCTCCTCCTCAACTCAGTGCGTCGGGCCATCAAACGGCGGCTAAGGAGCGGCGGCTTTTGTGGCGAGGTCAAGGTGCTTCTCAGCAAAGGCATCCAAGGCTTCCAGCCGGTTGAAGAAGGCCAACGTCATAGCGTCCTCACTGGCCTTGTAGATACCTATGTACAGGATTTGCTCGTACACGTGGATGTGTAGGTCGACGAATTCTCGCAGGGCGAGGCGCCTCACGGCAAGCGCAACCTCCAGGTGGACATTCTTCGTGGCGTCGGCGGGTAGTCGTAGGGCCACCAATGCTTGAAAGAGGTTCCGACCATGGAGGCCGATTAGGGTGGCAGGCAATGAGGAGCCCAGACGCGCGGGCTGGAGGAGTACGGCGATGTCGTCCGCGAGCTTCTTGATGACGGCGAACTTGTTGGTGGTGGCAACGATCATCTGGTCCAACTAAGAGTCGCAGCTGGCATCGACGGCGGCCATCCACTAGCCAGTTGCCAACACCGTCTGCAGACGATCCTCGGTGCCATGTGCAGGCCGGCATCGTGGACCGTCTGGCACAGCTGCTACCCGCTCGCGTGCATCGCTACCATGGGTCTGGAGTGAGCACTTTTGCGCTTAGTGTAGGTGCTTAGGCAAATGCTTAGGTGCGTACGATGTGGTAGATGCATTGGAATGGAGGGGCGCCTTTATATGAGTGCAAACTGCGTTGCATTCACATCATGCTGCCTCTTTTTCTGGTCCTCCTCCCATTACTTCCCTCATGCATTCATGATGATAATTGAAGGAGGATGCATCATTGGCCGTTCAACATTTCGGGAACGGCTACCCTCTCCCTCGTCTCCATTAAAGCCGTATCGGGAACCGCGCTGCCCGCTGAATGCCCGGCTGAACACGCCTCCCCGCCTCCATCTATGCTTAATTACTGAAATTTAGTTGCAAAAATTAGATACTGCTAGTGATTTTTAGCTTCATATTTTGACAAATCGCAGTGTTACAAGGTTGACAAATGGCAATGTTACTAGATCAACAAATGTCAATCTTTCCAGTTTGACAAATGTCAAATACCCAATATGATAGATGCAAATCTTACCAAATTGTTTGTAAAGTGGTTGCACATGGGTCATCCAAAACAATCGTTTACGTTGAAGAGATGCACAAATCCTGCTCTCACTTTGCATACGGGTGTTCTTTCTAAAACATTTGCGATCAAGAGCCATTAAAACCTATAGCCATTAAAAACCAAGACACGTGGCGTCACGTGAATGGTTAAAATTTGAATTATACACATAAATGCATTGAGAAACTCAATTAATGCATAAAAATGTCCAAACGAACCCCAAAAAATCCAAAAAATTGACATAACACTCCTGTTGTTCTATGTTGACACGAGAATTTTTTTCAAAGCAATAAGAGGTAATGGATATTGTTTTGTCCCCAAAGGTGGGATGTTCCCTACCGAAACCATCAGGCTTGTTGTGGAAGCTCTGGTTTGTGAGAAGCATATCCCCAAACCTGCCCCAAATGGGATAACTTTTTTACCACGGCAAGTTGATGCCGCTCCATGCATGATAGCATGCATGCCAAGTTTCATGGATTTCACACGAGCTTTGGATTTATACTAGAATTTAAAAACCAGGTATCTCAATGTTTGTGGCCGAGTGATGGTGGCAGGGTGTTTGACGACATTCATTCTCATTTCTTGCATGGGACCTAATTAAGCATGCAACCAAGGACAGAGATTTGAATTTCAACCAATTTATATGCATTAGAGCATATGTCTGCATGTATAGTTCAAATTTGAATTATGCTCATGAATGCATAGAAAACTCAGTTAATGTATAAAAATGTCCAAGCGACCCCCCAAAAATCCCAAAAATTGACACAACACCCATGTTGTTCTATGTTGACACTAGGAAAAAAATTGAAATCGAGAAGAGGCAATGCATATCGTTTCGTCCAGAAAGGTGAAATGTTCCCTACCGAAACCATCGGGCTTGTTGTGAGAAGCTCTGGTTTGTGAGAAGTATATCCCCAAAACTACCCCAAATGGGACAAAAAAATTACCACGGCATGTTGATGCCGCTCCATGACAGCATGCCAAGTTTCATGAATTTCAGACGGGCTTTGGATTTACTAGAATTTAAAAACCAGGTATATATATCTCAATGTTTGCGGCCGAGGGACGGTGGCACAGTGTTTCACATTTATTCTCATTTCTTGCATGGGACCTAATTAAGCATGCAACCACGGACACAGATTTGAATTTTCAACCAATTTATATGCATTAGAGCATATGTGTGCATGTAATTCAAATTTAAATTATGCACATGAATGCATAGAAAACTCAGTTAATGCATGAAAATGTCCAAGCAAACCCCCCAAAATCCCAAAAATTGACACAACACCCCTGTTGTTCTATGCTGACACTTGGAAAAAAATTGAAATCGGGAAGAGGCAATGCATCTCGTTTCGTCCAAAAAGGTGAAACGTTCCCTACCGAAACCATCGGGCTTGTTGTGAGAAGCTCTGGTTTGTGAGAAGCATATCCCCAAACCTGCCCCAAATGGGACAAAAAATTTACCACGGCATGTTGATGCCGCTCCATGACAGCATGCCAAGTTTCATGAATTTCAGACGAGCTTTGGATTTACTAGAATTTAAAAACCAGGTATATGTCTCAATGTTTGCGGCCGAGTGACGGTGGCAGGGTGTTTGACATTCATTCTCATTTCTTGCATGGGACCTAATTAATCACGCAACCAACGACACAGATTTAAATTTTCAACCAATTTATATGCATTAGAGCATATGTGTGCATGTAGTTCAAATTTGAATTATGCACATGAATGCATAGAAAACTCAGTTAATGTACAATAATGTCCAAGTGAACCCCCAAAATCCCAAAAATTGACAAAACACCCCTATTGATCTATGTTGACACTAGGAAAAAAATTGAAATCGAGAAGAGGCAATGCATATCATTTCGTCCAGAAAGGTGAAACGTTCCCTACCGAAACCATCGGGCTTGTTGTGAGAAGCTCTGGTTTGTGAGAAGCATATCGCCAAACCTGCCCCAAATGGGACAAAAAAATTACCACGGTATGTTGATGCCGCTCCATAACAGCATGCCAAGTTACATGAATTTCAGACGAGCTTTGGATTTGCTAGAATTTAAAAACCAGGTATATATCTCAATGTTTGCGGCCGAGTGACGGTGGCAGGGTGTTTGACATTCATTCTCATTTCTTGCATGAGACCTAATTAAGCATGCAACCAAGGACACAGATTTGAATTTTCAACTAATTTATATGTATTAGAGCATGTGCATGTAGTTCAAATTTGAATTATGCACATGAATGCATAGAAAACTCAGTTAATGTATAAAAATTTCCAAGCGAACCCCAAAAAATCCCAAAAGTTGATACAACACCCCTGTTGTTCTATGTTGACACTAGGAAAAAAATTGAAATCGAGAGATGCAACGGATATCGTTTCATCCAGAAAGGTGAAACGTTCCCTACCAAAACCATCATGCTTGTTGTCAGAGAAGCTCTTGTCGGTGTTCTGGGAACGGGGGTCCCCAGACTTGCCTGACTGCAGCCTGTGGCATGGCTCGAGTGGTGGCCGAGTATGACCCATCTTCATCAACGCAAGACTCAAGACCCTCACGAGGGGCCAAGCCTCGCGGGGCGGACGACACGAGGCTTCCTCAGTAGCGGCCTCGCCAGGCAGGCTCGCGAGGAGGCGGAGAGATCAAGGCAGGGGTACCTCGCGAGGTGCCGGTGACGCGAGCCATGACGATCGAGACCAGGCGGGCGCTAGAAGGGCGCCGGCCTGTGCAGTGTCCTTGTTTCCTATTTGGTGTAAAGGGAGCAAGCACATGCGTGGAGTACCGAGGCATCAGGCAAAGGTTGCCATTTCAGTGCAACAAGACCAAGACTAGCAGAGCGGCAGGATGGAGGTCACCGCGGAGCCCAAGACGGCGTCATCGCCAGTGCCTTTGGCAGCCGAAGACCAACTTTAGTCAGGATAACCTGTACTAGATGTTCCCCTTCAAAATGGCCGTTGTTGGCGCCCTTCCCGCTCAATATTTGGGAAGAGGACCAGGGCCTCTATAAATAGGGCTAGCCACCATAGAAGAGGGAGAGAGGAGATCGAGTCATCATCAGATAGAGAGGCTGATAGAGGCAAAGGTGTCCCGTCTTTCGATGAGATGATGGATATCTCTTTGGTGGAAGTCGACTTTAACGATCCGACTACGAACGTGCGAGGACGTCGTGCCTTAGCAATCGCTAAACCAACTCCGAGAGGTTATTGACCACGCCGGAGCACGATCAACCTGACCACGAGGGTTTGTTTCCTGCGAGCAAACGAAGACAAGCAAGAAACTGAGATTGCAATCTGGATATTGCGAATATAAGATGAAAGCTTTATTGATCAAGGTGGGGTTCTGTGACGCCTTTGTCTGGTCGTTGAACACAAACGAAGTACGCGAAGTTGTAGCTATGGCGAACTTTTAATCTAAACAAAACCCAAAGTCTAAACGGTGCCCTAAGGGCTGTATATATGGAGGAAGAGGGTGTGAATTTCGTGGCCCTTGGTGGAGGGGTCCGAAACTAACCCTATCTCTTGTTTCCCCACACATACGGACTCTAAAAATAGCCTATACTTATGTATTCGAAATTACATGGGCGTGGCCCAATAATAAGGTGATGCAACACCTAGAATAGCCTCTGGACGAAATTTATGAAGTGGAATCTTGTATATTTCGTCCAAGGCTTCATGCACTCATTATGGTGGCTTCAAAGTCCTGAAATCATCACTTGTAACTCCGTTCTTGTTCCCCTTGCGCATGCCATCATCTCCATGCTTGTTCTTGCTCCAATGTTCATCCTTCTCCAAGCTAGGCGCTTCATTTGTAAGCAAAACAAATGTATCCAATTTAGGCAGCATCATATTCTCATGACCATTAGAATAATTACCAAGAAACGAAAGTACCTGGTAATTAAATTGGAGTGCACGAGCTCTAGTAATTGGTCCTGTATGTATAGTAGAAGGGGTTGTGGGTGTAACAATGGTATTTATGTCCTCAACATCCTTCCCTTCTTGAAATGAAGTCGTCCTCGATGGAAGCTCATCTTCCTCACCCAAATAAGGCTTCAAATCTGCAATGTTAAAAGTGGGACTAACCCCAAAATCTGCAGGCAGCTCAAGTTTATATGCATTATCATTTATTTTCTCCAACACCTTAAAAGGACCATCAGCACATGGCATTAACTTTGATTTGCGCAAATCAGGAAATCTATCCTTACGCAAATGTAACCAAACAAGATCTCCAGGTGCAAACACAAGATGTTTTCTACCCTTATCTCCAGCAAGTTTATATTTAGAATTCATACGCTCAATGTTTTCCTTAGTTAACTCATGCATTTTTAAAATCAATTCAACATGTTGTTTAGCATCAAAATTAACCTTCTCCGAAGATGGAAGAGGCAACAAATCAATAGGTGCACGAGGTAGGAAACCATGCACAATTTCAAAAGGGCACATCTTAGTAGTAGAATGCAATGAACGATTATAAGCAAATTCAATTCTTCCCACATTTTCTTATTATTCTTCAAAACAGCCCTAAGCATAGTAGACAATGTTCTATTGACTACTTCAGTTTGTCCATCAGTTTGGGGGTGACAAGTAGTACTAAAAAGCAGTTTAGTCCCCAATTTAGCCCATAAACATCTCCAAAATTGGCTAAGAAATTTAGTATCACGATCTGAAACAATAGTATTGGGCACACCATGCAAGCGAATAATTTCACGAAAGAACAAATTAGCAAAATTAATGGCATCATCGCTTTTATGACATGGTATAAAGTGTGCCATTTTCGAGAACCTATCCACGACAACAAATATGCTATCCCTCCCCTTCTTTGTTCGAGGTAAACCTAAAACAAAGTCCATAGATATATCCTCCCAAGGAACACTAGGTACAGGCAAAGGCATATATAAAGCATGAGGATTGAGTCGTGACTTAGCTTTTTGACATGTAGTGCAGCGAGCAATAAAACGCTCAACATCCCGTCTCATCTTTGGCCAAAAGAAATGTGTAGCAAGTACGTCCTCCGTCTTCTTCACACCAAAGTGTCCCATTAATCCACCTCCATGCGCCTCCTGAAACAACAAAAGATGAATAGAGCTAGCTGGAATGCATAGCTTGTTAGCACGAAACACAAATCCATCATTAACGACGAACTTGTTCCATGTTCTCCCGTCTTTACAATTCTGCAATACATCTTTAAAATCAGCATCATGCACATATTGATATTTGATGGTCTCCAAACCAAATATTTTGAAGTCAAGTTGTGAAAGCATAGTATAGCGATGAGACAATGCATCAGCAATAACATTTTATTTACCCTTCTTGTGTTTAATAACATAAGGGAATGTCTCAATGAATTCAACCCATTTAGCATGTCTACGATTCAGTTTAGCTTGACTTTTAATATGTTTCAAAGATTCATGATCAGAATGTATAACAAATTCTTTGGGCCATAAATAATGTTGCCATGTCTCTAAAGTCCGAACAAGAGCATATAATTCTTTATCACAAGTAGAATAATTCAGACTAGGCCCACTCAATTTTTCAGAAAAATATGCAACAGGTTTGCCATCTTGTAATAACACACCTCCTAACCCAATTCCACTAGCATCACATTCAAGCTCAAATGTCTTATTAAAATCAGGAAGTTGGAGCAAAGGAGCATGTGTCAACTTATCTTTCAATACCGTGAAGGCTTCTTCCTGTGCGGTACCCCAAACAAAAGGCACATCCTTCTTTGTAAGCTCATTGAGAGGTGCAACAATGGTGCTGAAATCTCTCACAAAAAGCCTATAGAATCCAACAAGACCAAGAAAACTCCTCACTTGTGTGACTGTTTTGGGCTGCGGCCAACTCTCAATAGCTTCAATCTTGGCTTTATCAACTTCAATTCCCTGTGGAGTAACAACATAGCCAAGAAAAGACACTCGGTCGGTGCAAAAGGTGCACTTCCCAAGGTTACCAAACAAACGTGCATCACGTAGAGCAATAAAAACAACACGTAAATGTTCTAAATGTTCCTCCAAAGTTCTGCTATAAATCAATATGTCGTCAAAGTAAACTACCACAAATCGTCCAATGAAAGCACGTAAAACTTCGTTCATTAATCTCATGAAAGTACTAGGTGCATTAGTTAACCCAAAAGGCATGACTAACCACTCATATAATCCAAACTTAGTTTTAAATGCTGTTTTCCGTTCATCCCCCAATTTCATACGAATTTGATGGTATCCACTACGCAAATCAACTTTGGAGAATATTGTAGAGCCAATCAATTCATCAAGCATATCATCAAGCCTAGGAATAGGATGACGATAACGAATAGTAATATTATTAATGCCTCTATAATCAACACACATACGCGATGTACCATCCTTTTTTGGCACTAAAATAATAGGAACAGCACAAGGACTAAGGGATTCGCGTATATAACCTTTGTCGAGAAGCTCTTGTACTTGTTGCATAATCTCCTTCGTCTCCTCTGGATTGGTACGGTATGGTGCACAGTTGGGTAGCGATGCACCGAGAATTAAGTCAATTTGATGTTCAATCCCTCGAATAGGAGGTAATCCCGGTGGCACGTCTTGTGGGAAGACGTCAGCGAACTCCTGCAAAATGTTAGTGACAGCAGGGGGAAAAGAGGAAGGCACGTCCTCGAATGAAAATAATGCCTCTTTGCACACAAAAGCATAGCAAACAGATTTGCTAAAATCTAGCTCATCAATATCAGATTTAGTGGCAAGTAAACATGCACTTTTCAATTTAATTTCAGAAGCAACACTAGATGGTTTATTATTAGGCTTCATTTGTTGCTCAAATTCTTTTGCCACAATCTGATTTTCACTCTTATTCTTCTCCTGTTTTGCTTTATTAGCTCTATTAATATCATCTTTCAAAATGGAATCAGGAGTCATAGGAAGCAAAGTAATATTTTTATCCTTATGAACAAGAGTATACTGATTATTTCTACCATGGTGGACAGAATTTTTATCAAATTGCCATGGTCGACCAAGTAATAAGGAACATGCTTGCATAGGTACCACATCACAATCAACATAATCAGCATATGTAGAGATACTAAAATGCACACGAATAGTACGTGTTACCTTAACCTTGCCGCTATTGTTGAACCATTGGATGTAGTAAGGATGTGGATGTGGTCTTGTGGTGAGAGAGAGCTTCTCCACCATCTCCATGCTAGCCAAGTTGTTGCAGCTCCCTTCGTCTATGATGACACGCACAAAACGTTCCTTCACAACTCCCTTTGTATGGAACAAATTATGCCTCTGATTTTGCTCAGCTTGTGTAACCTGCACACTCAAGACACGTTGAGCAACTAAACATTCATACCTGTCAGCGTCTTCAGGAGCCATGTATTGCGTCTCATGATCAGAATCATCTCCACCGTGTTCTTCACGTGTAATAAGAGCCAACGTCTCCTCATCATAGTCACTAGCAGATTCATACCCACCATCCTCAATAGCAATCATCACACGCTGAGATTTGCATTCTCTCGCATAATGACCACTTCCCTTACAACGACGACAAATAATATCACTTGTGTGCCCAGTTGATGCCATGGAAGAAGAAGAGCTCTGTGTAGGCCCGGCAGGTGCGCTCTTGGTAGATAGTAGTGGTTGTGCCTGCTTTCTTGTATCACGGCTGGAGATGGCACCTAAGGGAGGTGCTAGTGCATTGGAAGTAGAAGATGCACGCGGTGCCCATGATGAAGGCCGACCTGCAGAAAAGTTAGTTCGCACCAATGCTTGTCGATCCTGCACTTCACGTTCAGCTTTACAAGCAAGATGGAATAAACGAGTGATATTAGTATACTCCTTATACTCTAGAATGGTCTGAATCTCTCTATTTAATCCACCCATAAAACATGCAAGCATAGGTTCATTCTCCTCAAGAATACCACATCTAATCATGCCAGTTTGTAATTCCTGATAATATTCTTCTACAAAAAAAAATCTTGTCTCAAACGCTGCAATTTTTGAAGCAATTCACGTTGATAATATGGTGGAACCCAATGAGTACGCATAGCGGTTTTCCAAGCAGCCCAAGTAGCTAGAATAGGATATAATCTACAATGTTCAGACCACCAAACACATGCAAAGCTAGTGAAAGCACAAACAGTAGCAGGAACACGTCTCTCCTCAGGATATTGTAAACATGTAAATCATTGTTCAATTTCTAACTCTCAAGTAAGATATATATCAGGAACATATCTACCCTCAAATGGTGGAATATTCAATTTCAGTTTAGGGAGATGGTCATGATCTCGTACCTGAGGGGGATCCCTAACATTACCATTATTTGCATGTGGACGACCTGGTGGTTGTGGTGCTGGTGGTTGCACGTAGTTCTGGTTTTGATCAACCTCATCCTCGTAATCTCCCGCATTATCATTCTCCTCCCCATCAGCAGCAGGAGCCACAAAATTATCAACAGCAACACCAACAGTTTGGCCAGGCTGAAGAGGAACACGGCTCGCTCGACGAAGGGCTGTTTCGCGATGTGGAGGTAGTCGTTGTTGTTGTTGTTGTTGTTGTTGTTGCAGAGGTGCGGCAGGTGCAGCCGGTGGTGGAAGACGCGCAAGCAATTCATTAAATCTGTTATCGAGCTTTGTTTCGAAAGTCTTCTCAAGGCCAGTGATCTTCTCCATGGCCTCTTCAAAATTGTTCAGCACATCTTGCACCTGTTCAGTCATCATTTGCTGAAACTTATCATGAAGCTCCTTGTTCGTTAAGTTCTTCCAGTCAATCTCGTAGGCTTGTGATCCTGGCATGGTTAGCAGCAATAGAAACACACAAGAATATGATCCTACAGACTACTAACAAGTGGTGGTGGTGGGTGCCACAAATCCGTCAAGCAAAACTCAAATTCTTACCAGTTCTTACCCAGCAGCAGGCGGTGATCGGCAACCGTTGTAGTCAAAACTCTCAAAGCTTGGATAGAGCAATTACCAGGGAGAGTCAAACACACGATGTAGATGTATGTGGAGCTAGGAAGGCTTACAATATGGTAGCAAAAAGGATCAACAATAATCAATTCATAGATGCAAAGTTGAATAAACGCTCAACGACGGTACTGTGCTGGTCCTAGGCTAGACCGTGCTAGAGACGCGAGCCTAGAACACTAATAAAATCACGGCGCTGCACTTAAACAAGGGAAAAGCACACTCTGGAAAAAAAATTCGCCCTTTTTTTGCGCTGCTCTTTTTTTTGCGAAAAATCACTATAATGGCGAGTGTCTCAAAACTCTTCCCAGGTCAAACTGACAAGATGGGCACGAAATTTTTTGACAAATTTTTTTCTTCGGAAATCAGGGTAGCGACGATGAAAAAGTGCAACAAAAAATCACTATGATGGCGAATGTCTCAAAACACTCCTGGGGACCTTAAAATTGGATAGGGAAAAAATATTTTCGGTCGCCGAAATTTTGGCCTAAAAACCGCCCGGGGGTCACCAGACTCTATTTTTTCTCTGAATCCTACTCAGGCAAGGAAACACGAATCAGAAATTAGATGGATCTTGGAAACAAACCTACTACGAAAAGAACTCGGATTGGTGGTGGATATATGGTGGTAGGATATGGCAGCGGTCGTGGTATATGATAGCGGTGGTGGTATATGG
This sequence comes from Triticum dicoccoides, assembly GCF_002162155.2. Classification (NCBI taxonomy): domain Eukaryota; kingdom Viridiplantae; phylum Streptophyta; class Magnoliopsida; order Poales; family Poaceae; genus Triticum; species Triticum dicoccoides. The sequence goes on along the minus strand of NC_041385.1, from coordinate 349,172,410 downwards.
ATATGGATCGGTGGTATATGGCAGCATTGGTGGAATATGGCAGCGGTGGTGGTATATGGCAGCGGTGGTGGTATAAGGCAGCATTGGTGGGATATGGCAGCGGTGGTGGTATATGGCAATAACGATGAAGATGGTGCGGCGGCGGCGTGACAAACTGTGACAGAACTCGAAACTCTAAAGGACTAGACGCTAAGACCAGCAACTAGACACGACGATGCAACTGCAAATTCAACAAAGCAAAACCCTAAAAAGATTATGCAAAGGCTCAGATTGGTTCAGATATGATGAACTAACACTAATTTTTTTGTGGCTTTTCCGTGGACTGTAGGTATGAAGAACCAACTCGATCTAAACTACGAAAAACTGTAAAATCTCACCGAGCAACCTGGAAATCTGATACCACTTGATAGAGGCAAAGGTGTCCTATCTTTCGATGAGATGATGGATATCGCTTTGGTGGAAGTCGACTTTGACAATCCGACTACAAACGTGCGAGGATGTCGCGCCTTAGCAATCGTTGAACCAACTCCGAGAGGTTATTGACCATGCCGGAGCACAATCAACCTGACCACGAGGATCTGTTTCCTGCGAGCAAACGAAGAACAAGCAAGAAACTGAGATTGCAATCTGGATATTGCGAATACAAGATGAAAGCTTAATTGATCAAGGTGGGGTTCTGTGACGCCTTTGTCTGGTCGTTGAACACAAACGAAGTACGCGAAGTTGCAGCTATGGCGAACTTTTAATCTAAACAAAACCCAAAGTCTAAACGGTGCCCTAAGGGCTGTATATATGGAGGAAGAGGGGGTGAATTTCGTGGCCCTTGGTGGAGGGGTCTGAAACTAACCCTATCTCGTGTTTCCCCACACATACAGACTCTAAAAATAGCCTATACTTATGTATTTCGAAATTACATGGGCCTGGCCCAATAATAAGGTGATGTAGCACCTAGAATAGCCTCTGGACGAAATTTATGAAGTGGCATCTTGTAAATTTCGTCCAAGGCTTCATGCACTCATTATGGTGGCTTCAAAGTCCTGAAATCATCACTTGTAACTCCGTTCTTGTTCCCCTTGCGCATGCCATCATCTCCATGCTTGTTCTTGCTCCAATGTTCATCCTTCTCCAAGCTAGGCCCTTCATTTGTAAGCAAAACAAATGTATCCAATTTAGGCAGCATCATATTCTCATGAACATTAGAATCATTAACAAGAAACGGAAGTACCTGATAATTTAATTGGCGTGCGCGAGCTCTAGTAATTGGTCCAGTATATGTAGCCGTAGGGGCTGTGGGTGTAACAATGGTATTGATGTCCTCATCAGAGGCGATCGAGCTCATCCAAGTAGTTCATCGCACCAGCTCAAGAACACCTCTCGCGAGGCTGTTCATCCTTTGTACTGTTCATCATCAGCCCCTGAGGCAATCCACCACACCACACACTGGAGTAGGGTATTACACCACAACGGTGGCCCGAACCAGTATAAATCTTGTCTCCATCGTGTTGTTCATCGTTTAGCTTAGATTCTCGCGAGGCGATCAGACGTGGATCTGTAGGGGGAAGATCTCCGCACGCACCCTAGAGTTAGAACCTTAAGGGTCTGTCGGAACCCAACATCTGACATTTGGCGCGCCAGGTAGCTATGGGTGCGCCGGAGCTCTCCCTTCCGTCGACCCGTTCTCCATCAGCACCGCGCTCCGCCCTCATGGCGGGCAACGTGCCGCCTGCTCCGGCTTTCGACGCCGGCGCGGGGACCAGGGGGCTCCGGGCCCTGGCCCCTGCCTTGTGACAGGTGCGGTGGCCGAACAAATTCAAACCGGACATGCCACCATGCTACGACGGCGCCGCGGATCCGCTGGCTTTCCTGCTAGCGTATGAAGAAGCCGTCCTCAAGGCCGGAGGCGACGATAGGGTCATGGCTAACTGGCTGCCCATGGCCCTCGCTGGCGTCCCACGCATGTGGCTGCTCCACCTGCCAGCGGCTTCTGTGGCCTCCTGGGAGGAGTTGTGCAACCTCTTCCTCACCCATCATGCTGCGCCGGCGCCCCCGGTCATCGCAGCTTTCCTGGGCGGATCGCAGGCGCCACCTTCGAGCCGCCACGTCAAGCCGTCCGTCCACCAGATTGGCGCCGTCCTCAAGCGCCGAGAAGCCCCCCCAGGCTGGGTGGCACCCAAGGCCGATTTGACCTTCAGCTCGGACGATCACCCCTCCAACACCGCCTGTTCGGGTGCACTCCTGATGCTATGCACCCCCACCATCTGCCAGGTGGCCGTCACCAGGACCCTCATCGACTGGTGGTGCCGGCCTCAACGTGCTCTCGGTGGAGGCCTTCAGCCTCCTCCACGTGCCGCTAGAGCGACTCCAGCCCAGCAGGCCCTTCTCGGGCGTCGGAGGCGGTTCCACCGGCTCCCTGGGGCAGATCCGCCTCCCGGTGACCTTCGGCACCCACGGCAACTTCCGCACAGAGCTGGTCGACTTCGACATCGCCCCCATCGGCCTCCCATACAATGCCATACTCGGCTACCGTGCCTTGGCCCAGTTCATGGCGGTGACTCACCCGGCCTACAACCTCATGAAGATGCCCGGTAGCAGCGGCGTCCTTACCATGTCTGGAGACACGAGGGACGCACTGTAGGCACTCAAGCTTGCTTTCAAGGCGGCCATAGTGGCGCAGCCCACCAGCGCTGGCATCCTCAAGACCAAGGGGGCTGCGCCGGCCAAGAAGAAGCAGTTGTTAATCCAGGACAAGGCAGAGACCAAGCAAGTTCTAGTCGATGAAGATGGATCCTCCGGCGCTACCTTCACCATAGGCGCCAATCTCGACCCTGAGCAGGAGGAGGCCCTGGTGAAGTTCCTGCGCGCAAACAAGGAGGTGTTTGCATGGGAACCTGATCAGCTAGAAGGGGTCCCAAGAGAGACGATTGAGCACCATCTGACGTGTGCCCCAACGTGCGCCCCGTGAAGCAGAAGGCAAGGCGACAGTCCACCGAGAAGCAGGCTTTCATCGTCCAAGAAACCCGCAAGTTGGAGGCTGCAGGCGTCATTCGCAAAGTTCGCTATCCTGAATGGCTGGCCAACCCTGTTGTTGTGCCGAAAAAGGGGGGAAAGGAGCGCATGTGCGTCAACTTCACCAACCTCAAAAATGCATGCCCTCAGGATCCATTCCCGCTCCCTCGTATCGACCAGGTCGTCGATTCCACCGTCGAGTGCGACATGTTGTGCTTCCTGGATGCCTTCTCAGGCTATCACCAAATTAAGATGGCGGTAGAAGATGTGGAGAAAACGGCCTTCCTGACCCCGTGCGGAGTCTACTGCTATACTTGCATGCCGTTTGGGTTGCGCAACGCAGGCGCGACCTTTTAGCGACTGATGCACATCGCCCTGGGCCGGCAGCTCGGGAGAAATGCCAAGGCCTATGTCAACGACACCGTGGTAAAGTCTTGGGAGGCGAAGACCTTGATACAGGACCTGGAAGAAACCTTCGCGAGCCTTCGCGAAGTGGACCTGCGGCTCAACCCGGAGAAGTGTGTATTCAGAGTCCCTTCAGGCAAGCTTTTGGGCTTCCTCGTGTCCCACAGGGGAATCGAGGCTAACCCAGAGAAGGTCAAGGCAGTCAAAGACATGAGTCCGCCGAAGACCCTCAGAGAAATGCAGAAGCTCACCGGGCGAGTAACCGCGTTGGGACGCTTCATCTCCAAGCTGGGGGAGCGAGCACTGCCCTTCTTCAAGTTGATGAAGAAGAAGGGCCCGTTCGAATGGACTGAAGAGGCTGACAAAGCATTTCAAGATCTCAAGAAGTACCTTACCAGCCCTCTGGTGATGGTAGCTCCGCGCCCTCAGGAGCCCTTGGTGCTCTACCTTGCAGCCACACCCAACTCCGCCAGCTCAGCTTCGGTGGTGCTACGGGAGGAGCGTCGGGCCAAGACCGCGTCAGTCGCAGCCCCGGCCAAAGCGGAACAAGGCCAAGAAAGCCTCGTGAAGACCACACTCGCAGCAGATGGAGATCAGCCTTAGCACGCGGACGCACCCAAGGCAGAGGAGGCCCCGCCAGGTGACCAAGCGCTGGGGGCTTCGTTGTCTCGGGAGGCGCCTCGACCTCCAGAAGACGCAGGCCACACCAGCACCCTCAACCTCGTCGAGCATCCTGTGTACTTTGTTAGCGCGGTGCTGCGGGACGCGGGGGCGCGATACCCCATGCCTCAAAAACTCCTCCTTGCGTTGCTAGTGGCCTCACGCAAGCTGCGGCACTACTTTCAAGGTCACCCCATCAGGGTCGTCTCGGCATATCCCTTGGAAAGGGTGCTCAGGAGCCCCAACTCAGCTGGAAGGGTCGCTGAATGGAACATCGAGTTGCAAGCATTTCAGCTGGAATTCAGCACGACCAGGGTCATCAAGGGGGCCGCGCTCGCAGATTTCATGGCGGAATGGACGGAGGCACCAGGGCTCGAAGCGGGCGAGGATCGGTCACTTTCCCCAGGAAGTGAAGCACCGGACGGTTGGGTCATGTACTTCGACGGAGCATCCTCGCGACATGGCGCGGGGGCTGGCGCAGTACTCATATCCCCCACTCAGGACAAGCTCTATTACGCAGTGCAACTCTGTTTCCAGCATGGAGAGAAGGTCTCCAACAACATAGAAGAATACGAGGGCCTGATAGCAGGCTTGAAAGCTGCAGCTGCCTTGGGGGTAAAGCGCCTCATCATCAAGGGCAATTCGCAACTCCTCGTCAACTTATCCAACAAGGTGTATGAGCCGAAGGACGAACACATGGAAGCGTATCTTGCGGAGGTCCGCAGGATGGAGAAACAGTTTTGGGGGTTGGGGTTGCAGCATGTGCCTCGCGACACCAATCAAGAGGCTAATGACATCACCAAGAGGGCGTCCAGGCGGCTGCCTCAGGAGCCCGGCGTCTTCGAGGAACGACTCTTCAAACCTTCAGCAGCACCATCACTATCAAGCACAGCGCAGCCTCGGGAGGAGCTCCCTCAACCGCCTGCCTCGGGAGCCCCGGCCTGTGGCCCGACCTCAGGAGCATTCCTACTCCTGGCGCTGGAGCCTCAGGAGGGAAGTTGGACCGTGGAATTCAAAGATTACATGATGCAAGGGATCCTGCCAGAGAAGGAGGAGGACACGGAACGCGTGGCGCGGCAGGCCACAGCCTACTGCATCCAAGACGGAGAGCTCTATCGGAAGCGGCCGAATGATGTTTCCCTGCGTTGCATCACCCGGGAGCAAGGGAAAGAGTTGCTAGCGGACATTCACGGTGGAGACTGTGGGCACCACTCGTCTTCACAGACACTCGTCGGCAAGGCGTTTCGCAGTGGGTTCTATTGGCCAACAGCACTCAACGACATGATCGAGCTGGTGAAGGCTTGTGAAGCCTGTCAATTCCACACCAAGCAGATTCATCAGCAGGCTCAGGGCCTGCAGACCATTCCCCTCTCATGGTCGTTCGTTGTTTGGGGGCTGGACATCCTGGGCCCGTTTCCCCGGGCGCCAGGGGACTACCGCTACATCTACATCGCCATTGACAAGTTCACAAAATGGCAGAGGTGGAAGCTGTCCGCACCATCCCGGCTGGCTCAGTAGTCAAGTTCATCAAGGGCCTCGTGAGCCGGTTTGGGGTGCCTAATTGCATCATCAACGACAACAATTCGTAGTTCACCAGCAATCTCTTCAAAACATATTGTGCTAACCTCGGAACACAGATATGCTACGCTTCAGTGGCACACCCTTGGAGCAATGGCCAAGCTGAACGCGCCAACACGGAGGTCCTGAAAGGCCTCAAAACCTGGACCTTCAAGAAGAAGCTGGAGGCCTGCGGTAGCGGCTAGCACGACGAGGTTCAGTCCGTGTTGTGGTCCATCCGCACAACTGCTACCAAGTCGACCGGCGAGACCCCATTCTTCCTCGTCTACGGAGCTGAGGCGGTCCTCCCCCATGAGGTCAGGCATCGCTCCGCGCGGCTCCTGGCTTTCGACGAAGCACAGCAGGACGCCATGCGGGGGATGGATCTTGTGTTGGGGGAGGAACACCGTCGGGAGGCTGCGCTCCAAGCGGCAAGATACCAACAGGCGTTGCGACGGTACCACTACCGCAACATCCGCCCCAGGACCCTTGAGGTACGTGACCTCGTGCTCAGGCGGGTGCTCTCCAGGGAAGGGCTGCATAAGCTCTTGCCCATGTGGGAGGGCCCATTCAAGGTTGTTCACGTCCCCAGGCCAGGCGCCGCACGCTTGGAGACTCAGGAGGGGGTGCCCATCCCGAACACATGGAACATCCAGCACCTCTGGAAGTTCTACCCTTGAAGAAAGGCCCAGCACCTGTAAAGAAGGCCCGACGCCCGTGAAGCTAGAAGTACCAAGAAAGGCCCGGTGCCTGTGAAGAAGGCCAACGCCTGTTAAGCTCATCGCCCCGAGAAAGGCCCGGAGCCTGTGAAGAAGGCCAATGTCTGTGAAGCTCGCCGCCTGTGACACTCTCACGTAATAGAGAGTTGGGGTTGTACATGCCCCGGAGTCTCCGGAGAGCCGCCCTCGGGCCTCGGGGGCTCCCGCCCACGCCCAGTGGCAGCACTTAGCTCCGCACTGGTGAGAAGACGTCGAAGACTAGATTAGGTGCCGGACGCGGCTTTTTCATTTGCTTTCTGCAGTTGGCTTGGTCGTCCATATTTGAAATTTATTGGAGTTGCTTTTAGCATTGTTGCCATCCCCGACCCATAATTCTTTGTCTCTGTCGCCTACCTAACTCGTTTTCTCTTTCGCAAGTCTCGCGAGGGGGCTACGCGGGTGCCATCGCGAGTGTTTTCTGGCCCAGTCTTGTGAGGCTTTTCTATCCAAGTCCACCGCGGGAGTACTCCTCCCGGTCCGTTCCCACAGGCATCGCGACGCGAACACAGGGCCTGAGTCAATTGCCCTCACGACCAAGACCGGAAGTTACCTCTCCTGACTAAATTTTTGCAGGCCATAGAGCACACGACGAGGCCCCAGCCTCGAGAAGCAAAGACTGCGGCAAGTCCGCCCGAGCTAAGTAGTTCCTATGCACAAGCACACATCACCAAAACACAACACGGGAATAACAAAAATAACATAATAGTTAACGGCAACAGTCCAGCACGCCCCTATGGGGCCCCACACTACTCTCTCTTTGTGCAGGAAAGGGAGGAAAACAAAATAGACGCGCCTTGCCCAACACCAACTCACGGCGAGGGCTTGTACTGCCTCCGGAGCTCAGTCAGACCCCTCCTCATGCTTCACCGAGGCGCGACGACGGGCTGACCCGCTACCTCCCTCAAGGCGAGCGCGACGGCGCGGTGGCTGATGATGACCCACAAGTATAGGGGATCTATCGTAGTCCTTTCGATAAGTAAGAGTGTCGAACCCAACGAGGAGCAGAAGAAAATGATAAGCGGTTTTCAGTACGGTTTTCTCTGCAAGAACTGAAATAGTAGGTGATAGATAGTTTTGTGATAAGATAAATAGTAACGAGCAAAAAGTAAATAAAGTAAATAAAGTGCAGCAAGGTGGCCCAATCCTTTATGTAGCAAAGGATAAGCCTGGACAAATTCTAATAATGAATAAGGAGCTCTCGAGGACACATTGGGAACTATCGGCAATCTAGTTTTCATCACGTTCATAAGATTCGCGTTCGGTACTTTGATAATTTGATATGTGGGTGGACCGACACTTGGGTACTGCCCTAACATGGACAAGCATCCCACTTATGATTAACCCCTATTGCAAGCATCCGCAACTACAGAAAGGAGTATTAAGGTAAACCTAACCATAGCATTAAACATATGGGTCCATATCACCCCTAACAAAGCAACGCATAAACTAGGGTTTAAGCTTCTGTCACTCTAGCAACCCATCATCTACTTATTACTTCCCTATGCCTTCCTCTAGGCCCAAATAATGGTGAAGTTTCATGTAGTCGACGTTCACAACACCACTAGAGGAAAGACAACATACATCTCATCAAAATATTGAACGAATACCAAATTCACATGACTACTAATAGCAAGACTTCACCCATGTCCTCAGGAACAAACGTAACTACTCACAAAGCATATTCATGTTCATAATCAGAGGAGTAATAATATTCATAAAGGATCTGAACATATGATCTTGCACCAAGTAAACCAAATAGCATCAACTACAAGGAGTAATCAACACTACTAGCAACCCACAGGTACCAATTTGTGGTTTTGATACAAGATTGGATACAAGAGATGAACTAGGGTTTTGAGAGGAGATGGTGCTGATGAAGATGTTGATGGAGATTGACCCCCTCCCGATGAGAGGATCGTTGGTGATGATGTTGGTGATGATTTCCCCCTCCCGAAGGGAAGTGTCCCCGGCAGAACAGCTCCGCCAGAGCCCTAGATTGATTCCGCCAAGGTTCCGCCTCGTGGCGGCGGAGTTTTGTCCTGTAAGCTTGTCCACGATTTTTTCCAGGACAAAACCCTTCATATAGTAGAAGATGGACGCTGGAGGCCCACCAAGGGGCCCAGGAGATAGGGGCGCGCCCTACAGGGGGGGCGCGTCCCCCCTGTCTCCTGGACAGGGTGTGGGCCCCTGGCCTATTTCTTTTGCCCATAAATTCTTATAAATTCCAAAAAGTTGTTTCGTGGAGTCTCAGGTCTTTTGGAGTTGTGCAGAATAGGTTTCCAACATTTGCTCCTTTTCCAGCCAGAATTCTAGGTGTCGGCATTCCCCCTCTTCATGGTAAACCTTGTAAAATAAGAGAGAATAGCCATAAGTATTGAGATATAATGTGTAATAACAGCCCATAATGCAATAAATATTGATATAAAAGCATGATGCAAAATGGATGTATCAACTCACCCAAGCTTAGACCTCGCTTGTCCTCAAGCGGAAGCCGAAATCGAAAAATATGTCCACATGTTTAGAGATAGAGGTGTCGATAAAAATAAAATACGGACATGAGGGCATCATGATCATCCTAATAACAACAACATATATGGATTTTGTCATATGATTTCCTATGTTCAAGTAATAAGCAATTCACAATGTCAAGTATGGTTCAAAAACTTCATTTGGAACTAACAAACTATAATCTCAGTCATTGGAGCAATTGCAATGTATCGCAACATCAGAAAGAGTCAATAATAGAGCTTTTCAGCAAGCTCACATACTCAACTATCTCGTAGTCCCCGATAATTGTTAACACTCACGCAATACTTGTGGTTATAGAGTTTCAGCCGGACACTGAGAAAGATAGGGGCTTATTGTGTTGCCTCCCTACATATTCACCTTTAGGTGATGTCAACAATAATAGCCTATGCCAACTTACATCCAATTGGATATATGTATCATGATCTTACAAACACAAGGAGCTTGCCAAAGGATAAAAATAAAAAGGGAGAGGTGAGTATCACCTTGACTCAAGCATAAAGTAAAACATAAAGTAAAAGATAGGCCCTTCGCAGAGGGAAGCAGAGGTTGTCATGCACGTTTAGGGTTGATGCACAAAATCTTAATGCAAAAGAACGTCACTTTATATTGCCCCTTGTATGTGGACCTTTATTATGCAATCTGTCGCTTTTATTACTTCCACAACAAGTTCGTACAAAGCTTATTTTCTCTGCACTAATAAGTCATACATATTTACAGAGCAATTTTTATTGCTTGCACCGATGACAACTTACTTGAAGGATCTTACTCAATCCATAGGTAGGTATGGTGGACTCTCATGGCAAAACTGGGTTTAAGGATATTTGGAAGCACAAGTAGTATCTCTACTTGGTGCAAGGAATTTGGCTAGCATGATGGGGAAAGGCAAGCTCAACATGTTTGAAAGGTCAATGACAATATACTTTAACTGAGATGTCGGAAAACATAAACCATTACGTTGTCTTCCTTGTCCAACGTCAACTCTTTTAGCATGTCATACTTAATGAGTGCTTCACAATCATAAAAGATATCCAAGATAATATATTTATATGTGAACCCCTCTTTCCTTATCACTTCTTATTAATTGCAACGGTGACCAAGGCTATGTTCATCAACTCTCAACAATTTTTATGCCTCATACTTTCTATGTGTGAAGTTATCACTATCCATAAGATCAATATGAACTCTTTTGTTCTTTCTACTTTCTCAAGATCATAGCAACATGGCAAAGCCCTTGACTCAACACTAATCTTTATTATAGATAGCACACGGACTCGATTACATAAAGGGATCACAAAGCAAAACTCAAAACTACTTGATATCAAAACTTCGAACTAATAGATCAAGATACTACTAAAAGGATCGAACTAAATAAAGCGGTAAAGATAGGAGTGTGATGGTGATACGATACCGGGGCACCTCCCCCAAGCTTGGCAGTTGCCAAGGGGAGTGCCCATACCCATGTGATTATTTCTTCGGAGGTGGTGAAGTGGGAGTTGGTGATGATGCAGGCTTGTTGTCCATCTTCCAAGGCATAGGATCTCCATCATAAAAGGATGATCGAGTCTCCGGGATCCTTAAATCTGCAGCCAAACTCATCCTTTTGAATCTATATTCATACTCACAGTTCTGGTTTTGCAGGTCATAAATCTGGGCTTGGAGGTGCTCGATCTTCTCTTGAAGCTTGAAGATGGTCTCCCCAATGACTTTGGCATCCAGCTTGTGGTTGTTGGTGAACTCCGTGATCATCATCTGGTTGGCGTTGAGTCCACGCTCCACCATCCCTTGACACTTGAAAACTTCTGCTCCGTAGCTTCGAACTTTGTCCCCACGCTCCATGTATGCCTTGGTCCCTCCACATCGCGGATGTGCAACACCCCCTCACGCATCTCAATGGTTTGAGGGTGATGCAGCACCTCCGCAAGATAGGGGTTAATAACCCTCTCGAAAACTTGTCCTTGGGAGCGCTTGGAGACGACATGATGCTCTAGATCTGAAACAGAAATAGCTCAAAACGAAAACAGAGGATATTTGCGTGATACGGCGGTCAAAACCTTCGGGAGTATATATAATGAATTTTTACCGACCAAAATACGTAACATACAAGAAAACAGAGTCCGGGAGGCACACGAGGTGCCCACGAGACAGGGGGCGCGCCCTACAGGGGGGGGGCGCCCTCCTCTCTCGTGGGAGCCTCGTGTCCCTTTCGGACAACTTCTTTCTTCCTAAAATTCTTAAATAATCCAAAACTGATAAAAATTGCCATTAGAGTTGTTTTGGAGTCGGTTTACTTACCGTACCATGTACCTATGCCTTTTCGGAGTCTGGAACGTTCTGGAAAGTGTCTCTTATGTATTCCTCAGGGGTTATGGTTTCAATAATATTAGTTTCAACATTGATAGGATTACCTGAAATATAATGTTTAATTCTTTGACCGTTTACCACCCTCGGATTTGTGCCTTCGAAGTTGTTGATTTTTATAGCACCAGAACGATAGACCTCCTCGATAACGTAGGGACCTTCCCATTTTGAGAGAAGTTTTCCTACAAAAAATCTTAAACGAGAGTTGAACAATAACACATAATCTCCTACGTTAAACTCATGCTTTTGTATCCTCTTATCATGTCAGCGTTTGACTTTTTCTTTGAAAAGCTTGGCATTCTCATATGCTTGGGTTCTCCATTCATCAAGTGAGCTAATATCAAATAACCTTTTCTGACCGGCAAGTTTGAAGTCATAATTGAACTCTTTAATAGCCCAATATGCTTTATGTTCAAGTTCAAGAGGTAAATGACATGCTTTTCCATAAACCATCTTATATGGAGACATACCCATAGGATTTTTGTATGCAGTTCTATAGGCCCATAATGCATCATCAAGTTTTTTGGACCAATTATTTCTAGATCTATTCACAGTCTTTTGCAAAATTAATTTGAGCTCTCTATTGCTCAACTGTACTTGACCACTAGACTGCGGGTGATAAGGAGATGCGATTCTGTGATTGACATCATACTTATCAAGCATCTTACGGAAAGAACCATGAATAAAGTGTGAACCACCATCAGTCATAAGATATCTAGGGACTCTAAACCTCGGAAAAATAACTTCTTTAAGCATTTTAATAGAAGTGTTATGATCAACACTACTAGTTGGAATAGCTTCTACCCACTTAGTAACGTAATCAACAGCAACTAAAATATGTGTATAACCATTGGAGGCAGGAAAAGGTCCCATATAATCAAAGCCCCAAACATCAAATGGTTCAATAACAAGAGAATAATTAATAGGCATTTCTTGACGTCTACTAATGTTACCTATTCTTTGACATTCATCACAAGATACGACAAACTTACGAGCATCTTTGAAAAGAGTAGGACAATAAAAACTAGATTGTAGTACCTTGTGTGCAGTTCTGTCTCCAGCGTGGTGTCCTCCATAGGATTCAGAGTGACACTTGCGTAGGATTTGTTCCTGTTCATGCTCAGGCACACAACGTCTAATAATACCATCTACTCCTTCTTTATAAAGGTGTGGATCATCCCAGAAGTAATGTCTTAAATCATAAAAGAACTTTTTCTTTTGCTGGTATGTGAAACTAGGTGGTATATATTTAGCAACAATGTAATTAGCATAATCAGCATACCAAGGAGCAGTACGAGAAGCATTGACAACCGCTAATTGTTCATCAGGAAAGCTATCATTAATAGGCAGTGGGTCATCAAGAACATTCTCTAACCTAGACAAGTTGTCTGCAACAGGGTTCTCAGCTCCCTTTCTATCAATAATATGCAAGTCAAATTCTTGGAGCAAAAGAACCCATCTAATGAGTCTAGGCTTAGCATCTTTCTTTTCCATAAGATATTTAATAGCAGCATGATCAGTGTGAATAGTAACTTTGGAATCAACAATATAAGGTCTAAACTTATCACATGCAAACACAACTGCTAAGAATTCTTTTTCAGTGGTAGCATAATTTCTCTGGGCAGTGTCAAGAGTCTTGCTAGCATAATGGATAACATTCAATTTCTTATCGACTCTTTGCCCTAAAACAACACCTACAGCATAATCACTAGCATCGCACATAATTTCAAAAGGTAAGTTCCAATCAGGTGGCTGAACAATAGGTGCAGTGATCAAAGCTTTCTTAAGTGTTTCAAATGCTTCTACACAATCATCATCAAAGACAAAAGGAATATCTTTTTGCAATAAATTAGTCAGAGGCCTAGAGATTTTAGAAAAGTCCTTAATGAACCTCCTATAAAAGCCGGCATGACCAAGGAAACTTCTTATACCTTTTATGTCCTTAGGACATGGCATCTTTTGAATAGCATCAACTTTGGCTTTATCAACTTCAATACCTCTCTCAGAGGTCTTGTGCCCCAAGACAATGCCTTCATTAACCATAAAGTGACACTTTTCCCAATTCAGGACGAGACTAGTGTCTTCGCATCTCTGCAAAACTCGATCAAGGTTGCTCAAACAATCATCAAAAGAGGATCCATAGACGGAGAAGTCATCCATGAATACCTCACAAATCTTTTCACAAAAATCAGAAAATATAGCCATCATGCATCTTTGAAAGGTAGAAGGTGCATTACATAAACCAAAAGGCATACGTCTATAAGCAAAAGTACCAAAAGGGCAAGTAAAAGTAGTTTTAGATTGATCCCTTGCTGAAACAGGTATCTGTGAGAAACCAGAATAACCATCTAGAAAGCAAAAATGTGTGTGTTTGGATAGTCTTTCTAGCATTTGATCAATAAAAGGTAAAGGGTAATGATCTTTCTTAGTAGCTTTATTTAACTTACGAAAATCAATTACCATCCTATAGCCAGTAATAATTCTTTGCGGGATCAATTCATCTTTATCATTAGGAACAACGGTAATACCTCCCTTTTTAGGGACACAATGGACAGGGATTACCCATTCACTATCAGCAACGGGATAAATAATACCTACCTCAAGGAGTTTTAGTATCCCCTTTCTTAACACTTCCTTCATTTTGGGATTTAATCGTCTTTGAGGATCTCTAACTGGTTTGGCATCTTTCTCCACTGAGATTTTGTGTTGGCATAATGTGGGACTAATGCCCTTAAGATCATCCAGAGTATATCCAATAGCAGCTCGGTGCTTCTTCAGAGTTTTCAATAATCTTTTTTCTTCTTTCTCTGAAAGGTTAGCACTAATAATAACATGATATATTTATTTTTCATCAAGATAAGCATACTTAAGATTATCAGGTAATGGTTTGAGTTCAAACACGGGCTCACCCTTGGGTGGAGGGGGATCCCCAAGAATTTCAACGGGAAGGTTATGTTTCAGCATAGGTTCCTGTTAAGGAACACTTCATGTATTTCTTCCCTTTCCTTCATAAACATATCGTTTTCATGGTCTAGCAAATATTGTTCTAACGGATCAGTTGGTGGAACAGCAATGGAAGCAAGACCAATAATTTCATCCTTGCTAGATGATTCCCTTTCACGAGGTTGTCTACTAAACTTAGCGAAATTAAACTCATGAGACATACCATCTATGCCAACAGTCACAATATTCTTTTCACAATTAATCTTAGCACTAGCAGTATTCAAGAAGGGTCTACCAAAAATAATGGGACAAAAAAAAATCTTGTGGGGAACCAAGAACAAGAAAATCAGTAGGGTATTTAATCTTCCCACACAAGATTTCAACATCTCTAACAATCCCAATAGGTTTAATGGTGTCCCTATTAGCAAGCTTAATAGTAACATCAATGTCTTCTAATTCAATAGGTGCAATATCGTGCATAATTTCTTTATAAATATCATAAGGTATTGCATTAGCACTAGCACCCATATCACATAAACCATGATAACAATGATCTCCTATTTTAACAGAAATAACAGGCGTGCCCACAACAGGTCTACGTGTCTTAGTATTGGGTCTAGCAATATTAGCAGTTTCACCCAAGAAAGAGATAACATGTCCATCTAAATCCTCATCTAAGAGATCTTTAATCATAGCAATACCAGGTTCAACATTAATTTGCTCAGGAGGTGTATAAGTCCTAGTATTACTCTTACGAACAACAGTCGAGGCTTTAACATGATCTTTTATCCTAACAGGAAAAGGAGGTTTTTCAACATAAGCAGTAGGAATAATAGGATCACTATATGTAATAGTGTTTTCTTCGACTGTAATGGGTGCAACTACTTTAACTTCAACATGAGGATTATATTTAAACCACTTCTCTTTAGGGAGATCAACGTGAGTAGCAAAAGTTTCACAAAAAGTAGCTACTATCTCAGAGTCAAGTCCATACTTAGAGCTAAATCCATGAAAAGCATCGGTATCCATAAAAGATTTAACACAATCGAACTTAGGTGTCATACCTGACTCCTTACCATCGTCCGAACCCCAATCTTCAGAGTGGCATTTAATTCTTTCCAATAAGTCCCATTCGAAATCAATAGTCTTCAGCATATAGGAACCAGCACAGGAAGTATCGAGCATGTTGCGATTATCAAGAAAAAGCCGAGCATAAAAATTCTGAATAATCATTTTCCGAGAGAGCTCATGATTGGGGCATGAATACAACATTGACTTAAGCCTCCCCCAATCTTGAGCGATGCTTTCTCCTTGGCGAGGCTAGAAATTATATATGTAATTACGATCATGATGAACAAGATGCATAGGACAGAACTTCTGGTGAAATTCCAACTTCAATCGTTTATAATTCCAATATCTTGTATCATCACATAGCCTATACCATGTCATTGCATCTCCCTTCAAAGATAAAGGGAAGACCTTCCTTTTGACAACATCATCGGGAATACCTGCAAGCTTAAATAATCCACAAACTTCATCCACGAAGATAAGGTGTAAGTCGGGATGCAATGCTCTGTCTCCTGCAAAAGGATTAGCTAGCAGTTTTGCTATCATACCCGAAGGAATCTCAAATTGAATATTTTCATAAGGTTCAGTAGGTTGAGGAGCATCTCTTTGCTCTTCTGGTTGAGGTGAATATACCCCACACAAGCCCTTCAAAGGATTAGTTTCCATAGTGACAAGTAACAAAAAATTTCAGCACACTATATAAAAGTTTCCTTACCAAGTTCCACTCACCAAGAGCGCTACGCTCCCCAGCAACGGCGCCAGAAAAGAGTCTTGATGACCCACAAGTATAGGGGATCTATCATAGTCCTTTCGATAAGTAAGAGTGTCGAACCCAACGAGGATCAGAAGGAAATGATAAGCGGTTTTCAGTAAGGTTTTCTCTGCAAGCACTGAAATAGTAGGTGATAGATAGTTTTGTGATAAGATAAATAGTAACGAGCTAAAAGTAAATAAAGTAAATAAAGTGCAGCAAGGTGGACCAATCCTTTATGTAGCAAAGGATAAGCCTGGACAAATTCTAATAATGAAGAAGGAGCTCCCGAGGACACATTGGGAATTATCGTCAAGCTAGTTTTCATCATGTTCATAAGATTCGTGTTCGGTACTTTGATAATTTGATATGTGGGTGGACCGACACTTGGGTACTGCCCTAACATGGACAAGCATCCCACTTATGATTAACCCCTATTGCAAGCATCCGCAACTACAAAAAGGAGTATTAAGGTAAACCTAACCACAACATTAAACATATGGGTCCATATCACCCCTAACGAAGCAACGCATAAACTAGGGTTTAAGCTTCTGTCACTCTAGCAACCCATCATCTACTTATTACTTCCCTATGCCTTCCTCTAGGCCCAAATAATGGTGAAGTTTCATGTAGTCGACGTTCACATAACACCACTAGAGGAAAGACAACATACATCTCATCAAAATATTGAACGAATACCAAATTCACATGACTACTAATAGCAAGACTTCACCCATGTCCTCAGGAACAAACGTAACTACTCACAAAGCATATTCATGTTCATAATCAGAGGAGTAATAATATGCATAAAGGATCTGAACATATGATCTTCCACCAAGTAAACCAAATAGCATCAACTACAAGGAGTAATCAACACTACTAGCAACCCACAGGTACCAATTTGTGGTTTTGATACAAGATTGGATACAAGAGATGAACTAGGTTTTTGAGAGGAGATGGTGTTGGTGAAGATGTTGATGGAGATTGACCCCCTCCCGATGAGAGGATCATTGTTGATGACGTTGGTGATGATTTCCCCCTCCCAGAGGGAAGTGTCCCTGGCATAACAGCTCCGCCAGAGCCCTAGATTGATTCTGCCAAGGTTCCGCCTCGTGGCGGCGGAGTTTCATCCCGTAAGCTTGCCCATGATTTTTTCCAGTACAAAACCCTTCATATAGCAGAAGATGGACGCCGGAGGCCCACCAGGGGGTCCAGGAGATAGGGGGCGCGCCCTACAGGGGGGGCGCCCCCCTGTCTCCTGGACAGGGTGTGGGCCCCCTGGCCTATTTCTTTTGCCCATAAATTCTTATAAATTCCAAAAAGTTGTTTCGTGGAGTCTTAGGTCTTTTGGAGTTGTGCAGAATAGGTTTCCAACATTTGCTCCTTTTCCAGCCAGAATTCCAGCTGCCGGTATTCCCCCTCTTCATGGTAAACCTTGTAAAATAAGAGAGAATAGCCATAAGTATTGTGATATAATGTGTAATAGTAGACCATAATGCAATAAATATTGATATAAAAGCATGATGCAAAATGGACGTATCAGCTGATCACAGCCACTACTGGAGGAGCTGCCATCCGAAGGGGCGCCGTCGAGGCTTGGCGAGCTGCGAACGCCGCCGGCCACGTGCCCACCTTCGTCTTCATCTCGACCATCGCCAAGGCCATGCACCCGGCTGCCGTCATCATATTTGGGGCAGCACCTGACGCGGCGGCCATCTTCTCCGAACACCCTCACGTAGAGGGTGGCGTCGCCGTCGAACTTGAAATGCAGGGTGCACCACCGTCTCAGGCCACGCGTGCGGGCAAACATTTGCCAGCCGCGGGCTAGAGCCACGTTCCCGGCGACGGAGATCTCCAGTAAGGCCCAGGAGGCCCTGCTGCAGCAACCATCCACTTGAAGCCAGAGGCCGCCAGGAGCGCCGGCCGGGAGTTCGCCTGCAAAGAAGCGGGGAAGCTGGAGCCAGCTGCCGGTTGGGTCCACCGACCACACGACGAACTCCGGCAGCACCTCCGCCGAATGGAAGCGCGGCCTGGGAGGCCGCGCAGTCACGCCGCGCCTTCCCTCACCCACGAGGCACCCATCGTCACACGGGAGATCGCAGCCGCGACCGCGGGGAGCCGCTACGGGAGTCGCAGGATGCTTGCGGGGACGACCCTGGCCGCGCTTGGGCGGGGGAGAGTCAGGCCCTTCCCGGCGAGCCTTTCCCTTCTCCGCGGCTGAGAACCTCTTCGGTGGCACCATAAAACGCGATGGGAAGCTGGGATGGGGAGAAAGAAGAAGCAAGGAGGACGCTGTGCAGCGAGGGCCTGCTCCCCCGCATTTATAACCGGAGGAGGCCAACCACCGGCCTCCATGATCTCAGGTAATCATGACTCATTTCTGCATGCAGGGACTTGTCAAGTCGAGCAGTTGCCGAGGCAGCATGGGGAAGCGGAGACGCCCACGTCCAATCAACCGCCACGCGACGCCCAAGGCCGCAGGCTGATGGGGCCTGTGGCACTCCGCACTTGCCCCTTCGCTTCTCTGCTAAGACAAGTCCGAGCGCGCCTTGGGCCCAGGGGCTACTGTCGGCGTTCTGGGAACGGGGGTCCCCAGACTTGCCTACCTGCAACCTGCGGCATGGCTCGAGTAGGGGCCCAGTACGGCCCATCTTCATCAACGCAAGACTCAAGACCCTCGCGAGGGACCAAGCCTTGCGGGGCAGACGACACGAGGCTTCCTCAGGAGCGGCCTTGACAGGTAGGCTCGCGAGGAGGCAGAGAGATCAAGGCAGGGGTACCTCGCGAGGTGCCCGTGATGCAAGCCGTGATGATCGAGACCAGGCGGGCGCCAAGCGGGCGCCGGCCTGTGTAGTGTCCTTGTTTCCTCTTTGGTGCAAAGGGAGCAAGCACATGCGTGGAGTACCGAGGCATCAGGCAAAGGTTGCCATTTCAGTGCAACAAGATCAAGACCGACAGAGCTGCAGGATGGAGGTCACTGTGGAGCCCAAGACGGTGTCATCGCTAGTGCCTTTGGCAGCCAAAGACCAACTTTAGTCAGGATAACCTGTACTAGATGTTCCCCTTCAAAATGGCCGTTGTTGGCGCCCTTCCCGCTCAATATTTGGGAAGAGGACCAGGGCCTCTATAAATAGGGCTAGCCACCACAGAAGAGGGAGAGAGGAGATCGAGTCATCATCAGATATAGAGGCGATCGAGCTCATCCAAGTAGTTCATCACACCAGCTCAAGAACACCTCTCGCAAGGGTTTTCATCCTTTGTATTGTTCATCATCAGCCCCTGAGGCAATCCACCACACCACACACTGGTGTAGGGTATTACACCACAACGGTGGCCCGAACCAGTATAAATCTTGTGTCCCTCATGTTGTTCATCGTTTAGCTTAGATTCTCGTGAGGCGATCGAACATGGATCAGTAGGGGGAAGATCTCCGCGTGCACCCCAGAGTTCGAACCTTAAGGGTCTGCCGGAACCCAACATCCGACAGCTCTGGTTTGCGAGAAGCTTATACCATAACCTGGCCCAAATATGACAACATTTTTTTAACCCAGCATCTTGATGCCGTTCCATGATAGCATGCCAAGGTTCATGAATTTCATACGAGTTTTGTATTTACTGGAATTACAAAAGCAAGCACCTCAACATTTGCCGGAGAGCCATGGTGCCGTGGTGTTTGAAATTCATCCCCATTTCTTGAATGGGACGTAAGCATCAATCCATGGACACATATATCATTTTACAACCCATTTTGGTGCACCGGAGCATGTGCATGTGGTTTAATTTTGAATTGTGCACCTGAAATTCCTAGAAAACCAAGTTACCGTATAAAAATGTCCAAACAAACCCTGAATAATTCCAAATATTTTGACGACACACCTATAGTTGCATGTTCACTACAGATAGAAGTTCTAGCAATTCAAACACCATCCTTTGCAGCTGTGACCCTATTATGTAATTCAAATCAAGATAAAAAATCAAGTAGATCCCACACAATTTATTATCACCAACCGTGTGAGATGTATTACAAAATATCCTGGAGCACCGTCGGTGTATAGTACGCCTATGTCCTACTTGAGAAGGTTCATCGGCTACAGTCCATAGCCCGCTCTGAATAAGGGACCGTGTCTGATGACACTTTGCGTGCCAGTTTTTTCGCTGAAGCGATTCAAAAAATTTGGCTTTCGCGGAAATATCTACCTCCCTGCCCCTCCCCCTTACCAAAAGCCACATTTCCCCAGTTTCCGCCTTCCTTTCCAAGTTGAAACCTTCACTCCTTGCTTGCAGCACTGCCTCGCCGCCGGCGACCCTCCTTCATGCTGCTTGGCTTCGCCTATCCAGGCAGGTAATCCACACCCGAACCCCGTCCTCCTCCTCCTTCCACATCCCACATGGCCCGACCGCCAGCACGAGCGCGACACATTCCACCCAAATCACTGACCCCTCGACCAAATAAGCGCTGTCCTAAGCAATGGTGCACGCAGTATAGCCAGGATCTCAAGGAGCATTTGGCAGCAGAGAAGCAAATCACGGCCGCACGCACGGATGAGGTTGCGATGGCTGCCACTCGTGCCTACCCCCAAATCTTGGAGGAGCACCTCGCCGTCAAGGCCACCATTGATTCCTCGCGCGCCGATTCCATGGCGCGGTTGGCTGCTTTAAACGATAGTTCATGGCATTTTCTCGAGGACACCGTCGGTGCCTTCAATGAAGACTACGAGGTGTTTTCTCAGCGTGCACGTGCTTACCTCATCTCGACAGCCAGTAGGTTGGTACCCGGAGCGGCTCAGGCAACACACCACTATGACGAGGGCACCCACGATGCGGAGGCCTCGCCCTCTTCCATGTACAAGGATCCAATCGTCATCGATATCTCCGACAATGAGTAGCTTATCTTATTAGCTCACTATAAGGACCCAGGTTCAGTTTGCTAGCTCCTGCCTTTCCTTAACAAATTTTAGTTAATTGTGCTATCTACTTCTACCATGCAATCTTCTGCTCTAGTGTATATGTTCTATATGTCATGCAATGTGGTGTTCAGTTAACTGTTTGGCTCAATTCTGCAAATGTGATGTTCAATTCTTTAGGGTGCAATTTTCCAAGTTGTCAAGCATGCTTGGTTTGGTTAACTGTCTGATCTTCTATTAGGAGTATGTTATATTGTGGAATGTGGTGCTCAGTTAATGTTTGGTTCATTTGTTATGGTGTTTAGTTAACTGTTTGGTTCAATTCTGCAATGCGATGTTCAATTGTTGTGTGTGCATTCTGTTATTGTATACCATGTGAGGAATAAATCGAATTTGGTTGCACTAAATACATGAGAAACAAATACAATTGCTATATTTCCAAGTTGTTAAGCATGCTTGGTTTGGTTAACTGTCCAATGTTCTATTAGGAGTATGTTATATTTGTGCAATGCGGTGCTCAGTTAACGGTTGGTTCATTTGTTGTGGTGTTTAGTTAACTGCTTGGTTCAATTCTGTAATGCGATATTCAATTGTTGTGGCTGCATTCTGTTATTGTATACCATGTGAGAAATAAATCGAATTTGGTTGTACTAAATACATGAGAAACAAATACAATTGCTATATTTCCAAGTTGTTAAGCATGCTTAGTTTGGTTAACTGTCTGGTCTTTTATTAGGAGTATGTTATATTTGTGCAATGTGGTGCTCAGTTAACGGTTGGTTCATTTGTTGTGGTGTTTAGTTAACTTCTTGGTTCAATTCTGCAATGCGATGTTCAATTGTTGTGGCTGCATTCTGTTATTGTATACTATTATACATTGTCTTTTTTATTCCTTTGCCCCATTCCAATATAGAGAAGGTATTTATGCACATCCTTGTTTTCAGGCCTTTCCAAAATAGTTCATTGATGATTACCTCTCAAACCACCTGTATGGACAAGAGGCGAGGAAGGTTTTCATACAATACCCACGGTTCAATATTGAAGTGTTCCTGAAGAGGACGAAGGATGGACGGTCAATCATCCACAGGCACTGGCCTAAAGTTCCAAAGACCTTCAACATCAATGAATGCTCAATATTCGCCTTCCGCTTCAGCGGTTTTCCCGATGAGATACATTTGTCTATGTACCGTCTAATTTCGAAAGGTTCTAGATGTTGCACGTGAAACTTGCTGCTGGTGCAGTTGTGTAATGGGGTAGCTGAGTGCTGAAGCTATATCATGTTGTACTCTGATGTATTTCAATTATAAGATCTTGCTTCCTTAATATGGGAATGGAATATATTATGTGTTTAATATAAATGTCAATTAGATTAATAAATGGATTATTAATAATAGGGCAATGAGCCTGCTAATTGGTTTTTGCTATTGCAAACGGTTATTGAGAAATACCATGGGCGATGACCTAAGGCAACGCACACAGTTTCTTCTACGCACCGTGTGTGATGCATTCAATAATGCAAATGATAAAATTATTAATATTGTGTGCGATGGGAAGGCCATCACAAACGATTTAACGGGGATTTGTGTGTGATGTACCTACGAACGGAAACGTTTTCCTTGCAGCGGCTGTTTGGGATGTATGTACGAACAGAAACATTTTGCGGGGACTGACTGTGTGGGATGAACTTATGACCGGAAATGATTTTGCCTGTATAATTGTATTTTTTAGCACTACTGTATGTATAATTGTATTTGCTCGCTCACCGGTCGCACACGACCTCATTTTGCCGAGCGTGTGTGCCAGGAGGGCATATCCCCAACGGTTTCTGGGTCGTGTGCGAAGGACCTCCTAATCGCCCACACTCACTAGGCGACGGTTCCGAATGTCGTCGCGGAAAGGGGTTTAAAACTGTTTTGTATAGCACCGACGTGTACCAGTGTAGCATCAGTAAAGGATATGAAGTAGCTCTGGACAGCAAGATATAAGTGAGGATCACAATAGCAGTAAAGATAATGATGAGAAACAACTGCCAAGCAGGATATACCAACAACTCTTGCTACTTCTTGAGCTTGCGTTGGTTTTTCCCTTGAAGAGGAAAGGATGCTGCAACAAAGTAGAGATAAGTATTTCCCTCAGTTGAGAACCAAGGTATCAATCCAGTAGGAGATACACACAAGTTTCTAATCTATGCACCTACACAAACAATAAAACACTTGCACCCAACATGATAAAGGGGTTGTCAATCCCTTCACCGTCACTTGCAAAAGTGAGATCTGATAGAGATAGATATAAAAGGTTAATAAAATGTAAAACAAAGTAAAAGTAAATAAATTGCAGCGAGATACTTTTTGGGTTTTTTGGTTTATAGATCTGAAAATATACAATGGAAAATAGACCCGGGTGTCGGTGTCAAAACCGGCAGATCTCGGGTAGGGGGTCCCAAGCTATGTGTCTTAGGATCGATGGTAACATGGACACGGGATTTTACCCAGCTTTGGGCTCTCTCGAAGAGATAATACCCTACATGTTGCTTTTGATTGTATTCAATGTGTATGATTACAGAGTTGATCTACCTTGAGATCATATGTTGTGGTCTAAACCCTAGGGGTATGATGAGTAATGGCATGATGATGTATCGACTAGCCTAGCCTCGGCTTATATAATGTACCAGAGGCCTAGGATAACAAGAGTCCTAGTCGAATACGCCGGTGGAGAGGATTCCTTGTCTTGATCACCAAGTCTTGCAGAATCTTCCTCGTGTGTACATCGGCTCTCCGAACTGACCCATGAGTAAACGACCATGGGGGTCCTCGGACCAATCCAACTGATCAGGAGACAACATGGTGAGTACACCCTAGTCCAGGACACCGTCAGTAGCCCCCTAAACCGGTCTTCAAGTTGGGGACGCTCCTTGTTTCTTCCGAATTGTTGTCGGTCTTGAAAACTGGTTCAACAAATCATCTCATCTTCGATCTTGAGGATCGCCGAAGTGAATCCGAAGAGTTTACACGTCGGGTATCCGAGGAGCCCCTTTAAGTTCTCGGCCTTTATCAATGCCTTGTTATTTTTTTACACCACACCTCGGATTTGAAGTTGTTCCCGTGAGGCGGTGTCCTCTTGCATCCGAGCTCCAACGCCGGACTGCATTCGAGATATCTTTTACAGCCAAGAACCAACGCCAGACTATATCCGAGCTCCAACGCCGGACTATATGATGTAGGGTGGAACCCTATAGAGAAGATCTTTCACAAATTGGAGGTGGAATCCCCAAGAACAAGATAAACAAAGGAGGGAAAACAAGAGGAGCACTCAAGAACAAGTCAAATCACACATCCACTAGACAATCAAACACATAAGATCCACAAGGTACATGAACAACAAAGGGAAATAAGATACATGGTAGAGTTCATCCCAAATCCTATGAAGGAGATGAGGGCTTGATGATCTAGATAGATCCTTCCCACAAGGGGGTCTTGAGCTAGGTCACTCCAAGAGGAGGTCTTGATCTCCTAGTGGAGTGGATCCATGGAGCAAAGCTCTCATATGTCTAACATATCCTTTGCTAAGTCTAAATGGAGGAGATGAAGGAGTATATATAGTCCTCGGCAAAGAGGGGAATAGGTGGGGCGAAATGGTAAAACATGGGCAAAGCCCGCAGCATCACACAGGGGGCCCCGTGTGCACGGGGTAAGTGGAGCCCGTGCGCACGGGGTATCCAGGGACCTGACGCAAGGGCCCGTGCGCACGGGGTCCGTGAGGCCCGTGGACACGGGGGTCCCGTGGGCACGGTACACGCCCGTGCGCACGGGGTCTTCAGGACCGCCAGCCTGGGAGGCCCGTGGGCACGGGGTCGGAGGGGCCCGTGCGCACGGGGTCGCCTGGGAGCTGCTGCCTTCTTCTTGGCGCTTCCGTCTCCACTTCCAGGCTTCCCTCTTGGATGGTGTAGTAGTTCTCTTGCGCTTGGACTCCTCCATGATGAATGTGTAGCTCCGCTCACACCTAAGTATGCACACGAGAGAGGGGTCAAGTAGTATACCATCCTTGAAGGGTACAAGTGGACACGTGTAAAGGAGATGATTCACATTTGTATGCATGAAGTAGATGTGGCACGTGTCACTTGTCAAATGGACTCTTGACATGGTGATGTCCATGGGATGCTCCGCATCATCCCCTCCCCCTTGGGAAAGATCCGACCTCGGATCGAAATCCAAATCACCATGGGAAAGAGATGATGGCGTCGTGTAGAAGTGGACGATCACCAAGCATTCGTCATCTTGTAGTTCCAAATGGGCACTCTCCAATGTCGCACCGTCTTGTAATTCCTTCAAAAGGAGCAAACATAACAAGCACTTGGAAAAACAAATGTGGTTGTCGTAAGAGCAAAACCAAGCATTCAAGAGGTGTTTCACCCAACAAGTGTTGTCATCAAGCATAGCATATGGTTTGACAAAGAAGTGTGTCATGGCATTTGAGCATATAAATTGAGCACAATCAAGTATATCATGGGAACAAGCATGCAAATGGGAGGTCAAGATGCAAATATATGTGATAAGTGAACAAGCATCTACCTCAAGGTCATAGCAAGAATGCGCAAAGTGCTCAACAAATGGTCTATGGTACGCATAGGAATCATTCACAACACCAAGTATAGTGAAATGTCTAAACACATGGGGCAAGTGCAAGACAATCCGAGCATAACGTGCATAGGGTGTAGTGAAGATATCGTGGCACTCAACACAATGAAAAGAGCAATTGTTCAACATGTGTGAGGCAATCAAGTCAAGCATGTGATAAGCAAAGGGACATGGCATATGTGAAGAACTAGATGCAACACACAAGGCATATATGTCATCAACCCAAGAAAGCAAGTAATAGTGGAACATGGGTGATGCAACATGGCTAGCTATCATAGCAATCAAGTCAAGCATGCTAGTAGTGCGAAGATGCAACATACTAGAAGGAATCATGGCAATCATGTCATGTGTACAAATAGTGGGCATGAGTAAATCACATGACATAGCACAAGCATAAAAGTAAGATATGAGTAGAATGGCATGGGGCACATGATAAACATGGCAATAGCAACAAGGATCTCCACCAAGCATGCAAATACACATAGGAATATCATAATGGTGCATCATGGGTAAATGCAAGCAAGGGTCACAATTGCATGGTAAAGGAATAGGAGCAAGCATAGCACGCAAAGTGAACACGGTAAAATGAGCATAATGTGAGAAGTGGTAAATGGCCCATAGCCGTGTGAGAGCCAAGTAGAGGAGTTGCGCGTAGTCCTTGCGCGAAGGGGGCGTTGGTGAGGATAGTCCACGGGATCCCAAAGCATCGTTGCTCTCAAGAGCTCGTTTCGTCAACTCTTGGGATTGAGAGGTTGACAAGTATTCATGGGTACCTACACAAAAGAGACACAATCCAAAGAAATTGTGCGCGTGGTAAATGTACACATCATCCATCATGATGTGTATGTGCACATGCGAGTTAGCACAAGATAAGCATCGCTCAAAGAAATTTGATGCATGGTATAAGAACATGTCATCCATCATGAAAGAATAGTTATTATGTATGACACGATGGGGACACAAATTGAGAATGCAAGTATATGGCACATCAAAAGCATGTTTATTCATGGGGAGCATATGGTGCACACAAGTATGGGGATCATGCAATGAATGGGATGGATCAAAATCTCCTAAAATGTACGAGGAAACTATGGGGGCCTCCTCATGAGCAATAGCGGAAATATCATATGGAGAAAATGGACAACATCCAAAACAATGCATATCCGAAACTAGGTGGTCATGGCATGACATATGAGATAAATGATGCAAAGGGAGCATATCAATATCATCACAAGAGAAACAAATGTCAATAACCATGGGCTTGTCATCTATGCCATATGTGCAAATTGGGTTTATTTTAATGGCATATGCATAGTCACTACGATGAGATTGCAAATATGACATACGGGAGATCTCATGCATAGCATATGACAAGTCAAGTGGATTATCAAACATGATGTGACCAATAGAATTTTCACATGATATCCTATGAAGCATAGCATCACAACTAGGCAACTCAACATGCTCATCATCATATTCATCGTAAATAGGTAAGTCAAGGCATGAAGAAGTTTCACTAGCATGAAGCATGGTAATAGGTGGGTCAACATCATGCAAGCAATCAATCTCAAGAATGTCCACTAGTGGGACTAGAGCATCACCGTCACCTTTGTTACCTTTGTCATTCCACTCAAGTGGTGTAGGTGAGGTGGGAAAGACCAAATGGTGGTCATCTTCATCTTAATGGAACCATGTGGGGGGTGCATCATATTCCACCATGGGCATCGTCTTGTCCAAAGGGAGGACGTAGTCGTTGCGAATCGGCGCGTCATCATGTATGGGACCTAGCACCAAAGGAGAAGACACAATAGAGGTAGAGGTTAAGTTGTTAGAAAGTGAAATGGCCTCATATGCCTCATCAACTACCTCACTCTCTCTATGTGGTGGTGGCTCACTCACTCCCTCAATGTAGGTGCACCCAATGTCGCATATGGTGGAGTCACTCAAATCACTCAAGTGGTGGTGGTGGTGGCTCTCCTCACATGGGAATTGGGGCAGCTCATCATGTATGGGGCTAGTGGTGAAGTCACTCTCACTCTCAATATGGTGGCAAAAGTCACTCAAGTCATTGGACGTCGCCGTGGTCGAAGGAAAAATCCCATGCTCAACCGTCTCATAGTCGTCGCCGTGGATGAAGGCCGAAGATGGCACATCATCACTCTGGCCTCCTAAGATGGAAGCATCATCCTTGCTCGCCACCTTGTCGCTCACCTCCAGAGCTTGGTCCTTGAAGGTCTCCATAGTCGTACTCGTCGCCGCACCATCTTGAAAAAGAGTCGTGGAGGACTCGGCATCATCAATGCCACAAAGAGGGATGGCGGTGAAGTCGAACTTGGAAGCATCGTCTTGGAGCTCGTCGGGCTTGGACATCTTGGTGGTGCTAGCCTCATTCTCATCGTCTTTGAGCTTGGTCGCCGCGAAGTTTGCTTGGGGTGGAGAAGCCTTGGCCTTCATGAGTTCTTGTTCCGCCTTGAGAGCACCAATGTAGTAGTCGTTGATGGACTTGTAGTTCTCGAGGAAGATGGTCTTGGAGATGTCGTTGTGCAATCCCATCATGAAGTGGAACTTCATCGAAATGGGGTCGTCCACGCCGGCTCGTCGCAAGGCATGCTTCATCTCCTTGAAGTACTCGTCGATGGACTTGGATCCTTGTATTGTGTTCTCCAATTGGCGTTGAAGATGTTCCGTGTAGGTTGGAGGCACGAACTCTCGCCGCAAAGCTCTCTTCGTCTTGGGCCAACTCATGTCGTAGTACTCCGAAGGTGTGTGAAGCCACCATGCCGATGCGTAGTCATGGAAGTTTCTTGTGGCGCACTTCACTTGATCTTTGGGAGGAACTTGATGTAGCTTGAGGTAGTCGTCCATCAAACACTCCCACTCGAGGTACTCCTCGGGTTCATGAGTCCCATAGAAAGGAATCGCGTGGTCGATGTCGAGGTCGTAGTAGCTCGTGGAAGTCGCGGACTTGAGCTTGGGGAGCTTCTCTTGAGCGTAGCCTTGAGGTTCTTGTTGGCGAAGATGCCCTTTGTCCGTAGGCGAAGATGCCTTGAAGTCACTTGGCGAAGATGCCAAGGGAGATGGTGAAGTCCTTGAGCGGTTGTTGGTGTAGAGCTCTTGACCTTCACTTTCGTGTTTTTGCTGGTGTCGATGCTGATGTGATCTTGCTGGAGATGGTACCTCTGAAGCATGTGCTCTTGAGCGTCTTCTCGAAGATGAGGAAGACCGCATGCGGTTCTTGATGAGGGCCTTGATCTCCTCCATGCGCTTGTCCATCTTGGCGTCGGAGTTGTTGTTCGTGGCATCGAACTCGGTGTTGTTGTTGTAGACCGAAGAGGAAATGCCTTGCCTATCCATCACAAGACTCGAGTAGAGGTGAGTAGGAAATGAGATAAACAATACCAAGTTACCTTTTCCCAAAGTTGAGGATGTATCTTGTATCACTCAATGTGAAATGAAAGAATAGTGGAATTGGTACCGGACTTGTTCACTCACACCTACAAGTAAAGGCTTATGGTAGAGCTCGGTGAGGATAGTGGCACAAAAATTTGATGCAAAATGTTAGCAAGAGTCAATAATGTTGGAAAAGATTCACAAATTCGCAAGTAAAACAAGTAGACCAATAGCAAATGAGGTGCACGGAAACACACACACGGGTAGATAAATGGGGTCGTGCAACCAAGGAATGAGCACAAAATGTGGAGTCCACGGAAAATGCTCGTGTTGCACAACTCAAGAGAGACGCTAGCACGATTGCTCAATCGGCGGATACGACACTTGTGCACAACCTATAAGATGCAAAATGGATAAACTTTCTATCCCAAGTATGCTATGTATGTATGGTTCCCGGTGTTTCTCTCAAGATGATCCAAGATGATTGGATATGACAATCTTATGTGCAATAGGGTATGATGCTATGGCACTTGCTCACGAGCTCTTTGCTCTCTTTTTGCTTAAAAGCTTTTTCTCTTTTTTTTCAATGGCCACTTTTGCACAATGCACAAACCAAGATAGCAATTGTATATATATGCGGGAACAAACTTGTGACACAAGAGATGACATGATAGCAAGATGATACCAATATGATATGGTATGTATGCAATGGAAGGTATGGACCACTAATGTGCACAAGTAACGTTGCCGGCAATACTCAAATGGCTAGTCTCGATAGGCAAGTAACGCAAAATGGGCTAGGGGTTAACAATGCAATTGCAAGGGGAATATACAATGGTGTCGTCTGGGTTACCATCCTTTGTGATGATGAGTAGCGGTGTTCTTGATGTAGATACCAAGATGATGTAGACTCGTCCCTAAGTAGCCGAAACACCTTAGGAAACGGTAAAAACCGCAAACTCAAAATCTCAAATGACAAATGTCAAATGGTGGAAGTGGAAATGGCAATGTGGAAGTAGTGGTGGTTTGTGAAGAAGCAAATGTCCCTAAGTAGCCGAAACACCTTAGGAGACTCACGTCGCCACTCAAACAACCACAAATGCTAAATGGAGTAAAATGGGTTAGGTTGAGGAAGGCTATGGTGGTTTTGCGGATGATATGGTGGAAGGCCTAGGCAAATATGCCAAAATGTCAAAATTTTGATGGAGTCAAATGGTGTGGGAACCTATCTAGGTGGATGGTGGATGTTAATAGCTACTCAACAAGCTAAAGAACGCGAAAATCGGACTCCAGATGTGGAAGTTATGGACAAAACGGTGAACTGCACGCGGCTGCTGTAGGGGGGCCGTGCGCACGGGGTCTAGGGGTCGTGGGCACGGGGTCCCGTGCGCATGGTACACGTACCGAGGGCACGGGGTCACCTGGGACTCGCGGGTGTGGCTGATTTCTTGGCTATTTGGGCTCCAAATGGATGGATCTCGTGGCTGGGGTTGAGGTGGGGGTAGGGGGTGGTATGGAGGACGAAGGGAGGTCGAAGGAACACACTGGAAGGGCCGTGCGCACGGGGTCTGACAGGCCCGTGTGCACAGGGGCCCGTGTGCACGGGGTCCCGATGGCCCGTGTGCACGGGGTCCTCGAGGAGCGGATGAACAACTCCGGATCCGTGGGGAAACTCAATTTTGAGGTCAAATTCGAAGGGTGGAAGGTAGGGGAAGGTGCTAGAGGGGTGGATCTACTTACTAAACACCAAATCCATGGATCAAAGCCAATAAAATCACACTAAACCAACAAATCACAAAAAAAAATTGGGGCTATTTTTGGTGGGGATTTTCGGATTTAGGACAAGAACAACAAAATCAAGCTAGAAAACAAAGAGGGGGGCTCCAATTTCGTGAGAAACCAAGGCTCATGATACCATATGATGTAGGGTGGAACCCTATAGAGAAGATCTTTCACGAATTGGAGGTGGAATCCCCAAGAACAAGATGAACAAAGGAGGGAAAACAAGAGGAGCACTCAAGAACAAGTCAAATCACACATCCACTAGACAATCAAACACATAAGATCCACAAGGTGCATGAACAACAAATGGAAATAAGATACATGGTAGAGTTCATCCCAAATCCTATGAAGGAGATGAGGGCTTGATGATCTAGATAGATCCTTCCCACAAGGGGGTCTTGAGCTAGGTCACTCCAAGAGGAGGTCTTGATCTCCTAGTGGAGTGTATCCATGGAGCAAAGCTCTCATATGTCTAACATATCCTTTGCTAAGTCTAAATGGAGGAGATGAAGGAGTATATATAGTCCTAGGCAAAGAGGGGAATAGGTGGGGCGGAATGGTAAAACATGGGCAAAGCCCGCAGCATCACACAGGGGGGCCCGTGTGCACGGGGTAAGTGGAGCCCCTGCGCACGGGGTATCCAGGGACCTGACGCAAGGGCCCGTGCGCACGGGGTCCGTGAGGCCCGTGGACACGGGGGTCCCGTGGGCACGGTACACGCCCGTGCGCACGGGGTCTTCAGGACCGCCAGCCTGGGAGGCCCGTGGGCACGGGGTCGGAGGGGCCCGTGCGCACGGGGTCGCCTGGGAGCTGTTGCCTTCTTCTTGGCGCTTCCGTCTCCACTTCCAGGCTTCCCTCTTGGATGGTGTAGTAGTTCTCTTGCGCTTGGACTCCTCCATGATGAATGTGTAGCTCCGCTCACACCTAAGTATGCACACGAGAGAGGGGTCAAGTAGTATACCATCCTCGAAGGGTACAAGTGGACACGTGTAAAGGAGATGATTCACCTTTGTATGCATGAAGTATATGTGGCACGTGTCACTTGTCAAATGGACTCTTGACATGGTGATGTCCATGGGATGCTCCGCATCACTATATCTGAGGTGTCATAGATCACCTTGGCTTGAAAAAGTTTGAAGGTGGTTATCCGAGTTTAACGCTGAAAAGTTCTCTATGGAACGAGCCATTCGAATCCGAGCTTTATGCCGGACCACTTCCGAGCTCCAACGATGGTCAGCGTCCAGATGTCATAAACTACCTCGGTCTTTTAAAAGATTGAACGAATTCAGCCGAGCTTAATGCCGGAAATGCCCTCTATGGAGCCAGCCACTGGCGCCCGAGCTTTATGTCGGACTGCTTCCGAGGTGGTGCACCACCCTGACCGCGGGCTGATTTTTTGTGAATATTTTTAATTGCTGCAATTTATTCTCTACCGAGACATATAGCCAGTATATGTATATCCAGTAGCCCTCAAGGTGTGTATCAGTCTAAAACCCGAGATGCACCTGAAGGAAAACATAAAACTGTTGATCCTAGTAGCCCCTGAGACTCAGGTCGATTTGCAAAACCGGCCTGAGGATCAACTCCTAGCTCGGCAGCATACGTAGGAATAGAAAGGCAGTGTATATTAGAAATTATGATCGGCGGATAGGCCCCTGAGAGAGGGTTGTGAGAAGTCGCCATGATATATTAGCTTGACGCCGGATAAGTCCCAGATGGTACTTATTGTTGTTCGAAGACGTGCTTGCCCATAGTTCGGTCATGCCAAACACTAAGCACTTTGAATTCTCTGCATTGAATAAGCAATGCAGTAGCCCCCGAGACACTGGTCGGGTGGCAACACCGGATGAGGGGATCGATGTACCCCTTTAATATTTATAAATAATGAGCACGAAGCCCAGTAGCCCATGAGCCTTAATGTGGGCACGGGTGGCCGAATTAAGGATCCATATCTGTTTGACAGAAAATTTTGTTGTGTTTAACACAAACTTCTCGGAGAGAGAATAAAGATCTCTTAAAGGAGCTTAGAGTTGGTCGAAATCTGAGCTCGCCAAGGTAGGCCCCAAAGGGTTTAAAAGATGGATTGCAGTAAATGGATTTTACTTGCAATTTGTATGTGTAATAATTCTATGTATCCAAGTACTTTACATCATGAATGCTCGGATCCGCATTGTACAACACCTTGTTGACCGACCATCGACTTCAACCTCCTCGGCCAGTGGCCGGGGAGTGTTTGTCCTACTTTATAAAGCCTTTACAAGGGCAAAGGTTTATGGCAAACAAGGCAATCCGGCCATATGGTTTTATAAACAAAGGTATGCGGAGAGAATGTTATATTACTATTTGATGTAAGAAACATCTCCCAAAGAAAATAATCCCGCTATCGCTTCCTTTCTTTGGGCTGTCATGCCGACCATGGTCATGAAATCTTAACTCCGTCCGTTTGGGCCATAGGTTTCACTAGAGGCTTCTGTCTTGAAGGTAAATAATACGGTGGGTGAACAAATTATTGTCGAGCAATTGATAGAAAAGCGCAAAGTTATGAAGATATCCAAGGCAATGATTATGAATATAGGCATCACGTCTGTGTTAAGTAGAGCGAAACGATTCTGCATCTACTACTATTACTCCACACGTCGACTGCTATCCAGCATGCATCTAGAGTATTAAGTTCGTAAGAACAGAGTAATGCCTTAAGCAAGATGACATGATGTAGAGGAATAAACTCAAGCAATATGATGAAAACCCCATCTTTTTACCCTTGATGGCAACAACACAAATACGTGCCTCGCTACCCCTACTTTGTCACTTGGTGAGGACATTGCAAGATTGAACCCAAAACTAAGCACCTCTCCCATTGCAAGAAGAACCAATCTAGTTGGCCAAACCAAACCGATAATTCGAAGAGAAATACAAAGATATCAAATCATGCATATAAGAATCAGAGAAGATTCAAACAACATTCATAGATAAACTGATCATAAATCCACAATTCATCGGATCTCGGCAAACACACCGCAAAAGTATTACATCGGATAGATCTCCAAGAACATCAAGGAGAACATGGTATTGAGGATCAAAGAGAGAGAAGAAGCCATGTAGCTACTAGCTATGGACCCGTAGGTCTGTGGTAAACTACTCACGCTTCATCGGAAGGGCAATAGGGTTGATGTAGAAGCCCTCCATGATCGAATCCCCCTCCGGCAGGGTGCCGGAAAAGGTCCCTAGATGGGATCTCACGAGTACAGAACGTTACCGCAGTGGAAAAGTATTTTGGTGGACGCTTCTGGTCGTTTGGGAATATTTCTGAATTTATAGGCCAATAATTAGGGTTGGAGGAGCACCCAGGGGCCCACAAGCCCTCAGGTTGCCCCCCTACGGTATGCCCCTGAGGCTTGTGGCCGCCTCGGGACTCCTCTGACTTCATCTCCAAGTCCCACGTGTGTCTTCTGGTCCTAGAAAAATCATCGTGAATGTTTTATTCCGTTTGGACTCCGTTTGATATTCATTTTCAGTAAAACCCAAAAACAAGGAAAAACAGAAACTGGCACTAGGTAATATAAAATTGCATATTAATGCATATACAACATCCAAAATAGATAATATAATAGCATGGAACAATTAAATTATAGATACGTTGGAGACGTAACAACTCTCTCTCCAACTTTCCTCTAGAAAGTTTGTGCTAATTTTCTGATAATTTTTCTGTTAAATGCTACTGACTCAAGCTTTTCAATGCAAAAAGAATCACTCAATTCTGAGTTGATATGAGGAGTCAAAAAATACTAAAACTGGCCTGAAAAACTAGAATAGGCCGTGTTCGCGAACTTTGGAGGGCAAAAAGACCTATTTCTAAACCGACTTTGAGGTGCCAAATATTGAACTAGCTTATGCAACTATTCAGATGCGGCTCGCTGCTAGCTTTAATTTGAGTACTCGCGGATCCAAAACGGGACTTTGTGTGAGGAAGATATGCTTGTTTTACTGAACAGTGCGCAAAACAGATTCGAATCCGAATTCAGGTACGAGATTTAGTCTAGATAGATCCGAATTTTATTTTATTTTCTCACACTTTATATTTTTCTTTCTCTCCTTTTTTCTTTGACTTTTTTATACTTTTTTATCTGTCTTTTTTTCTCTGTCCCTCTTTCCAAGACAAACTAGATAAGATGCAGATTGGATCAAGCGAATATGTGAATGACCTCAACTATAATTATGACAATGAACGATGGGTAGCACATGGTGGAAATTGATAGATGGGGTGGTGGACAACTAAAGGGATGATGATGCAGCGGCGGCGTGACTAATGTGATTAGAACTCGAAACTCTAAAGAAACTAGACACTAAGACCAGCAACTCGACACGACGATGCAACCGTAATTTAACTATGCAAACAATGAAAAGAAAATTGTAACGGCTCACACTGGCTTGGACAAAGGACGAATAGATCTAATTTTTTTTTGGCTTTTTCTTGGACAATGGGTAAGAAAATAGATCTAATCTATGGAAAACTGGAAATTCTCACCGAGCAACCTGAAAACTGATACCACTTGATAGAGGCGACGGTGTCCCAATCTTTCGATGAGATGATAACTATCGATTTGGTGGAGACGACTTTGACAATCCAACTACAAACTTGCACGACGTTGCGCCTTGGCAATCGCTAAACCAACTCCGAGAGGTTATTGACCACGCCGGAGCACGATCAACCTGACCACGAAGGTCTATTCCTGCAAGCAATCGAAGAAAAAGCAAGAATATGATAAAGCAATCTGAATATTGCAAATATGGATGAAGTATTGATAATTATGGGGATCCAAAAACACTCTTGGTCTGGTTGTTGGACACAAACGAAGTACACAAAATTGCGTTGGCTAACTTTTAATTAAACAAATCCTAAGAAAAAACTACTAGATTGATCTACTTATATAAGTGCAAGGGGTGGCGGCCAAAGAGGTGGGAGGACGTCCCAAGGCAGCCTAAAACTAACCCTAGGTCGTACAAGACCCATGGGCCCAAGTGGAGGTGATGCAACACCTTTGGACTTGTAGTTTAACTCGGATTCTGCTATAGCATCAAATTATTTCATCAATATCTCAATGCTCTGGATGAATTTGAAGGTAAATCCAATTGGGTTGGAAAGAGCATGAAATCTACTTTCCAACAAAAAAGGAATCACCCAATTTGGAGTCCGGATGGAAGAGATCTTGGCATTTTGAGTCAGGTATGTCTGTGCAGTCCAAATCTGAGTCCAGGACGTGAGAGACTTGCACTCCATCTTCTCTTGGCCCAAAAGTGACGTGAGCGGACTTTTCGAAAAAGCACCACTACTTCTCTTTTTCCCTTATCTTCATAGGTGGATTGTACAAATGTCCCATACACCTAACAAATATGCATGTGTGCAATATTTTTGGTCGTATCCAAGGTAGTCATGTCCTCATCACGGGCACTCCTCGCGGCGCTACACTCCGCCCCCACACTGAACACCTACACCGGTGGAGGTGACTGGTACATGGATAGCAGGGCGACCGCCCATATGTCCACCCATCCCGGTAATCTCTTCACTTCTTTTCCCATCAACACCTCCACTCGCATAACCGTAGGAGATGGTTCTTCCCTTCCGATTACTCACATTGGCCATGCATCATTTCCTTCTTGTTCTACTCCTATTAACATGTCTTATGTATTAGTCTCTCTCGATCTTATCAAAAAGCATGTCTCTATTCGCTCTCTTACTCGTGAAAATCCTATCACTTTTGAATTTGATGACTGTGGTTTTTCTGTGAAGGACGCCCGTACTCTTTGGTACCCCGCCGATGTACAGCCCTGACGAGCTCTACCCGATTCACCCGCCATCCTCCACCACCACTGCTCCTGTCGCCCACTCCGCTGGTGTGGACCTCTGGCATGCTCAGTTGGGTCATCCAAACCCCACCACACTTCGTCATATTCTTAGGAGTTTTTCTTTCACTTGTAAGAAATTTACCGACCACACTTGTCATGCTTGTCGTGTCAGCAAACACGTTTTGTCTTCCCTTTAGTGAATCTTCCACGGTCGCCTCATACCCTTTTCAGTTAATTCATAGCGATGTTTGGACATGTCCTGTTGCGAGCAACTCAGACTATCTTTATTATCTTGTCAGTTTAGGATTTTTCTCATTACGTGTGAACTTTTCCTCTTCGGTAGAAATCTGGTGTTATTTCCACTCTTCCAGCTTTTTACTCCTATGTCAGCACACACTTTGCGCGTCGCATTCTTGCGTTGCAAACTGACAATGGAAAAGAGTTTGATAATCTTGACATTCGCCATTTACTTACCACACATGGTACCATATTTCGTCTAACATGCCCCTACACCTCGCAACAAAATGGGTGTGTTGAACGAGTCCTTCGCACTCTCAATGATTGCGTTTGTACCCTCTTATTTCATGCCAACATTACGCCCTGTTTCTGGCTGGATGCGCTTGCCACGGCATCCCTCTTGATCAACATCCGGTCATGTCGCACTCGCTGGAATTATGCACCTCAAGACCAGCTCTTCGGCATTCCCCCATCTTATGATGGACTTCGAGTCTTTGGATGTCTCTGTTATCCCAGCATTGCCTCCACCGCCCTGCACAAGCTTGCTCTGCAGTCGCTCGCATGCATCTTCCTCAGTTACCCACCCAACACCAAGGACTACCGGTGCTATGATCCTGTCTCTCACCGGGTGATCACCTCACGACACGTGTACTTTGACGAAAAAGTGTTTCCTTTTCAGCAGGTACCATCTGCTGACAGACCCTCATCGTCATCGTCGCCTTCCTTTGGCGGACCTTCACCGACGCCATAGCAGCCCTATGGCGGGCACCTACGGCCTACGCTTGGCTTCCCGGCGCCTTCTCCGGACTCAGCTGCCCCGACAGCCACCCGCCCTGCTGCCACGGTTGCCCTGCCAGCTCGGGTGTAGTTTCGGCAGCCTCAAACGAGGCCTTGGGCACGGCCTCCGATGCCTCCGATGCGTCCTCCCATGCTGTCTTATCGGACCCGTCTACATCAGCCTCGTCGGGTCCGAACAGGTCTTCACCGACCGACGCGGCTCCCTCACAGCTGCCCGCCCTGGTGCCTCGGCCTGGTGTCCTCGGGCCTGCACCGGGGTCCTTTGTCCGAGCATGAGGTACCCTTCTGAGCAGTACCTGTGCGCTGCTTCGATGTCTTCGCCGTTGCCGGTTTCGTCATTCGCCCATGCTGCCCTTCACGACCCTCACTGGCTCGCCACCATGCAGGAGGAGTTCGACACGTTGCAACTCAACCGTAGGTGGCAGCTGGTCCCGCGTCCCTTACATGCTAATATCATTAGCGGGAAGTGGGTCTTTCGCCACAAGACACGCTCTGACGGTACCCTTGAGCGGTACAGGGCTTGTTGGGTCATTCACGGTTTTCGGCAACGCAACGGAATGGACTTCACCGCTACCTTCGCTCCGGTTGTCAAGTCGGGCACGATCTGTATCGTCCTGTAGCTCACGGTGTCTCGTGCCTGGCCGGTGTAGCAGCCCACCGGATTCATCGATGCCACTCATCTCGATCATGTGTGCATGCTTTCCCGCTCTCTATACGGGTTGAAGCAGGCGCTGAGGGCCTGGTACCAGCGCATTGCCACCTTTCTTTAGCAGATGGGATTCCGAGCTACTCGCTCTGACGCCTCACTGTTTGTGTACCATCATGACGATGTCACTGCATACCTTCTCCTCTATGTGGACGACATCATCCTCACGGCCTCCTCGGCTGAGCTTCTTGGACAGCTTACTGCTCGTCTCAGTGCCGAGTTCTCCCTGAAGGACTTGGGGCCACTCCACTACTTCCTCGGTATCGAGGTGGTCCGGTGTTCTGACGGCTTCTTCCTTCATCGACAGAAGTACACGCATGAGCTCCTTGAGCGCGCCGGCATGCTTAACTACAAGCCTGTTGCCACTCCTGTTGACATGAAGGCTAAGCTCTCTATGCTTGACGGCTCTCCCGCACCGGATGGTCTGTTCTGTTGCTCCATTATGAGTGCACTCCAGTACTTGAAACTCACAAGACCGGATTTACAGTACGCCATGCAGCAGGTGTGCCTTCATATGCACGCTCCTCGAGATAGTCATTGGAACCTGGTGAAGCGGATCCTTTTGTATATCCGCGACACTATGGCTCTTGGTCTCACCCTGATAGCATCCTCCTCCATTGACATGGTTGCCTACTCCGATGCTGACTGGGTCGGCTGTCCAAACACTCGTCGCTCCACTTCTGGCTATTGCATCTCCCTCGGCCCCTCTCTCATCTCGTGGTCGTCCAAGTGACAACCCACGGTGTCGCGCTCTAGCACTGAGGCTGAGTATTGGAATGTGCTCAACGCCGCTGTTGAGTGTTCCTGGCTCCGGCAACTTCTTCAGGAGCTACATCACGACGTGACTCGCGCTACATTGGTGTAGTGCGACAACGTCTCCGCCGTTTATCTCTCCGCCAACCCTGTTCATCATCGCCGCATGAAGCACATCGAGCTTGATATTCACTTCGTGCGTGAGCAGGTGGCTCTCGGGCATGTCCGTGCCCTGCACGTACCCACCGCACAACAGTTTGCCGATGTCGTGACGAAGGGGTTAGGCCAACTCCAACACACGACCCCAAACGGACGTCTGTTTCGTCCGCTTTTCGTACGTTTGGGGGTGGCAATGGGGTCGTGTCCGCCCGGGTTTCTGGATACGCCGGCCGTGCGCCCAATGCGCGGCCGCATTTCGGCCGCATACCTTTTTTACAAACACATCTCTTTATTTTCATCATTGATTTTTGATAAATGAAAGCACCGCACCAAATCTTGACTAGAATAACAAGACCAAAGAAAACAAGAACCACAAGAAGACATTTTAGAAGATATCCAACTTCCATAACTACTCCTGTAAGTTGGATTAGTGCCTTCTCGATGCATTCATAGTTGATTTGCGGAGGCTCGATCTTGGGTGCTTCTTTCTTCTTCGAGTCTAAAGAAATAGACGTTGCTTCCTCGCATCTAGTCTCATCTCTAGCCTCTATTCTAGCAACAAGTGCACGAACATCTACTAAATTGTGCTCTATCAATAGATAGATGTATTCTTCTTCCTAATACCAAAAGTTGCATCCATTCTACACAATAAAATTTGAGTGAGTACAACTAGTCGAATCCGAGAGCACAACCGAAGCTAAAGTAGCACATACCCCATCATTTGAGCACTTGACGAACACCCATCCGGGATGTTCCGGCGTTGTAGACACGCGGTGCAAGACCTTCCTTGGGCAGTCATCGCACTTTATGAGTGGCAACAATGCGCCGACGAGCCTTTGGGCCAGCATCGAGCCCGGCTGACTGTCGTTCGTGTATTTGCCGGCGAACCGCCGACGGGGTAGATCTGAGCGGCTAGAGGAGTCAGTACTTGCATGCGGCCTTGCCGGGGCCTTGCGGTCGGGTGCCCGG
Organism: Triticum dicoccoides; assembly: GCF_002162155.2. NCBI lineage: Eukaryota > Viridiplantae > Streptophyta > Magnoliopsida > Poales > Poaceae > Triticum > Triticum dicoccoides. The sequence continues at coordinate 349,132,199 of NC_041385.1, read as the reverse complement.
CCAGTCCATGGCACAGCGCGGCCTCCCGCAGCTGGGCGAGCTCAAGTCCGGCCGAATCCGCTCCAAATTCGACCACGGGTGCGCAAATCAGGTGGCCATGGTTGGGCAGCTCGAGGCGTCGAGGGAATGGCTGGGGACTGCGACAACGGTTGGGGCGAGCGCGCGGCCGAGCTGCACAACGGCGATGGCGGCGGCGACAAGGGACAAGAGGGGCGAGGGTGCGGCTGGAACGGGGAGGGATAGAAAAAGGGGGGTCTGCGTCCCCGACGGGCGGGCCAGGGGAGGACATGGGCAGGCACCACGCGCCGTCCACTTGTGTCCGTTCGGTCGCAAACTCGGCCCAAACTTGGGCCGGGAATGAGTCGAAAGCGGACATAAAACAAACGACGGTCCGTTTGCGGCCATACGTTGGAGGGCCTACTTTGTCCGTTTACCCCCAAACGGACACATGCAGACCATTTGGGGTCGTGCATTTGAGTTGGCCTTACCGACGACTACGTTCAAGGGGTTTCGGTCAAATCTATGTGCCACTAGTGACGTAGACGTATCAACTGCAGGAGGGTGTTGAGCATGGTTGTTATTGCATGTATATGTGGCGGCTAGGATCTCTTGTATTTACTTCCTAGCTTAGCGATATCTCCCAATCCTTTCCTTGTATAGCGGATACGGTCTGAGATCTCGCAGCCCATGCATGTACTCTATATATGCTATGGCATATGAGCAATACAATCATCAATGCAAATATTATCATTCCACACATACAGATGACCTGTTGCACAAAATAGTAGTAGTATGTAAATGGCGGCACAGAATGACAAAATATGCATATACTACTTTTATGAGCACCTTGGTTATATACCAACGCGTTGAAGTTAGTCCCCTAGCATGCCATATACTATTCTTTTAAGGGTCGATCACATCGTGGAGGAACCTACGCCCAAAAATCGATCATGACACATGAACCTGCAACATGTATCCCGCCTATGCGAATTCACTGGTCACTCGAACTCCCCAATGTCCTTCTGGCCGGCAAGGATCCTTGAGATCTGGAGGCCCCGGCTGAAGGCTTGGTTGAAGAGCAACCGTGTCTGGAACTCTGAGACGAAGGGAAACCACGACAAGAAGCCGATGGGAAGGAAGAGGACAAGACCCATGATGTTGTCGTATGCCCTCCCTAGCTCCATGATGGAGTCCCACAGCGTAGTCTTCTTAATCAGTGGAGCGCATGCCTGCCCAATCTGTGCACAAGAAACAATATAAATCACTCATAAGCTCAGTTTGCTTCTGTTCAATGAGCTTGCCAGTCAACTGCTCGAGAATTAAGCGGCTAAATGTTCGTTATCTGGTTCCGTGCTCATATGCAGGTAGGAATTCCATCTCTTTTAGAGCACTTCGCTATGCAAAAGTAGGTTAACAGAGGTTTTACCCACCAGAAGAATACACCAACCAGTTGGTAGGAACCCAAGAATACTAGCGAAGACATCTGAAATCGTGAGGCTGCATACAACAAATAGGACCGACATCACAGAGATAAAGCCAAGAAAGAGAAGGCCCTTCAGGATGCGGAACATAAGCTGCAAGTCTGTCCCAAATTTCTGCCGTCCTATTGAAACCATCTGAAGACAAGGTAGAGCATCCAGATGGTAAGGTTTTTAAGCATCGGAGGAAACTGGTCAAGACCAAAGGCCAAAGTGTTACCTTCAAAACTACTAGAACCGTCAGCATAACCAGCCATGACAATCCATAAACCTACAGGTCGATAGCAAATGGAAAGTACATTATGATACGCTGCAACTCTATGAACTAAATATTAAGCAAATAAGGCAGCACAACATATGTAGTGAAAAGTACCAGGATGCTTGTGCTGCGGCGTGCAATGTTGAGATGATACACTATACCATACTGGTAGATCAAGAAACGAAGAGAGAGGAGGATTTCCAAGACAAGAGCACGAATGCTGGTTTTCCTGAGGTGCTCCTGCTCACCTATCCACCAAGCCTCCCAGCTTTGATCCACGGACATACCGATACCCCCACGGTTACCCATCCATTTCCTCCAATCTGTCCAGTCATCAACCGTCTTCTGCCACTCAAAGCATGACGGATTGAAGATAAATGGTGCAAATAGCCAAGATGCCACCAGGAACCATATGGAGAAGGTGACAAATAGGTACAGGCTCGTGCTGCGGTAGGATTTCCCATAGGCCAGATATACAACCAGAAGTATTAACAGCTCAAGTCCTTTAACAAAGTGGCTTCGGGAGTACATGCGATAATTATCAGCAAACTTAGCGTGGTACACAACAAATCCACGGCCTGTAGGTCTGTATTTAGCGCCACCATGGAGTATTGTTCGCCCATAGTAGTGTGTTTTGGTGCCAAGCTGGAATGTGAAGAACACAGAGGCCAACTGAAGCTGCATGATGATGAACTCTCCTAAAGCTGTGCGGAATCCCTTCTCTAAGCCAACTTCCATGACCATAGGGAGGACAAGCAACAACCCAAGCTGGAAAACAGACTGTGAAGCGAGTGCATTTTCAAGAGGCTTGATGTCCTCCTTAATACGTGGATCCAGCAAAATAGACTTTTCCAGACCACTCATGACGAGATATAACCTCCCATACAAAAATACATAGACTGTAAGTACAGTAACCTGGAAGAAGGAACTATGGATGTCAGTATCCCAAAATATGCAGAATGAGCACATTGTGTGTTTGACACCATGGCTAAACTATCAGTTAGGTTTATGAATAATAACTGAAGTCCTAAAAAGGGCCATTTTAGGAATATCCCATTAATGATACCAAATATTGTTGATTTTGTTGTAAAGGATGATATTGCTAATTACCAATTTAACATACTGGTCATGATGAAATAAATGGCTTGAACTTCGATCATCTCCACCTAATGCTCCCGTATTGTTTTATGGGATCTTTTTAATAATCTATAAAGAGCCCTCACAATTGGATTTTTTATCTAAATGTTTAGCATGGTTCTCTCATACGGCTCAATCATAAACGCATCAGAAACAAGGAAATAACATCAACATTTTTACACCTAGATATGTTCAGTTAATGTATTCTTACCATGCTACTGAAATAAAAGCCAACTGTAGTGAAGTAGAAAGACAGCATTCTATAGAAGTCAAATCTGCGTCCAAGACGATAGATGTCACGACTCAATGTTTGTTCACCATTTCCATTGGCAACCTTAGCTTCAAAGCTTGAAATTTGGTTCATCCCCACATCACGTCCTTTACCGACTTGCATATACTCATGATGTGTGATATTTCCTTCCCTCATTGTTGAATTAAAACCTAAGAAATTGTATTCAATAAATGCATGTTAGGTAAGGGATGGCTGAAACGTTCATAAGACATGTAGACTTACCTGAAAAGATATCTTCGCTTAAATTTATAGTCTTGGAAGCTTTACTTATGCCTCCCCTAGTAATATGGAAGAGTCTATCAAAAATATCAGGATGGCCATAATGGAACCGAACCCTGTGGTACATTACAATGGGTTAGACCGTTAGAGAGATACAAAGCCTCATAATCAAAAGAAAAATGGTGCATCTTACATACATGAAGATACAAACATCTCCATACTACTTAAAAAAAGAATAACATTCCTTTTTATCCAAGCCAGAGTGCTTCGTCCAACCTTACGTACGTTCGTACTGCCTCTTTCCATTTGATTTTTCCCTCCTATCTCTTGTTTTTTTCACGGGTGTTCCTTGAAAACCGTCTTAACTGTCCCACCTTTTATTGACTTACCAAATGAAATTATGTTTCCTTTGGTAAGCCAATAAGTTTTACCAAATAAGTGATTACAAAATAAGATCTAAAATTTACCTAGGTAGGCATATCATGGACAGGATTTCATAAGTGATTACTTCACTAGAATATTTATATCCCGTTGCAATGCACGGGCAATTATCTAGTGACCAAAAAAGTTTACTGATCCTTGCTTTGGACTGGAATATCACCAAAGAACTAGCCGTGGACAGGGGTGCGTGGAAGATAGCTATCACGTGCCAGAACCATGAGTTGGTTTCAAGATCTCATGTGTTTCAGCTCTAGCCTAATCCCAACTTGTTTCGGACTAAAGGCTTTGTTGTTATTGTTGCTATTGTTGCTGTTGCTGCTGCTGCTTTCATCTCATAATTCTGTTGGTTACCTTGGTGCATGGTACAGTTATCCACCATGGTCTGACATAGTACTGCAATGTAATGCCCTGACCAAACCCACCAGTTCCTGGCCGCTGCGCCTGGGATCTAGACTGACCACAAAGACCAACACTAGTCTTTCCTTCGCACTTTGTCCTCACTCATGCACACCCGGGATCAACTTCCTGGTTGGTCACCCATCCTCAAATTGCTCCCAACCAAGCACGCTTAACTTTGAGGTTCCTTTCGGATGGGGCTACCGGAAAAGAAGGTGCACCTTGTTGATATGAGTAGTCTATCATCCTATTAAGCCAGGATGTCACATGCAGCAACTTTTCAAACATCTTGAATTGCTCTTTTTCCTACCAACTAAACCATCATACTCCCTAAAATCATAATAGCCTAGTTAACAACATCTAGTGACTTATAGGTGCACCTTGTTGATATGAGTAGTCTATCATCCTATTAAGCCAGGATGTCACATGCAACAACTTTTCAAACATCTTGAATAGCTCTTTTTCCCACTAACTAAACCATCATACTCCCTAAAATAATAATAGCGTAGTTGACAACACCTAGTGACTTATTATTGGTTCCCAGAAGGACTGGGTGGGAAAAGATTCAAAAGTATCACTAGCTACATACAAGTGTCACTTTATGAAAACATGGTTTCAGGATAATCTTTTAGCAAAATAGCAATTAGTGGTTAGAGCAAAAGTACATTTTAGCTAAAAACTGACTGTAACGTCTTGATGCGACGTCGAGAGTCAATAAAATCTCCCTTAGTCGAAAAAAAGCTACAAACTGCCTGGAATTTGGATCGATATGGCCTTAAGAGGGTACCGTTTGCTCTTCTTTAGTCAAACAATAACTAATGGAACTTTAAATCTTTATATCAGACTTACGATCTCTAATTTTACATAAAAGATTCCAAAGTTCTTGCCTTCTTGGTAGCACATTATATTATTCGTACTAGACTACAACTGTATTTGACAGATTAGGAATTTAGTGTAGAGAATGTACGTAATTTAATCTATTTTATAAATATGAATTCCTCGTAAGACAAATCTATAATGTAATTTACTTTTATAATTTAATCTACAACTATAAGTCTTTTAGCACGAATTCCTCACAAGATAAATCTGAATAGATTACAAGTACATTCCCCATGGTCATCGGCCTCAAATAGATTCTCATTCTAACTAAAAGCATTGGATTAACAGCTAGTACGTGGAAATGACAATGAGAAGAGGATCACATACTTGAGAGGATTGGCCAAAACACGCTGTCCAATCGTAACAAAGCTGTTCTCTTGGTTTGACATAAACCAAGCAAGTGATGAAACACTAGATAGAAAGGAAAAAAAGTTACTTATATGGGGGGGGGATAGCATAAATGGCATGAACAAAAATTGGACAGAACTATGGATAGATGGATAGACCTTCCAGTAAAAATATGCTCCCGAAGACCTAATATAGTGGGCTTGCTCTTTCCATATTTGTCACTCCCGAACTCCTCCAGCACATTTCTCATTTTAAATGCCTCTTCAAGGTAATTATCCTAGAAGTAAAGGGGCAAAAGTTACCACTAATTTATTACCCATTGTCCTGTTACTCTAAAAATATGCAGGAACAGTTAGGAACTTTAGGTTATTTTCAACTGGTTCCACATAGTTCCTCTATGACTCCTACATGAATATATTGACCAGCTGGTCTGCATTGCAGATTATCGTTGTTTCTCTTCAAATCTAACGCGGAATTGGTATCAGAACAAAAACATTGGGAAATACCACAACAGTGTATGCCGGCATGTCAACATGATTTTTAGTGTGTTTGGGCAGAGAAGAGTGTGTGCCAGCAAATGAGCACGATTCAGTAGTACAATTAGATAGGGACTGTTTTGAGGTGTGTTTGGACAATGTCGACCAAGTGCAGTTTACCCAGTTTTGCCTCAAAATTTACTAATGGTTGACAAATCAGAGTGGTGAGGCCAAGGACGGCTGCCTCAAAATTTACTAATGGTTGACAAATCTGAGTGGTGAAGCCAAGGACGGATAGGAATGAACCAAATCACAGCAGCAGACCACACAAGCCTACATTATTGGCCTGGTTGACCTTCTTCGACAAGTTAAGCTGAATTGAACACGTGCACTGTGGAAATGGAAACTGTACCTGATTCATATCAATGGCCTGGAGTGCTTCTCCCCTGGTGAAAATTATGGCATGATTTTGATTTTCAGGTTTGCCCTCTCCAATATCTGTGGGTTTGCCAGGAAGCTTGATGCGGTAAATTTCCTAAATCAAGTTTACAGCACAAAGTATGAAACTATCACTGAACTAAAGATGCATATCCAAAAGATGGTGAGTGATGCTTTATGAGTTTATGAATGTGCACAGAAATAGGTGACCAAAAATTGATGAAAAGCTACTAACTTGTGCAGAGACTTCAAATACTTACATACAAGTGTAATTTCTACTTAAATAATACTCCCTCCGTCCCACAATGTAAGACGTTTTTTGACACTAGTCTAGTGTCAAAAAACGTCTTACATTATGGGACGGAGGGAGTATTATCTAAAAAAGGAACATAAAAAATGAAGTTTTCTACCTTTAGTTAGAGAAGCCAATGAAGCTTTTGATGGAAATGATGCTATGTGAAAACATTTATGTTTATATTCAGTAAGTACCTCATCATACTTTTCACCCACTCCTTTGACAAGAACAGAATAATAAGTCTTCTCTGTTGTTCCATTTTTGGTCGGAGCTTCTACCTCATCAATATAAGCAATCCGTAAGGACGGGTACCTGTGCATTTCAAATATCAGATGGATTGTAGTAACCTTACTATGATCTTCGTGGAAAGATGAATGCACTAGGTTTTGTACATTATCATGAGGTTAAGGATGTTCAGATAGCAAGCTTTATCTTTGAGATTCTTGGACACCTTTTGCATGCCATATACTTGACAAGACACAACATAGGTGAATTTGATATCAGCAATGGCAAGTGCCATATCTACAATGTTTCCACCCTCTTGATAGGATGTTGTTGTTCTCTGGCGGTCCAATTTAGCTGCAAAATACTGATGGAGTAAAACATATGCAGATTTGCAAAGAATGGGAAAGAATTCACAGGCAGATTTGCATAGGATGAAAAATATATGATGGAGAAAAAATTAATCTAACCAATATCAATTTTATCTTGAATACATTGAATCTCAAGCGCCCTCCTGTAGTACATCATTCCTCTCACTAGCACAGTAATAAAGAAAGTTAGAAAACTCGATAGATGTAGTTCATACAACATAAGAGAGTTAGTGACTTCACCAGTTCTGGTGAGCGTTTGTCCCCTATAAGATGCCCAGGGTGAGATCTCATCCATCCTTGATTTAAGGGACTCCTCATCCTTTGGTACAAATTTTATGCGCTCAAGACAATTCTTCCATTCATCTATTAGCATGCAATAGTTCATGATGAGCATTTGCTGACAGCAGAAGATAATTAACATTCACAATTATTAGATAAATGAATATACGAGTACCTGGATATATTTTCCGTAAATAGAACAGGATAGAAATCCCATCCTCATTTTTTTTATGCAGATCTTCTGTCGAAAAGAGCACCTCCTCTTTGAAGTAAGGAGTTAGAACACTGATGTGAAAACAGAAATGTTTGTTAACTGGTATTCCAGCAAAAAATAATTGTAGGGCGCTTTGACCTACGTGCCAAGTGTTAAGGAGTATTAATATTAGTCTAGGAGTCCTTATTAGGCTATGTCTCTTTCCTTGTACCCTAAGTCTTGTGTAATATATATATATGCCCCTTGAGCTATGCAATAGAGAGAAGTTGCATCCATAACATGGTATCCTGAGCCCAAGATTAGGGATTTTTTTGGGTGTCACAACTCGCCCTCCTGATCAAATCTCGCGCTGCCATTGCTCTCTTGGCTGTTGTGATTTCCTCTCCCTCGCCGGCTGCTGCTACTGATGCGGAGCATCCTTCGGTCATCCCCATGGATCTACCATCGTCTCACCAAGCACCAAGAGGACCCATGACAAGAGCTAGAGCTAGAGCTCTTGAGACCGAGGTGATTTCTTTCCTTAGTGATATCTCATATGACCCTCTCGAGACATGGCTACTACCTAAGTCCGGAATGTTGTGCATGATTAGGTACCAAGAGGACCCTCCCGAGGATGCACATGAAGATGGTCAAGACCCCAAGTCCATGGAAGAAGAGAACCAACGGGAGAAGGCGAGAACAGCTTCCAGGCACCGGACATCCGGCCATGGCCCCAGACATCCGGCCCCTGGAGATCTTCCCCACAGCCAGGCGACTGCAGCAGAAGCTACAGGGCCCGGACATCCGGCCCTCCTCACCGGAATTCCGGCCTCCAGCCCGGACATCCGGACACGGCGTCCAAGGAGCACAAAAGGTTGCCCCATCAGCCCGGACATGACCGTCGCCCCGGACATCCGGCGCCTCCCGAAGCCCCGGACATCCGGTCCAGCCGCCCGGACATCCGGCCCCGTCTAACCAGAGAGCAGCACGGCCGTCTACACCAGCCCGGACATCCGCTCCTTCAGCCCGGACATCCGGCCCCGCACGAGCCACCGGACATCCGGCCCGACGCCCGGACATCCGGCCTTCCCTGTCTGCGAACAGTGTAAGGGCCGAGGCCCAAGTACCCCCTTCGCCCCTAGACTATATATACTCCATCCCCACCTACGTTTTAGGGTTAGCATTGGTTTAGCTCATTTGAGATAGAGTATTGCTCATCCGTACCGGATCTACTCCTCGTGAGGGACCGCACCTCTTCGGAGAAGATCCACCCGGATTCAAGGCCTCCATCCGGAGAAGACAATCAAGACCTCCTCACGGAGAAGAACGGTTACTCTTGTATTGTCCCTTGTTGACTTTGGATCTCATGTTACTTTGTGCCTCGATGCACTTGTGTGATCAATTTCGTGTCGGTTGAGTGTTTCTCTCTATGTTTTAAAGGCGTCCCTAAGGCGACGCCTAGGCGACGCCTAGGCGTCGAAGCGCTCCCCCTCCGCTTTGGAAAATCGACCGCTTTGGGCGCCTAGGCGTCCAAAGCGCCCGCCTAGGCGTCGCCTAGGCGCCAAAGCGCCCCCCCTCCCTAAGGCGGTAAGGCGTCGCCTTAAAAACATAGGTTTCTCTTGTTTTCCCCTCGTGATTTCCCTCGTGTTCTTCCGTGCGTTCTTCGTGTTCCTCGTAGGGATCCTCTCCAAGCGTGAAAGATCGGCCCCTAGGGTTCCGCCCTACATCAGCTACTTTGGCCAGCTGCTGCTTTGCCCGCTGCCTGTCATCTCAATCTGGTGCGTGGCTGATTGATTTGGTGATCCGTGCTCGATCTGGTGCTGGTGTGCAGCCGCCCCCTGCAGGTCTTCAATCGGCACCTCAAGGTCTCCAACAGCCGCTCGATCGCTCTCCCGCAGCACGATCTCGACGCCACAAGTGGGTATGTATTTATTAATGGAGGCAGCGCAGTGCATGGAGGTCTTGTAAACAGATCATATTGACAAGGTCAACCATGGAAGCAGAACTTACTGCTTTAGACACAGCCACTGCTGAAGCAGAATGGCTGCGTGACTCTTGATAGACCTGCATCTGGTTGAAAAACCTGCACCGACTATTCTTATGGATTGTAACAGCCAAACAGTCATCGCTAAAGTGAACAATTCTAAGGATAATGGAAGTCATCAAGACACGTGAAGAGACGTTTGAAGTCTGTCAGGAAGTTGAGAAACTTCGGAGTAAGAACTGTTACATATATTCAAACAGACAAAAACCTGGCGGATCCCTTTTGATGCAGAGCATCCTATGGCATCACCATGTCAAGTGACACGTGCGACATCTACTTCATACATATAAAGGTGAATCATCTCCTTTACACATGTTCACTTGATCCCTTCTTGGATGGTATACTACTTGACCCTCCATCGTGCATGTATAGGTTTGAGCGGAGATTCACGGATGACGAGGAGTACAAGCGCAAAGGAATGACTACACCATCCGCGAAGGAAGCATGGAAGCGAAGACGGAGCTGCAGCGAGTTACAGCCACCAGACATCCCACTACCGGACGTCCGGTGCCTGAAGAAGAGAAGCCAGCGAGGAGCAGCCAAGTCGTGCTCCAGCGGCAGGACATCCGATGGAGTACCGGAAATCCAGTGCCACGCACCCGAGAAGAAACGGGCGGATTTCCGGTGCGTACTGGACATCCGGCGCCTCACGAGCCGTTGGACATATGGTACTTGCCTGCTCGCATGAGTGGGCCACGGGCCTCGTATCCATTCCTTCCGCGGTTCTGCCCCTCACTTATCCCTTCATGGCTTGTAATATAAATAGACCTCCCCCTCCTCATTTCTAGGGTTAGCTAAGATTAGAACAGACACCATAGAGCTTAGCTCATGTACCTCCCTTTGTGGGATCTATCCTCTCCTATGGAGATCAAGACCACCATGAGTGGAGAATCCTGAGGGATTGCAAGACCTCTGTATGAGAAGAACCATCTATGGTTGCAAGGCCTCTCGTGGAGAAGAAATGCTTCATAGAAGCATCAAGCCCTCCTTGTCCTAGGACTTAGGGAAGAACCCTATCTTGTTCCATCCACTCTTTGGATCATGGATCTATCTATGTGTGTCTTTATTTGCATCTATGTGTGTTGATTTGTATGTTTCCCTTCGTATTCTTCCTCAAATCCACCTCCAATTCGTAAAGATTGGGCCACATAGGGTCTCTACCCTACATCACCTTTACAAAGGGACAATCATAAAATGTGATAGATAGTGCATCGAGGGAGATGGGTAGACCCATAGATGTTACATCATAGTAGTAACCCAACCTTTGTGATCGGAGATCTCGTGAATTAGGACCTGGGAAGAACAAGCTATTGGTTAACAGAGGAGAGTAACATGTAACCCTCTCTATGTGAAGATGCAAAACTCTCAGAGCTGTAAAGCTCAAAGTTGTAAGGCAGGTTGGCAACATGCCTTAATGTGGTTCTATTAGCTATGATTAGCAAAGATGTTCTCCTAAAGAGCAGTCTTGAAAGAACGCACATATATGAGCCCCGTCTGTAAACGTCACAGTTTATGAGACTTGGGTGATCTCTAGTAACCTCACGAAGAGACCAGGTGTTTACCCTACTGTACATAGTCAAAAAAAAAAGAGACCAAGGAGTACGACGTATATGCTCCAAACCGCAAGATAGCCTACTGGCAGTCAAGTACTACACAAGTATCAAAAGATGTCTTACATTATGGGACAGAGGGAGTACTAGTTAAGACATTCAGTGAAACCCGTTCACACAAAACTTGCAATTCAAAGCATAATCCATTGTCAAGTTGCAGATGGATGTAGCTTAAAGCTCTAGGCAAAAGTTCAACTTAACACTGGTATATTAAACAAGTAGCGAGAAAAGACAAATCTCTAAATGGGTATTTGAGATCTGGTGGGGAATTGTTAGAAATAATGGGCTAGGCCCATGTTCAATTTCTGCAATCTCAAAGAGGCACATTAATAAAATGGCAAGTAGTGGTTCTAAAGCTTAGTGCCACCCCGCTAGTGGAGGAAGTGTTTGACCTCTTCATATTGTGGGTTCTCCCCACAACACTAAGTTGTGTGTTGAGGAGAGAAAGAGAAGACCACACGTGCACGCCCACCTCGCCTGGCCGGGCTGGGGTCGGGCCGGGACGGCACAGGCATGTGACATACGCGTGAATGGTCCGCCAAAATCGGGTCCGTGACCTTGCAGGGGCGCAGCTTCTTTTGCCGTTTTATTTTTTGATGTCTTGGCAGACAAGTTGATTGTTTCTTGTCCGGTAAGTATACAACTTAGAAACCAAGTCAGTTTGAGATCGTGATCGCGACACGATATTGTTGGAAATATGCCCTAGAGGCAATAATATTTGTATTATTATATTTCAATTTCATAATTAAGTTCATATTTCTATGCGATAATTGCATTGGTTCTTGAATATGAGATTAATAGTTGGAAATATGCCCTAGAGGCAATAATATTTGTATTATTATATTTCAATGTTCATAATTAAGTTTATATTTCTATGCTATAATTGCATTGGTTCTTGAATATGAAATTCAGAGGAAAACCCAATTGCATGTGTGGAACTGGAAACATAAACACCAAGATGATCCCTAGTCATGCATCTACGACTAGTTCATGTATTGATGATGATCTTGTTTTCCTGATCGTGAGCATTGTTATTGTAACAAGGATACGTTGTTACCGGAACGATGGTGTTGGATAGACCCCAACTTATGAATTACTGAGAGATGTTATCGTTGTTATGTTGTCAGTATTTTCATATAACTTGTTCATGATTACTAAGTTCCATAGACCATGCAAATATCATAATTCAACATGCTGGATGGTTAATTTGGTTACCGAACGTCACTCTGTAACTGGATATGTGAATAAAGGTGACTTACGTGTATACCTAAAAGGCTGAAACATATGTCTCGGTATCGATAGTTCAAGACTAGGATTTGCTCCTCTCACGATAAAGAGATCTATATATGGAAATTTTTGGGGGGTCTCAAAATGGGAGACATACGAAAAATCCGGGATTTTATTTGTGGAAGAAAATTGTGAAGAACCGTCATGAGATGACCACCCCCAGTGGGCCCCATAGGGCCCACATGAGGCGCCAACCCCCTAAGAAGGCCTAGGCCGAATCCTAATAGGGGTGGAGTCCTTCCCTCCTTCCACCAAGTGGAAAAGGAGGACTCCTCCTCTTGGGGGCGCCCCCTCCTCCCTGTCCACCTATATATATGTGTGGAGGACTCCCTCTTGCAACACACCAATCCAAAGGGGATCTCTCCCGCATAGTTCCACGTTCCCCCGGTCTAATTGGCCTAAGTGTTTAGGCTCCTAATTAGACGGGCAATAATCTCGATCTAATTGGTCTAACAGAATTAGACGAGAAGCGCTGCTAGACTTTCTCTCTCTCTCTAGTTTTCTCAGAGTTCTTCCTGCACGTCGAAGCTCTGCCGGCATACTACTTCGGAACGCGTAGATACCTCGGAGGGGTCATCTACTTCGACTCTCGTCTCGAAGAACTTTCTCGCCGGCTGGGAGGTGCAACCTAGCTGCGAGAAATCGTCGCGCTGCACTGACTCTTCACTGCTTCCGCTACTCTGCTCGTCGGTGAGTTTGATCGTTACAACCATCTTCATAGTGTTCCTGGGTGTGATCCAGTAGCATAATTTTTTGTCGTGTAGGACGTTCCCCTACAGCCGATGCATATTTTCGTACGTTCTCGTTTGACTTCAGACGTAAGACAAAATTTACAGGATATAAAAATGATGTTAAAATAGAGGGCCTTGTGCTATGCAGTAGAGATAAGTTGCATCCATAACACCAAGAACCAAAAAAGGGTTGGTGGAAGAATAAGGTGGAGGGCCAGCCACTAGAGTTGGGTTTCTTACCTGAAGGACATCATGCTGCGGACCTGTGGAGCCCTTGGCATTTTCATAAATAGTGAGTTTGCAAAGAAAGTGATCCTGCGCCGAGCTTCCAAGTTCGTTGGTACATAAATTGCTGATTCTTTCGTTGTCAGCAACAACTGAAGCCTAACACACTGCTAACACAGAAATCCCATGGTTAATGAGGACACTAGTACTTGTGAACTTACAGAAATGAATACTACCATTGAAATAAGTTGCTAAGAAGATAAATGACCTTCTCCCTCCAAGCTTCATCCTTTATTGAGTCCAGATTCAGATTTGCAAACAGTTGATTGTCTCTATTTTCATCCTTCAAAATACTGGGATTTGAAAGAAAGTTGGTTGTCAAAAAGAATTCCTGAAGGCGCACATCTCAGCAATCAGCATAGATCTTACCCTTGTCCATTCTTCATAATATCCTGTGTAATGATTTCCATTGTATCTTGTAATAGATTGGCAATCTGTGTTTTTATTGTTGTGTCATGCTCCTCTTCAGTTTTCTGTAAAACAAGTAAAACAGTTTTTAGAGTGTTGAAATGGAAATATCATATAAAAATATCTTGCTAAGAAATCTAAGAACAGTAGCTATCAGTACCAATAATAGAGTTAGCAGCTTATCAAACTTAGCACTTAGCTGAGGAAGTTCATCCAATCGGAATTCCCTCACAAGTGACTGACGTTCTATGCTATCTTCAAGACTTTCACGTATTCGATCAACAACTCTGTACCCATGAAGCAAATCAATAGTAACTGTAGTTAGCAACATAACCATATGGTAAATTAATTTTCTCAGAACACAATATGCCTTACTTCTTATCACTTGTTTCTGCCATAAGGCTGTACAGAATATTTAACAAAGTCTCATAGCACTCTATTACGGCATAAAAGGTGTATGGATCCTGGTTTATCCTCTTCCGTAGTTCTTCATCCCTTTTCTTGACGCTCTTTGCCATATCAAGTGCAATTGGAATCTAGAACATCGTAGCCATGAGCACTACAGTACTAGCTCAGGGAGAAAATCGAGTGCTTAACCTAGTGGATGATTAAAAAGTGTACCTTGCTAGCGAGAAGGAAAGGAGGCCATTGAAAAACGCTAGTGTCACCCGCAGATGATGGAACAATCAATAAATCTCTCTCCCTAGAAGCAAATGGAAAACAAATTTAGAACCATGTTAACAAAAAGAAAAGACTAACACCAACAGCCAAAGCATGTTATAACAAAAAGAAAAAGACGCCAGGACCAACAGCAAACCTATTGTTTATCAAGTCTTCATCTCGCAAAGAGATAATAAATGCATTCCATATGTCGGAGAACTTATCAATATGCAAATTTTTGTCCTCCTTCTGAAAAGAGTTTACACAAGGCATTCGAAGAGACAATACATCAGCTATTATACCAGCCAAAAAGTGACAGAAAAATGATTGGTAACAAAATTTAGTAATATTGGACCTCACGCTCACGTCTCTTTGGTTGACTACCATGTCTAGGTACAAGATGTTTACCAAACGCTGTTGGGATTGCCTCGAATCTTGATCTTAACATCCCAAGGGTTCGTATCTGCAGGAAGGTAAATATTCTGCAAGATTTATTTGCGGTAGCTACAGCCTCAACACTTCCAAAGGTAAAAAGGTAAGAATAGACATGCTACCAACCTCACCCAAGCGGCTGAAGGCACCATTTACTCCACCACATATTGTTGAAAAAATAGCATACCATATTTGCGTATCCATGAAGTACACCTATAGGAGGAAAAATGAGCAGCTTC
>NC_041385.1:349113975-349116440 GCF_002162155.2 Triticum dicoccoides | reverse complement strand
TACAAAACACATGAATTGATACATACCATGACAATTGGTGCCCATATAGTAAAAACAACACCTAAATTATGCTGCACTGCAAAATTAGCATCCAATCAGTGTTCGAAACCTTATCTAAAGAATTACCGTGATACTGCACTACGACAACATAAATCTTACAGTATGGAAAGAACTCGTGCCAGATGTATTTCCCCCGTCCCAAAAACATAATTGTCCTGGTAGGTCCAACGAGAGGAGAAATCTGCCAACAGTGACCAAATGTCAGTACACTTCCAATATTTGAAGCTCAAAAAAATTTATTATTACATGTGGCACAAAAAAACAGAAGGGTTGTATGTGGCAGGTTACTCAAAAATACTATTTGGATTCATTATTTGGGGTAGCAGGGGTTTAGCAATAGATAAATGGAATTCACGAAGATTAGTTGGGGATGGATTAGCTTATTTTCCTTTTTTTGGGTCAACCAATGCCTGTTGCCCTGTTCCTAATTAAGAGGCATAAAATACCTTGCTCAGAAAAAAATATCTATACTAAACATCCAAACTGCAACTGTCGGGGGATTGATTCTGAGCTACCAAAACCCTAGTTCGAACTCTGGGGGCTTGGCTTACTACCACGAAGCTACGAGCTACACGCGACGCACAACGGGGACATGCGAGCTACCCAGGTTCGGGCCACCGTGCGGTGAAAACCCTAATCCTGCTTGGTGGAATTGCTTGTGGAGACAGTGCTCTTGGAGCTACAAGGTAGACGAGAGTCAAGGGTGCCAATAGCGCAATCCTTCTGAGGAGTCGATCCCCTACTACGGTGGCAGCACTGCCCCCTTTATAGGCGCCCCGGTCCTCCTCCCCGAAAACATTGGCGGGAAGGGCTACCACATTGCGGCAATTTGAAAGGGGACAGGCACCCAGGCTTATCCTGACAAAAGCGGTCTTCGCCTGCTAAAATTGTTATCTATGGCACGCAGGGGGCTCCACGATGACCTCCGTCCTGGTCTTATTTCACCAAAGCGGAAGGCTTTGGGACTTGCTTTACCGAAAAAGGCTTTTGGCCCGCTTTATATATAAAGCATCGACCAACAACAATCCAGTACAAGCGCACGCCACCACAACACATGCACACATCCAAGGCAAGATACATAGGCGCTGAGCGCAGCAACACCACCCCAAGCACTACAAGAGCAGCCGGGTCCTCGACCATGAACACGCCACCGCGAAGAGATGAAGCCGCATATGACGAACCATGGGCTCCAAGACGGTGCCTTCAGGAAGGATATGACACCGAAGCGCCGCCATAACCCGACCCGGAGTTTCCCCTAGAGCAACACCACGGGCAATGAAGGCCGCGACGACGCCTTCAAGAAGGGAACGAGCTTCACCGCCGCCGGTCCGTCCGAAGATAGAACAGGTTTTCACCCCGGCCAACACTCACCGCCACCGAACGCCACACCCCGGTGACCATGCCGCCCACATGACCATGGTCACCGGGCAGCACCAAGGCACGGGCTTTGCCCATGAGCACCGCGACACCACCACCAGGGCCGCCCCGGCATCCAAGACCTCGACGCCACCTCACCCGCCACCCAGCGCCACCCCACCCAAAGAGACGAGTGGAAAGGCCCCGCCTTTAGCCCCCTGAGCTGCCCCCAACACTGAGACACAATAGGCCGGCCAAAACTAGCCTCCATCGGCCCGTCCTGCCGCCGGGCGCGAGATGTGCTCAGTCCTGTTGCCGGGCGCGAGACGAGCACGGTCCTGCTGCTGGGCGCGAGATGAGCTCGGTCCTGCTGCCGGGCGCGAGACGAGCGATGGACCACAGCTGGGAGAAGTCCAGTCCTTCGACGGAAGTGGCACGCGGACGACGGGGAGAGGAATCAAAGGCCGACGCACGCCACCTACGAACGAACCGACGCCGAAACATGTCAGCTGCCGCCGCATCCGACCTGCCAAGCTACCGTGGATCCATCCACGGCCGGAGCAGCAGCCACACCAGGCCACTGCCCATCCCGCGCCGCCCGGCGAACTCCAGGCGTTGAATCCGCCGGGCACGCTGCCACCAGATTGGCCAGCGCACCGGCCGCCATGAACACGGCCAGAAGCCGCCAGCCACCCCAAGCCAGGGGCCGGCCCAGGCGTGCACACGCACGACCCCGCCACAGGAGCCCTCCACCCCCTGCACCCTGCCACGACACGACAGCCGCCGCCTGCCGCCACGAACCTTCGCACTAGCCGCTCGCAGCCCCCGCCGGCCCATGCCTAGCCGGATCCACGCCGCCTCCGCCGCAACCACGGCTGCCCGCGCCGCCGCCGTCGGGCCCTGCGCAAGCGCTGTGCCCTCGGGTGGCCACCGCATCCCACGCTGCAGGGGGCCAACGAGGAGGAGAGCCCCGCCGCCGCCTACGCCGACCGGGCTTTGGCTGGCGGCGCGCTCCGGCGGCGACGAGAGGGAGGAAGGTGGGGGGAGAG
>NC_041385.1:349102433-349113617 GCF_002162155.2 Triticum dicoccoides | reverse complement strand
GACGAAGCGTTTTGGGCCTGAGACTTTTCTGGGACTTGCTTTAGGGGAAGGCAGGCGCAGCTGCTCCCTTATCATCAAAGGGGAAACTGCCCTGGCCATGCCGACTGGCACAGCCCTGCTACCGTCACCTGCCGCGGCGACGTCACCCACGTGATGGGCACGGAAACCCGCGTCATACGGCCTCCTCGGGAGGCCTCGCGGGAGGGCGCCTCGCGAGGAGGGCCTCGTGAGGCCGCCTGCTTCTGATGGTGGTACTTGGTGAAGTCCTTCAATGAGAGGGTCCTCGCAGGGCGCGGCCTCGCGAGGTAGCTGGCTTCGCGGCGCCGACGGTTGGGCCTCCTCTTGAGTTGGGCCGTTCCTAGGCCGTAGGCAGATGGCCCGTGGTACCCTGGTTCCCACTGGGCCGACAGCAACTTTCAGTTTTCATTCTAGTTTTGCCTCTAAGGGTCGAGTGCACTGCATGGACTATTTTCTAAACAACATGTTCCTCCGCAAGGATGTGGCATAGCTAGAGGCATCATTGACTCTTATACCAAATCGTCTTGAACGCCATGATACACAGTGCAACCAAACTTTAGCTAGACGCACTGGTGACAGCAATAACAACATCACAGCAGGGATGGGAGGGTGGGTGGTGATACCGAAAAGGGGAGAAAATGTCCACTTGGGGACAACAAGGAAAGAAGTAATGTCGAGCAGCTGAGGTAGGAACTCGTGGTGGGATTACTTGCTTGCAATCTTGCGTTGAAGGAGCCCACTGGCTGAAGAAGAACCTCACTACATGAAAATATTGAGTGGCAAAGCACTTCAATAGTGATAAAAGAACTATCATTGTTGTAACTTTTGGTGTTCTTTTAATAGATATAATTTGAAAAGATTAAGTGTGTGTGCATGTTAAGAGTATAACTTAGGAAGTGTATATCATGTTTTTGCAGAACAGTAGAAGAGCCCATTAGGCCCATGTAGGTGTGTGTGTATCTCCTCAGAGAAACAGAGGAAAGTGATTTGGCTAGGAAAAAAGGGTTCCTACTATGCCCACGTTTGAGGCGAGAGTGCCTGCACATGTGTGTGGAGGGGGTGAAGTTTATGTGGATTGCCCAAACCTCTCCATCGGTTAGGACTTTTGGGTGAACTTGTTGTGAAACGTTATATGGCATCGGATCCAGAGGTCACTCATGTCACCACTCTCACTATCTACGCATCAATATATCTCGGCTCGTACAACATGTTCATTTTGCAACCGATTATTTCGCAGATAGGGAAAAGCAATGTGTATTGTGAAAGTAGAACATTACAGAGTGTAAGTAGAACATTACAGAAAATTGTATTGTGAAACAATTTTTAACTCTAAATCCGAGGAACTATTTGTATCTAACCAATCTAAAAAAATCCCTAAAAAGACAATCTAAAATTTTAATTAATTAGTGATAAAAAAAATAAAGAAGTTTGACAGCTGACTTTCTAAGAGGACAAATCTATTTTCAAACGGATGGAACACAAAATTAAGTAGTGTGTAAAATAAACTAAAACTGGTGGATTAATTTGAGCAAATACTAACCAATAAAACATAAATTTGCTTATGGAAACAGTAACAGATCTAGTGTGATACTTAAACTAGAAATACGTTATTACAGTGCCTAGATTGTACCAACCTCAACATAATAACTGAAGGCGAGCTTGCATATAAGCAATAGAGTCCAGAATGTCGTGTACCTATTTTATGAAGAAAAACATTAAGTGTTAGGAAAAGAGAGAGAGAGAGAGAGAGAGAGAGAGAGAGAGAGACTTACTTAAGAAGTGAACATGTGTCCTCATACATGCCTCGGGCGACATATAATTTTGGCTGATAAGTAAAAAACATATGAGAACCAAAGACTACAATCAATTCTACTAAGAAGTCATGTAGATAGATCTAATCAATGTACCTGCGTCCACCACAAAAGAAATCTAACAATGCGAGAATTTGAACGCTCTAATGCCCTTCGCATTGGTAGAAATATGAAAAACAAGGCACTGAAAATGTTCGGCAGCATGTAAAGAGCAACTGCAAAATTATATATCGATTGACTCTGAAAATTTCCAATCCAATTGCTGAAGAACTTGATAAGGCCTGTGGGATTTTGGATGGAACTGGAGTACGTCACTGGAAGAATTATCAACCAGCCAATAGCTACAACAAATTTCAGAACATGCCGTATCATCTGTGAGCACACCAGGCTCCTCCAAGCCTTCCAGTTAAGAACTATCTCAAGTGTGGCTGAAAAAGTTTAAGAGACCAGTTTTAGAAACTGTGCAGCATTCGAATCAGTAAGAAAAGCCAAAGTAGTTTCAAATTCTACTCAGATGCCAAAAGGTAATTAAGCAAGGACTCCTTAAAACTGGGAAAACAACTAAGCAAGGTTACAAGATTCACAAAGTTCCTGAGACCAAAAGTGCATCCGTACCCTGAAGGAAGTTTAGAAATGCAGCTGTTATGAATATTGTCATAACATTTCTGAAAACAGCTGGCTCGAATATAGCAGAAAGTGATCCAGAAGGGCCCCATGCAATAATTACCATGGCCTAAAAGGAAGAAAAAACACATGATATAGCAAATGAAGAAACATGACATCTTTCAATTAATGATTAAGTCCATACCTGGAAAGCTAATATGAAAAAGGCCCACATTCGATCAAAACTTCTGAAGAGATGCAAAAATGTACGAACTTCAACAAAATTTGTTTTGGACATCCTCCGTCTGCTCATCGAATGATCGTGCCGCTGCGCATTGCATACATTTAAAGTTAGTTCCATTATATTACCAAATGTACTTAACTTGATCAAACTGCTTTTAGAAATACACATACAATACACTGAATACAAATGAGTACATGTCCCATTGGAAGTCTAGATTACACGTATGTTCCTTGAAAAGAAAGGAAAATATGTCATGTGGGCCAGCAATACCGTCAGCACCCTAAGCACAAGGGGGATGTTGCAGCATCTCAGGCCCAGATGGGTGCAGATGAGCACCAGGCTTACTGCTTAGAAACAAGCCATTTATACCAAGTTGGTGCTTTCCTCTCAAGTCAAGTAAGTTCTTCAGATTGATTGCTTAGACTGAGTTTGTTAGATCAACTTAATAGGGCCGGCTCCTTAGAAACAAGCCATTTATACCAAGTTGGTGCTTTCCTCTCAAGTCAAGTAAGTTCTTCAGATTGATTGCTTAGACTGAGTTTGTTAGATCAACTTAATAGGGCCGGCTCCTACTCTCCCCAGCTTGTATCGGACCTTCTACCTTTTCACTGCCGCGCTGTCTTCAGCTTGTATCATACGTATTTAAGGGCTTTATATTTAAAGCCGGGCGGAAGTGTACTTTCTACAGAAATAGGGTCAGCTCCTATATGAAGGATGACATGATTGGAAAATGTAAAGGTGTATCCCTTTTGGGTCCATCAAGAAATAAACGGAAACAGAGATTAATATGATTGTGTCCATAATCCCTATTTCTACCTCTGTAGCCATTACGGCACAGCGCAGACCCAAGGGTGTGCAGCCACATGCTCCCTTCTCCCACTATTACTTTATCCAATCCATAGTCTGATGAAGTAGAACATGATTTCCCTTCAGTTCATTTTGTATGAACAGCTCTCAGCTCTCTCCCATCACTGTACTAAATTTGCATATGCTCAGTAGTAATATTGCATGTTACATTGGCTTACATCACCCCAATGAGTGAAAAGAATATGTGAAATTACAATCATTCTTGAAAAAAAAAATTATAAAATCAACTGCATAACCAAGGTTTTTGCATCCTTGCCTCTTCTTCACTATCCATTGCTAGTTTGTATCTACTATTAAACATTTCACTTCCTTGTACTCATTTCATTGCTATACTTTGGAACAACAGGTTTTGTGTTTCCTTATATTTCATTTAGCCGCTAATATTTTTGTACATATCATCATTTCATGTTCACCTTTTATTTTTTCCCTGGAACTGTTTGAGACTTTGAGGAACCACAAAAAACAATGATACTATTGTCTACTTTTAGCAATATTAAACAAACCTTCAAAGTAAACTACATTTAACCATGCAGTGGATAAATTTCTGTTCATGATTTCTTCAATTCAGAACCACCATGCAAGAAAATTTGTTCCAATTATACCACTAAAAGGTGTTGCTAGTTCCTCATCTACCATTTTCTGTTGGTTGACTGTTAAGTGAAGATCTTCAACTTCTCATGGTCATGTACTTTAGTCTCACCATATTCGATAGAATAGAATCAGTGAATAAATATATTAAACTAAAACCGCTAAGAATTTTAACAAATTAATGATGTCTGATATGATAATAAATAGTATCTCTTGCACAAAAAATATGCAAAGGATTATCCAGAAACCTCAATGTCATTTTTAGTTTTCGTAGGATCTGCAAAAAAGTCAGAGGCTGGATCCATTGGCCATCCAAGTTGTTTGAAGCATTTCTTCGACCTGAATGTGCGAAGGTTTAAGACAAAAACAGTGACCAGTAAGAAATGCTTTCTTAGAACCTACTGATAGGCAAAGCACAAAGATGAACTATTAAAAGCAACTTACCAAAAATATTCATTCAGGTCATCATAGTTCCTCCACTTCGAGTGGCTCACAGTACCACGCTTACTCATTGCAGCTTCCTTTTGCATCAAATGAACATTAAACGGATAAGAATAAGAAATAACATTTTGCAACGAACATTATACAAGATATCCGAGTGCATACATTATGAATAACATTGTAGATTGGTTGGATAACCAACTGTAGAAATGCATCATCACTCCCCTCTCGCCGGAAGGGTGGGTCAAACGACTCTTCTCGTCTATCAGATATTATGTCATATAAATCCCTTGCCATCTATCATGAATTTAAGGTGAAAAAGATTGGTCAAGAAGTCAGTGTATGTTTAGAACATGCCCAGAACGTTAGCTCGGGATCTGTTTAGAGAGAATTGTGAAACTCTAACAGAAGTGTTGCATGCAGACCCATTTATAAAGTATATCTAAAAATTCTCATTTCATAACAAAAAATAATACAAATGCCATAAAAACATTGAAGAAGAAAAAAAAAGACAATTATATTATTTGCCAAGACATCTATTATTTTGTACTTCAACCTTACATAATTTGCTTGGAGTTCATGCTCATACATAAGCAGTTAATGTGTTCCATGCAGTACACCATTTTATTCGCGGTAAAAAGTTTGTTCTTTCTGGTGTGCTAAAAATGTAGAGTCCTCAACTTACAGAAACAAACATAGCAGAACTGTGCTTAGTGTGGTATAGGTATTGAGTGAAATTATTAGCCCATGACAAGTGTCTCCCTAGTAAACCCTCATCATGTGCATTTCCCAATACTCGTGTTCTACATGTAGTCTCTCTTTTCATGGGTGATAACCAACCAGAATACATTATGCATACCTCAGAAGTCAGATGGCGACTTAGTCAACCTTTGTTGGTCATTTCAACTCTGTTATAAGGTGTTTTGGCCTAGTAGCTTTCCCTTATATAATAATATGATGACTGTGTGCATCCTAGGGTGCAAAGACCAGAAGGTATAACCTTCCTTTTCGGAGAAAAAAGATTCTATTTCTTTGTTACACGATTATATAATCACTGCTATATGAACAGGTATATAGATATATATATATATATATCAAAAGCAGATATCTCGGACGTAAGAACAAGATTGTCACTTACATGGTGGAAGATATAACAAAGGCATTCAGGCATAAAGCGAACATTAGAAGCTTCACCCCAAATCAGCAAATATAACCCGATGTAAAGAAGCTCTGGTTGTTGTGTGGAGGCATCATGTGGAATTCTGCGCGAAAATCATTTACAGTTAACGAGGAAACGAGGATAACTTTGAGCATCAGGTGTGCAACAAAATGCTATATTATTACTTGATGTTTGACTCCAAATGCAGATACCGACACCATGAAATGTAGTTTTGAAAGACTTTTTTCATCAAGTGATCCACTGTATCACGCTGTATCTGCAAGTCATATTAGAAGCTCGTGAATCAGTTTAACATGGACACTAGTAGAAGCGGAACACCACTTGCAAAAGGGCTCTGCCAAGTTGAGTTGATCCAGCATTACTGACAAAAACTAGTTCACAGAAATATTTACCATGTGATTTTGTCTTTCACCCTGGTGGAGATTGCCACTTCCTCTCATATCTATGTTAGCAAGCAGCAAAATCAAATGCTCCTTTTGGTTTTCCACGTTACCTTTCTACAATAATAAAGCAAAACATAGTATGAAATCCTAAACAGATAACAGAACACCTTGGTGCCTGACCACCCAACACAAAACCACCATATTACTTTTTGACTAGAGAGTAGTGTATAAATCCGCAACTCCAGTGACTAGAGAACAGCTTGCATGATTCATGAACGTTTGTGAACAAATTTTATATGTGATTGATGTGCCTAAAAGATTCATGTGCGTACTATAAACCCACAATGTATTTTCCATTAGCATAACATAAGCATTAACTATGTGAGTTCCATGCGAAACCAATTGGTCAAACTAATAAATTTTGCCAGCTGGTCACTTGAAGTGATTTAGAAAAACAAAATTCTAAAGGATGCAAGATTTTGATCATATAGTCCAGAATATAAATTCAAGTATTGGTTAGTATCCACCTGAAATCCAAATGTTTGCCAGAGCCAATCAAGCAAGTCACGAACAATAGGTCCATCATCTATCCCTTGAGGCCCGTTAGTCGTATCTGGCCTTGGCGTTGGAAGATTGTTTATCTTGCGAAGAAGGGCCACTGCTGCTTTTATCTGCAATTTTCACACACAAGAAAATCAATCATTCATAGTAAATGTTGTACTAAATAAAGCAGTTGAAACAAAGTTTTATGGTATATAACCTAACCTCAGGTATTTCCATTACAGGTTGTGTGGGACCAGAAATATTAAGGGGCAAAATGTTGTAATGTGAGAAGGAAGCTTTCTCCTTCTCAACACCTTTAGCATACTGGTCATACTGCAAGACATGTATTAATTCCAAGTTATAATGTTTCATGATGTGGAAAAATGTGATGAAGATAAAACAATTATGTTGCAATTATTTGCAGTTGCTAGATGTCGAACCTCGGAGTTAGGCTTGTCAGGTGTCACAGTTTTTAACACATCATATAGGACAGATGCAATCTGATAGTATCTAGCCATCTCATCCCTGTATGTTATGCATAGAGAAAGGGTTAACAGAGCTTAAGGGTGACCTCTTATATTTAAAAAAAATGCTGCGGCTTACGGCTTTCTCGTTTGAAGACCCTCCTCAAGATATTTTTTACAATAGTGTTCATAGAACCTCTGAATCTCTTTTGCATCAGTTGATGCAAGCCTGCGTTGTGTATCTTTTTCATCCTGTGAAATAACAAACATGAAAGATGTAATGTATTGTACTAGTTTCAAAGCAATCGACAATTAGGGTGAATATGAATGATAGGTTCATTCATACCTTTTCCAGCCTATGCAAGAGATAGGTTTTGAACTGCCGGACTCCACGGCCACTTGAGTTTGGATCCATGGTGTGCGCCTTCTCGAATGCAGTAAAACGGCCTTGTGGAGCAGGCAGGCAGGCAGGTCGGAGTAAGAATAGGTGAACTAAGTCAAGTGTGAAGAAAGTGCTAGTGGTAGTACTGACAGAGGTATGCGACGCGCGGGTTTTCGTCCTCGATCTCGTTGGCCGCACGGAGAATGGGCACGATGGGCGCGAGGGAGGATGGCACGAGCTCGCTCTCTATGATGGGTCCTTCCTCCTCGCCGGAGTATCCATCCGTCCTCATGGTGATTGCCCGCGAGATGTTACGCCTACCCATGGAGGGCTGGCGCTGCGGCGCCGACGGGCCGCCGCTGGACATGGACATAGCTCCCTCCCCGACGCTGCGGTTGCGATGATCGAATAGAGCGAGAGTGGTGTGGTGGTGGCGCTGGCGGTGGCGATGAGGGAGAAGGGAAGAGAAGGGGGCAGAGGGGGATGCATCGTTATTGTCTTAAGAGAGTCGAGGGGAAGTGCGATGCTGAGGGAGTTGCTTTTTCGCTTTGTGGCTTTGGGGCGGGCTTTTTCTTTCGGGCGGGGGCGGGGCGGGGCTGGTGGAGATGTTGGGGATGGCCGACGAGGGAAGCAAAGGAATTGTCTTGGCTTTTTCGTGTCGTCTCCCTGCTTTTTAAACTTTTGTGCTCTTTCTCTCTTATTAATTGCTCACCTCCGTCTCAAAACAAGTGTCTTAACTTCATACTAATTTTAGTACAATACTAAACTTAAGATGTTTATTTGAGGATGGAGGAAGTATATTATTAATTAATACTTTACTAGGATTCCATGCTTTTGTCTAGGTTTACAAGTATTGCGCGTATATCTAGGTTGTCAATTTTATCACCTTAATAAAACTATATAACACAAAAATTATACTCTTTTAAAATAGAACATCTGAAGTTTTATATTGGTATATTTTTTGTAATATATGACTTGTATTAGGTTGATCAAATTGACGACCTAGGGGTACGCGCACGCCCTATAACTTGAGAGAGAGGGAGTATTTATCTTAAACAAAAAAGATATTATATAATTCTCTTCTCCGGTTCCATGCTTTTGTACATGTCGCCGTCGGCACCGTACCGAGTGGGAGTGCCAAAAGCACAGAAACCAGGATTTAGCAGCTTGCTTAGTGACTACTCCCTCCGTCTCATAATATAAGAGTGTTTTTTTATAACTACACTAATGTCAGAAGCGCTTTTATATTATGGAACGGGGGAGTAGGTTATAGCGGGCATGCTTAATAAAGGTTGCGCGCGCTTTTCAGAGTCATAATTTTTTTTCATTAACCATCTTAAACATAATAATAATTACATCAACATTCTGAGACTACAGAAAAACCACTACTGCTGACATGCGCTATCGCCGTTCCATTATCGGAGTCGACTTTATCTTGTCGATAACAACCAAAAAGTCTTCATACGCATGCCCTTAAGGGCAACTCCAACACGCCGATGTAAATTGTCCGCGGTTGTCCATTTGGATTGAAACAGACACAAATGATGGTGCAAAGCGCCGACGCAAATGGATCGGTGTTCGCCTTTTGACCGCGCGCGACCCATTTGAGCCCTTGTAGCAACCAGACCTCAAACAGTCTGATCTCTGTGCTTCAGTGTCATTCCTGGATCGGTAATGCTGACACGCACAGTACTTGAAGGATTTATAACAGAGTAGCAATCACACACTTATTACATCAAATGTCTCAAAAGAGAATTTATTACAATAAATATGGCTTAAGGTCATTTAATAACGATAACAGCGGAAGGCTTGGAAGATAAGCGAGTCCATCAACTCCAACGGTGTCACTGAGTATAAGATCACGACCTAAGGCACCTTACTCGTCGTCTGAAAAGTCTGCAACATGAACGTTGCAGCCCGAAAATGGGTCAGCACATGGAATATGCTGGCAATGTAACACACAGAGAGTAACAAAAGAATAATGTTATACTACATGCATATATGGCTGGTGGAAAGCTCTATGGTTACAGTTTTGCATAAAGCCAATTTTTCCCTACAACAAAGGAATAAATTTTATTTAACTATCATGGTGGTTGTTAAACATTGAGAAGGGTACTCCAACTCAATCTCAATTAAGCATCATCATTAAACCCAACAAAATTTAATTAAAGTAACATGATGAGATTCACATGATAATCCAAGTACTAGATACTCAAAACGTCCATAATCGGGGACACGGCTAAC
Organism: Triticum dicoccoides; assembly: GCF_002162155.2. NCBI lineage: Eukaryota > Viridiplantae > Streptophyta > Magnoliopsida > Poales > Poaceae > Triticum > Triticum dicoccoides. Next base: position 349,103,849 of record NC_041385.1, on the reverse strand, counting down.
CATGATTAGTTTATACACTCTGCAGAGGTTTGCGCACTTTTCCCACAAGACTCGATTTCCTCCGCTTGATTTCTCGCACTACATGGTGTTTGAGAAACGGATGACCGAGACACAATCTTTCAGAAGCATTAACTCTCTACTCTGGGTAGACAGTACCAACCTACATCCCGTACATCTGTTAGTCTACCTCTTCAAGAGCTCACGCAACTTAATCAACTATGCTAGAGCCCATAGTAGCTTGCGGCTGCACACGGAAGTTTCTAGCATGAATAATCTCATGATCCCTTTGAGTCTGGGTGGCGGTCCATAGGAAAATCACACGGTACCCCGGGATTTCCAAAAATACAGGCAACACTCCACCCAGATGTGAATTAAAGTTGCCACCTTAAGTAAACCGGTAATTATCAATCTCACATCTGTCATGGAAACACTCACCCAATCCACGTCTACTAGCATAGCATGGCAAAAAAAGCAAACGTAGAAGTAACTCCCAAAGGTTTGATAATAAACAGGTAATAGGTTCTACCTCATCTACTTCTCAAAACCCACATATTAATCAGATCCTAATCATGCAATTGTTTGAGGGTTGATCTAATGCAATAAAACTGGGTAGTAAAGAGTTATGATCAAAGTGTTACTTGCCTTGCTGATGATCCGTGAAACCAAGAGATTCGAAGTAGCAAGCGGCGCATTCGGGGTACTCTATCGCAAACAAACAAGCATACAATAAGCACTTATCTAATGCACGGGTAAAACTCAAATAAGAAATCTAACCAGAAAGTTCAACATAAGAACTCCGCTTTGCAAAAAGAATCAAATCAAACGAAGCAACGAAACTCAAACGGCGAAAGAAACAAGCTTCGTTTTACTAATCTGGACCTAAGTCAAATTTTACAGTAGCAAAAACTTGTTTGAGTTGGTTAAACGAAAAGAGGGTTTCGAGACGAAACTCTAGGCGCTTGAATCGCCTAATTCCGATAAACAAGCGAAAAGTTATACTAAAACGAAAATTGGATCAGAAAACGCGATCAGAAATAATCGTGGAAAATCCGAGAAAAAGAAAAACGAACAAACAGGCTAACGAACGAACGCTCGCTGTCTGCGACTAAACGACGAAAATCGTTCGTTAAAACGAACGTACGGACGAACGTCCACTAAATAGACTAAATCGGAAAAATAATAAACTGAACCGGATCTAATAAAAAAACGGATATAGGGTTTCGAAAAAAAACGAACGTTTTACAAGAAAAATCGACGACTACCTCGGGATGTGAGTCGGCAGGGCGGCGGCGGCTACTCCGGCGAGGGCGGCGGGGCGGCGACGGTCGGCGACGGCGGGGTCCGACGGCGATGGGGCGGCGGGGTCCGGTGGTGGCTGGTGGCGTCGGGCGGCGGCGGCGGCAGCAGCTCGCGGCG
>NC_041385.1:349077784-349101996 GCF_002162155.2 Triticum dicoccoides | reverse complement strand
GCGGGGGCAGTGGCGGCGGGGACGAGCTGGGGCTAGGGTTTGGGTGGGCTGCGGGGTCGGCTCCCCCGGCTTATAAGGCCGGCCGGGCCTAGAGTCCTAGGCGGACACGCCCCGGTCAGTTAGTTTAAAAAAAAAAACATTATGCGCAGAAAAACAAATAAAAGAAATACTAAACAGACTTCAAAAATCCCAAAATAAATTTTCCCCAACTTCTAAAATCAAGCCGGACAAGATGAACATTTATTTGGGGCCAAAATGCAATTCTGAAAAATGCGCATATTTCCTAAATTCAAATAAAATAGCAATAAACTCCAAAATAAAATCTTATTTGATTTTATTATTAAATCCTCAATATTTCTTTATTTTGGGAAAGTCATTTTATTCCGTATCTCATATTTTTATAATAGAAATTATTGAAGATAAAATAAATAAAATCAAATGATCCTATTTTCAAAATTTGAGAAAACTCAAATATGAAAATAACGAAATCCCCAACTCTCTCCGTGGGTCCGTGTGTTCCGTAAAATTTCTAGGATCGAGCCAAAATGCAATAAAATATAATATGCAATGATGATCTAATGTATAACATTCCAAATTGAAAATTTGGGATGTTACAGCCCCAAATTTGGGCGGGTTTGGGACAGGGAGGGCACGGAGTGGACTCGCGCACGCCCGCCCTTGTCCTCCCCATGGCCCGCCAGTCTGAAAGGATCGAACAGAGGTGTCTAGAGGGAGGGTGATTAGACCCTCAACAAGCAAAGATAACAGTTTTTAAGTTTTTCAAGTTGAGGTTGGAAATTAGCACAATTTCAAGTATTCACAATACATTTCAAGCAAACATGCAAAGAGTATATGAGCAGCGGAAAGTAAAGCATGCAACTTGCAAGAAAGTAAATGGATGTGATTGGAGTGTGCAAACGCAATTGGAGACACGGAGATTTTTGGCGTGGTTCCGATAGGTGGTTCTATTGTACATCCACGTTGGCGGAGACTTCAACCCACGAAGGGTAACAGTTGCGCGAGTCCACGGAGGGCTCCACCCATGAAGGGTCCACGAAGAAGCAACCTTGTCTATCCCACCATGTCCATCACCCACGAAGGACTTACCTCACTTGGGTAGATCTTCACGAAGTACGCGATCTCCTTGCCCTTACAAACTCCTTGGTTCAACTCCACAATCTTAACGGAGGCTCCCAAGTGACACCTAACCAATCTAGGAGACACTACTCTCCAAAAGATAATAGATGGTGTGTTGATGATGAACTACTTGCCCTTGTGCTTCAAATGATAGTCTCCCCAACACTCAACTCTCTCTCTCACAGATTTGGCTATGGTGGAAAGATGATTTGAGTGGAAAGCAACTTGGGGAAGGCTAGAGATAAAGATTCTTGTGGTTGGATTAGAATGTCTTGGTCTCAACACATGAGTAGGTGGTTCTCTCTCAGAAAATGAGTAGTGGAAGTGTAGGCACGTTCCGATGGCTCTCCTCATGAATGAAGAATGGGCGGAGGGGTATCTATAGCCTCCACACAAAATCTAGTCGTTACACATTGATTCTCAAACTCGATGAGACCGAATGGTAAAACTCGGTCAGACCAATTCAGGTAAAGATGTGAACGTTAGAGTTTCGATGGACCGACAAGGTTAACTCGGTGGGACCGATGTGCAAGGGTTAGGGTAAAACCTCAACTCGGTTTGAACAATTGCACAAACTCGGTGAGACCGATTTTGGTAATAGGCAAAAAAAGAATTGGTCAAGCAAACTTGGTGGGACCGATTGCACAAACTCGGTGAGACCCAAATTGTTGCAACAGGTCATAGAGAATTTGCAAGCCCATCTCGGTGAGACCGAACTGATTAGGGTTTGGCAGTGGCTATGTCAAATGAACTCAGTGGCGCCGGATAGATCAAATCGGTGGGGTCGAGTTTGACTTATAGGTTTAGGACATATGTGGATATGAGAAAGTGGTTGAAGGGTTTGGAGCATATCACTAAGCACTTTGAGCAAGCAAGCCATTAAGGAACACCTCATCCCCTTTTAATAGTATTGGCTTTCCTGTGGACTCGATCTTGGATCACTAAAATGAAAAATGTAGAGTCTTGAGCTTTTGCCAATGTTTGTCCTTAGCATCTTGAAGGCGTTCCACGTCCTCTTGTCCATGTCCATGCCACTCCAATGTTGAACTCATCAGAAGTATACTAGGTAGAAGTATTAGTCCAACAAGAGATATGTTGACATTAATTACCAAAATCACCCAGGGAGCACTTGTGCTTTCAATCTCCCCCTTTTTGGTAATTGATGACAACATACATCAAAGCTTTAGATGAAGATGTGAAGAAAATAGCAAGTAAAACTTTGGAAGGACATGCAACATGCATTAGCTCCCCCTACATGTATGCAATCATGTGATGATAGATCATAAGAGTATGAGAATGCATAAACATGACAGAGCAAGCAATGAGTTACATGTGTCTTGACTATATGCATCAGAGCAAATGGTGTAGATACTGGAAATATACCTTCATGTTCATGAGTCTCTCTTGCAAACAATATATACCACAGCAAGAGATCTTCATGCACATGAGTGTGATGCATATACTTACCTTGTGGTCTTGAACTGGCTTTGGAAGAGATGTACCTGGGTAAACAAGGTTAGAGAACACAAGAACATCTACTAGATAGAGCAAGAACTGGAGATCACAAAAATACCAAGATTGGGATGACATGTAGAGAGTGAGTACTAGGTACTCTAGATGGTTACAGACATGTCCCCAAGAATAAAGATATGCAATGAATTCCAAAGATTTTCTTCCCTTGGGACTGAGCTCTCTCCCCCTGAATCTGACATTGGATAATGGGAGAAGATAGGGTAATAGAAAATCAGAGCAAACAAGAAAATAACCAGAGCAAGATAAAATCATAACATATACTATCATGTCCTTCCCTTCTTGAAGACACGAGACAACTTTCCTCTAAAGAATAAGAAGCATCAGGAGAAGCTTTAGGAGTGCATTCTCTCTTATGTGATAAGCTTTGATGTGCTCACTCTCCCTCTTTGACATAACTTTCCAAGAAGGGACTTCTGGAGCATGAGTCAAGTAGGTTTGGTCCTTGAGTCACATTACAAAGCAACATGTAATAGGATGCTCGTAGATGACAAGTTTCATTGAGTGGAGCTGGGACAATTATGCAGGATGCAAGTGACATAGTTTTTATCTCAGTATTGAAATCGGCAGCACTGAGTTGTTACTTTTGGTGGCACCGAGATGGTCCGGTTAGGCCGAAGAAAACAATCCGGTAAGGCCGAGTTCAATCCAGAGAGAAAATGCTTGTCACCTCAGCTCACTTAGGCAATTAAGATCTCACAGGGATATGCAAGGAATTAACTGAAGGAATTGCAATGAATTGGATGCTGGGAAATGCAGAAAATAACATAGAAAAGAAAAGAAAAGAAATCTAGATGAAGTTTTTTTTTGAAAGGGGAACAAGCATGCAAGAGACAAATGCAAGAACACGGAGAAACAACAGAGGACTTTATCTAGAATTGATCGGCGACAAAGTCACCTATGTTAGAGTATATTGACTTAGGAGCCAAGTGAAGACACTTGATCATAGGTCATACTCATCGTTTAAGCTCAAAATGGGGTTGCCATTTTTCGTTTAAGAATTTTGACGTATTCACATCTTGTTGAGTTGCTTTGACCCATGTCTTGGGGTAAAACTTCTCTAAGATGGAATGGCATACCTTGGGTTGTGGTGTTGAACTTGGCCGTGTAGTTGAACTTGTGTAGGGTGCTCAAGTTGATGTAGATCATCAAGAGTTGGGAGCAGTTGAAGTTCATCTTCCTACATGGGTTAGTCTTGCAAAGGAGAGCACTTGTGTACCAAAATGACAATCATGAAATTTGATATAGGGAGTTTGCCAAAGGATATATTGAATGGATTCGTGCTTCCTTGTCTTCAACCACAACTTTGCAGAGACTTGAGATGTAGAGATTGCTTAGAATGTGATTGAGTTGCAATCTCATAGAGTTGGGCTCATCCAAGTGCCTACAAGGGTTAGATAGCATGCAAGAGTACAAGAATATCCAAGACATATGATCATCATAAGAGAAATATCAAGGATTAGTCATAGTAAGGCTCATGCCTTGCATGCATCCACATGGAGTTTCTACTCCAAGTTTGAGGCATCAATGATGTTCAATTCACCTCTCAACCTGCAAAGCACTTTCTCATCAAGTGGTTTGGTGAATATATTCGCCAATTGCTTATCGGTACGAACATGCTTAAGTTTGATATCTCCCTTAGCAACATGATCTCGAATGAAATGATGATGAACTTCATTATGCTTAGATTGAGAATGTTGCACGAGATTATGAGCAATCTTAATAGCACTCTCATTGTCACAAAGCAAGGGAACATGTTTCACATATATCCCATAATCTTTAAGAGTTTGGGTCATCCAAAGTAATTGAGCATAACATGAACCGGCGGCAATGTACTCCGCTTCAGCGATGGATAAGGATACCGAGTTTTGTTTCTTGGAGGACCAAGACACAAGAGATCTACCAAGAAATCGACTAGTACCCAAAGTGGACTTTCTATCAACATTGTTACGAGCATAGTCCGAATCGGAGTAGCCAACAAGATTAAAAGAAGACCTCTTAGGATACCAAATGCCCAAATTTGGTGTATGTATTAAGTATCTCACTATCCTTTTCACAACCTTAAGATGACATTCTTTGGGGGCCGCTTGATACCGTGCACACATGCACACACTTAGCATGATATTGGGACGGGAGGCACATAGATATAACAATGAACCAATCATAGAGCGGTAAACCTTTTGGTCAACCGGTTCGCCATCCTTTGTCAAGTCAAGATGTCCACTAGTAGGCATGGGGGTATGGGGGTATTCATACCTTTGCATTCTTGCATGTTGAACTTCTTGAATAAGTCCTTGGTATACTTTGTTTGAGAGATAAAGGTCCCCTTAGTTTGCTTGATTTGCAAACCAAGAAAGAACTTGAGTTCACTCATCATACACATCTCAAACTTCTTCGACATAAGCTTTCCAAACTTTTTACTAAAATTAGGGTTAGTTAAACCAAATATGATATCATCAACATAAATTTGGCACACAAATAATTCTCCATTAACCCTTTTAGTAAAGAGTGTAGAATCAATTTTACCAATTTCAAACCTTTTTCAAGAAGAAACTTAGTCAAGCATTTGTACCAAGCTCTAGGAGCTTGCTTAAGACCATAAAGAGCTTTGTGGAGTTTGTAAACATGGTCGGGTTTCTTGGGATTAACAAAGCCGGGAGTTTGTTTAACATAAACTTCCTCCTCAATTTCACCCTTAAGAAAAGCACTTTTAATGTCAAGATGCGAATGGACTCAAGTCTAGCAACGGGGGCATAAGTCTCACCATAGGCCATACCTTCGACTTGAGTGTAGCCTTGAGCAACGAGACGAGCGTTGTTGCGTACAACTTGTCCATCTTCATATTGCTTGTTCCCAAACACCCATTTGGTTCCAATGACATTGTGCTTCTCATTGGGCTTTTCAACCAACGTCCACACTTGGTTCCTCTCAAAGTTGTGTAGCTCTTCGTGCATGGCATTTATCCAATCCGGAACTTCCAATGCCTCTTCAACCTTCATTGGTTCAATGCCAGAAATGAATGAGTAATGTTCACAAAATTTAGCCAAACGAGTTTTAGAGCAAGTAATTCTCCCAGTTTGAATGTCATCAAAGATTTGTTCGACGGGATGATCTCTTGAGGCTCTTGCTCGAACTCGTGAGAGCTTTTGTTTGAGTCGGGTGGAACATCCTCTTCATTGTCTTATTCTTCCTATTGTCTTTATCCATTGTTGTTGGCGTTGTTGTTCTCCTGTGGAGGTGGAGAAGGAGGTCGTCGAGGTTCATCTTGTTGTACATCCTCGTTTTCATCGTCTTGATGTGTCCCACTCGTGGATGCCTCCAAGTCAACTTGTGGTTCACCTTGGCATGAAATTGAGGCTTCCACTTGGATGGACGAGGTACTCTCCTTTACCTCCATTGGGCGAATCTTGCCAATAGACAAGTCTTGGATTGCTTCTGAAGGATCTTTGTCACCTACATCAATTGGCAATTGCTCTACTTGCAAGCCGTTAGATTCATCAAACTTCACATCTACCATCTCTTCAACCTTTCGGGTGAAATTTTTGTAGACACGATAAGTGTGAGAGTTTGAGCCATAACCGAGTAGGAAACCTTCAAGAGATTTAGGAGCAAATTTAGAATGACGATGCTTATCAAGAATGTAACACTTCGATCCGAATACTCGAAAGTATCCAACTTGGGTTTGTTACCGGTGAGAAGCTCGTATGTCATCTTGCCGAGTAGCTTGTGAAGATATAGACGATTCATTGCATGACAAGCTGTCTCAACCGCTTCCGCCCAAAAGTGTTTTGGCGTCTTGTACTCATCAAGCATCGTTCTCGCCATTTCGATGAGCGTCCGGTTCTTCCTCTCAACAACTCCATTTTGTTGAGGTGTGTACGTAGCCGAGAACTCATGTGAAATCCCTTCTTCGTCAAGAAAGGTGTCCACATTGGCGTTCTTGAACCCCGTTTCATTGTCGCTGCGAACCTTCTTGATCTTCACTTCAAATTGGTTTTGGGCCTTCCTAGCTAAGTTTTTGAAGATCTTTTGGACCTATGATTTATCATCAAGGAAGAACACCCACGTAAATCTTGAAAAATCATCAACAATGACTAGTCCAAACGAGTTACCACCAAGACTCTTGTAGGCGTTGGGACCGAAAAGATCCATGTGAAGTAGCTCAAGCGGTCTCCTCGTGGTCATGATGTTCTTCACGGGGTGGCTTCCTGTCACGCCCAATATGTGACCCTATCCTAAAGGAACTCAAAGGTCCCACCAAGGATAGAAGCGCATATTGGAGACGCTTTTGCAAGATGGATATCATTACATCATACCATTACATAATAGTTGAGGATACATACAAGAGGCATACAATGCCACAAGAATACAACATCATCATACATAGGGGCAACATCCGACTACAGATGAAACACAAATAGAAACTCAAACGACATCCACCCTGCTAGCCTAGGCCACCGACTAGGAACCTATCCCCTGAATGATGAAGAAAAAGAAGAACTCAAAACAAGCAAGCATCACTCTCGCATCATGATCATCGCATAACCTGTACCTGGAACTGTTGTTGTAGTAATCTGTGAGCCACGAGGACTCAGCAATCCCACTACCACGGGTATCAAGACTAGCAAAGCTTAACTGGGTATGGAAAGGATAAGTGGTGAGGTTGCAGCAATGACTAAGCATATATGGTGGCTAACATACGCAAATAGGAGCGAGAAGAGAAGCAATGCAATGGTCGAGAAGCTAGAAGTGATCCTGAAGTGATCCTGAAACTACTTACGTTCATACATAACCCAAACTGTGTTCACCTCCCGGACTCCGCCAAGAAGAGACCATCACGGCTACACACGCGGTTGATGCATTTTAATTCAAATCTGGTGTCAAGTTCTCTACAATCGGACATTAACAAATTCCCATCTGGCACATAACCGCGGGCACGGCTTTCGAAAGTTTATACCCTGCAGGGGTGTCCCAACTTAGCCCATTATAAGCTCTCACAACCAACGAATGATATTCCTTCTCCCGGGAAGACCCGATCAGTCTCAGAATCCCGGCTACAAGATATTTCGACAATGGTAAAACAAGACCAGCAAGACCACCCGACTGTGCCGACAAATCCCGATAGGAGCTGCACATATCTCGTTCTCAGGGCACAACGGATGAGCAATCCGTACAACTAAAACCAGACCTCAAGTTTCCCCGAGGGGGCGCTGAAAAGGGATCTAGTTTGGACCAACACTCAGAGTAGCACTGGCCCGGGGGGTTTAAATTAAAGATGACCCTCGGGTTTGCAACCCCAAGGGAAAGTTATAGGTTGTTAGGCAAATGTAAAACCAAAGTTGGGCCTTGCTGGAGGAGTTTTATTCAAAGCGGACTGTCAAGGGGTTCCCATACACCCGGCCGCGTAAGGAACGCAAAATCAAGGAACACAACACCGGTATGACGGAAAATAAGGCAGCAAGAGTGGAACAAAACACCGGGCATAAGGCTGAGCCTTCCACCCTTTACCAAGTATATAGATGCATTAATTAAACAAGAGATATTGTGATATCCCCAACATAATCCTGTCCATCATGGAGCAATCTTCGACTTCACCTGCAACTAACAATGCTATAAGAGGGGCTAAGAAAAGCGATAACATAGCCAAGCAACGGTTTGCTAGGAAGGGTGAAAAAGGTTAGAGGACGACATGGCAATTTGGGAGGATTGATAAACAAGTGATAGGTAGCACAGCATAGCGATAGAACGAAGCAACTAGCATAGCAATGATAGTAGTGAGATCCAGGGTAATGGTCATCTTGCCTGAAATCCCGCTAGGAAGAAGAACAGTCCATGAAGAATACGAACGGGCGAAGACGAACCAAGCGTAGACGAACGAATCCTCACGATCGCAACGAAACAGGAACTATCGAGAAGAAGCACAACCGAAAAGGAGCAAACAACATGGTAAACACACAACACATAAACATGATGTGATGCTCAACCAAGCATGATGCAAGACAAGGCTAGATGAGTCTACTCATGGCAAGAGATGATGCATACAAGAACAACACATCAAAGCAAGTTTAAATGAGGCAGGTACAACATATAACAAATCCGGTAAGTCCTCATATGCAAATTTTGAAATGGGTCCAGATTTGCATAAACCTTATGTTCAAGTTGTTAAACAGTAAGTTAAGATGCACCAAGATGATCTACACGAAATTCTAGTCAAGTGACATGTAAAGTTCATTTAGTTCGGAGCTACGACCTAGAAGATATGAGCAAAACAAGTTAAACATGCATTGATGCAAAATGCATTCAAACATCAAGCAAACACTCTCAAAACAAAGATTCAACATGGCATGATGCAACTACATGCAATTCTAAGCAAGTTTCATATAGAGCATGCTCAAAACGAAGCAACAGTGCAACACATACACTCCAAACAAGATATAACAATAATCTGCCCAAAACAGCAAGTAGGCACTTTGCAATCATCAAAACAACATGCTACGGGAAACATATGAGCATAAACTTGACATGCACTTCATTTACAGATAACATACTTCAAATATCATTAAGGTTCAGGTTCATAGGCATCAAGATTAAACCAATATGATCAATGCAAAATACAACTTTGTAACATAACATCATATACATGAGCAGAGTTAATATGATGGCAAGTTGAGAGCAAGAAAGAGACAAGCTACAGCAAGTAAACATAGAAACCAAGGGCATGGCATCAAACTAAACATAACAAAGAGCAAATAACATCATGGAATCATAAACATATGGCTCATGGATTAGTGGGAACCAACATGACAAGATTGAAAGTTGAAACAATTTCAGCAAGTGTAAAACAGGAACATTGTGATGGCATGTTTGCAAGCATGGAACAGAGGCATGTGACATCTAAAATTAGCAAACATGCCAGGTAAACAAAGTACTCATAGCATACTTGAAAACATTTAATTGGAGCATCTCCATAAGATGCATGGATCACTCAATAACAAGCTCACAACAAGGCATCATGAAGTTAACAGGAATCTGGAATATTATATAAGCATGTTCATGGCAATGAAAACATATGCTACAGGACATATATAGGGTATCAAAAGGCATGTAATGATAGAGAATAACATAGAAAAAAAAACATCGCAACTAAGCATCTCCAGATTATGCATGTATTAATTGGTAGCATCATGCAAACATGGCAACATGATATAGCAGTTTCAGCATTGACAGAAAGTTAACAGCGAGTGGTCCACTTCACAAGCTTGATGCACTCACTACAGGACATATAAAAATACATGGATTGCACCCCTATAAATATGGCATAAATATGCTCCTAAAACATGTAGAAATCATGCTCATAGGATGCACACACAAAATGCAACAAAAATGACAAATCAGCAAGTTACAACAGTTTTCAGCAGTTAACAGCAACATGCACTTTTACAATAGGGATTAAGATATCAAGATGCACCCTAACATGAATGAAAAGCACATCAACATGTAGAACATGAAGAGCAGAACATTTGCATAATAATATCATCATCATAGCATCAAGAGGGACAAAGTTGTGGCACTCACAAGATGCACAAATGATGTTAACAATCAACAGATTCCAGCAGTAAACATCATATAGCACTCTTGCAACGACGATTAGGGCATCAAGATGGACTCAAACAAGCATGTCACAGTACAATAAAATGGAGAGCATCACATATTGAACATTTATATATATCATACACACAAAACGGAGCAGTATGCATGAAGTTATGACATGCCAAAGTGGTGCACATGATGCTGAAAACGATGGGAAGCCATTTTTTTACCCTCGTGGAAAGCTGGACAGGACGGATCGGGATGGCGAGATCCAGGGCCTCCAGGGCGCGTTTGGTTAGTGGTTGGCGGCGTCCAGGGACGGAGGGATGCAGATCCGGAGCTCCGGCAACGAGATGGCCGGCGGCACGGCTCCAGCGAGCAGGGGAGGCCAGGGGTCAACGAGGGAGGACGGGGTCGGACGGATCCGGCCGTGGGGCATCCAATCCAGGCCGGATCTGGCTGGAGTTGGCGAGCACGGCCGGCAATGTCCTGGTGCCGGCGCCGTACGGCGGGGCGGCGCCGGCCAGGGACTTCCGACGGGGGCGGGGCGGAGCTTGGGGCTAGGTGCGGCGATGGAGTCGAGGCAGAGTGGCCGGAGGACGACTGCGCACGGGACGGGCGGCAAGGAGGCGACCAACGATGGCGCATGAGGCACGCCGGCGGGGAGGCGGCGGAGGCGAGCGCCAACGAAGGTCGATGGGGCTGCGCGCGGGGCAGCACGGAGGACGGCGACGGGGTCGAGGCGCTCGGGTGCCTGCGGGCGCGGGCGGCGCGGCGTCCGGGCCCGGGCGGGCCGGATCTTGGCCTGGCGGGCCCGCGGCGGTGCGGGGAAGCTGCGGGCGACGTGGCATGACGGGGTTGGACGGGGGCGGCGGCCCGGACATGTTCGGCAGTGGAGGGACGTGTCCGGTGGCGCGATGAGGGAGAAGGCTAGGGTTAGGGTAGGATTCATCCGGAATTTTGGGGAGGGGGTGTTTATATAGGCATAAGGAGCTAGGAGAGTCCAAATGAGGTGCGGTTTTCGCCCACACGACCGTGATCGAACGGCGAAGAGTATGGAGGGGAGTTAGATGTGCTAGTGGGCTGTGGTGAAAGGGTGCTGGGCTGCAAAGAGAGAAGGGCTTTCGGTTAACTCGGTTAACCGTTGGGGCATCAAACGACCTCCAAATGGAACGGAATTTGACGGGCGGTCTACCGGTGATATACCAAGGCCACTCAGCAAATCTCGGCCCATTCCGAGAATGTTTTTCGGCGGCTCAGAAAACAAGAACTGGGAGGATCCAGACGGATGCAAGTTTTGAAAAACATATAGATGAAATGCAGATGATGACATGGCAAGATGCATCACGCAAACAAATGACATGGCAACGATGGCGAATAACTGGAAGACACCTGGCACATCGGATTCGGGGCGTTACACTTCCTCCAACCTATTTTCCTGCTTGGCAAGCACTGTAAAGTCTATCCTTGTCAAATATGACATCTTTAACACCAAGAATATGATCACCTTTAATAAGCTTGTCAAGGTTTCGCATGCCCACATGACCTAACTGTCTATGCCACAACCAGCCTTTAGAAGGTTTATCAATTAAGAAAGTTCTAGGTTGAGCCTTTTTAGTGAAATCAACAATGTATAGATCACCTCTACGTATGTCGGTAAAGACCATTTTATGATTATCTCTTCGAAACACTTGGCAATCTATTTTAGTAAATAGAACATTGAATCCAAAGTCGGCTAGTCTAGATACAGAAAGTAGATTATAGCCAAGAGATTCAACGAGCATAACATTTTGTATGGAGATGTCATGTGAGATGGCCACCTTACCGAGGCCAACCACCTTACCCTTTGAGTTATCACCAAAAGTGACATACTTTCGAGGGCCGTCGTTTTCAGCAAGCTCACGAAAACATATCTTTGTCTCCGATCATGTGATCGGTACATCCACTATCAAGGACCCATTCCTTTCCTCCAGCCATGTAGCCGTGAAGGTTAGCCATAAGACCAAAGTGATGCGGAGCATCCCTCACTCATCCCCATGGACTCTACGACAACTCGTCAAGCACCTCGTGGACCAATGACAAGAGCACGTGCACGTACCATTGAACCCGAGGTTAACTCTTTCCTCTTTGAGTTTCATTCAGATTCACATGAGAGTCAGATTCTACCTCAAATGGAAACTCCATGCACTCGTAGGTACCAAGAAGAGGACCGTGAAGAGGCGAGGACGGAGACACATGCACCTATGGTGGAGGAGAAGGAAGAAGGACGCGTGAGGCATGAAGCAAGAGAGGTCGCGGACCACCCCGGGTGCCCGGCCACCTGCCACCCCGGGTGCCCGGACCCCAACCGCCGGAGGGCCAAGTCCCTGGCCACCCCGGGTGCCCAGCCACCAGTAGCCCGGGTGCCCGACCCTCCCCTGGGCACTGTCCCTGCCGGCCCCGGGTGCCCGGCCCTTGGCCCAGCCGCCTCCTGGGCGCTGGTGCAGCCCACCCGGGGTGCCCGGGCCATCACACCCGGGTGCCCGGCCTCCTCCTGGCGCGGCCCAGCACCCCATCGGGTGCCCGGGCCATCAACCCCCGGGTGCCCGGCCCAGCTCCAACCGACCTTGGCCTAGTCCGGGTGCCCGGACCCCTCCGAGGGCATGCGTGCCTTGTTGGGTTTTTGCCCATGTAATCCCTCCCCCCTTCCTAGTCCGTCCCTAGACTATAAGTACCTCCCACCTAGCTCATTTAGAGGATAGCAAAGTATATGAGATGATTTAGAGAGCTTTGCTCCTTGTACCCACTCCTCTAGGAGATCAAGACCTCCTAGGAGAAGATCCCTAGTGGATATCAAGCCCCAACTTGGGAAGGATCCCCATCATAGGATCACCAAGACCTCTCTCCTCATAGGATTGGGATGAACTAGTACCTTGTATCTTTCCTTTGTTGTTCTTGGATCATTGTGACCTCTTGTGTGTTCTTGGATCTAGCATATGTGTGATTGGATCTAGTCAATTTGAGTGTTTCCCCTCTCTTGTGTTCTTCGTGTTCTTTGTGTTCATGGGGATTTCCCCTCCAATTCATGAAAGATCTCCATCTAGGGTTCCACCCTAGAACATCTTGGTATCATGAGCCACGTTGATCACGAAATTGGAGCCTTCCCTCTTTGTTTTCTAGCCTAATTTTGTTGTGTTCTTCCCAATTTCGAAAATTGCCAACCAAAAATAGCCCCAAATTTTTGTGTGATTTGTTGGATTTGATCCATGGATTTGCTTGGTTTCAAGTGGATCTAGCATTCCCCCCTTCCATATCCACCTTTCCCTCCACGAAATTCACCAATTTCTTCCAATTATCCATGAATTTCCGCCCTAATCCGTCACCCCCGGGCACCCGGACCCCCCACGCATCTCCGTTGACCACCCCGGGTGCCCGCACCCCGAGCCCCCGGGTGCCCGCACCCCAGGCTGTTTGCCCCGGACCACCCCGGGTGCCCGCACCTCTCGCCCCCGGGCACTTAGACCCCCGGGCCTCTTCTTCAACCCAACCTCGCTGACCACCTCGGGTGCCCGCACCCCCCGAATCAGCCCACTTCCACTCACCATTTCGGCCATCACTTTCGCCCCCGGAGTCCGATTTTGAAGTTCTTTAGCTCGTTGAGTAGCTATTGACATCCCCCATCCATCTAGATAGGTTCCAACATCATTTGACTCCATCAAAAATTTGTCATTTTGGCATCTTTGCATAGGCCATCCACCATATCATCCGCAAAACCACCATAGCTTTCCGCAACCTAACCCATTTTCGATCCATATAACATTTGCGGTTGCTTGAGTGGTGACTTGAGTCTCCTAAGGTGTTTCGGCTACTAAGGGAAGATCACTTAGTCATCAACCACCACCACCACTTCCGCATTGCTAACTCCAGAACCACCAACGCATTCTGCCACCACCATTTGACATTTGCCTTTGGAGATTTTGAGTTTGCGGTTTTTACCGTTTCCTAAGGTGTTTCGGCTACTTAGGGATGGGTCTACATCATCTTTGTATCTACATCAAGAACACCACCACTCATCATCGCCACGAGGTTGTCTTCGACATCAACCCCTTCACCATTTCGACAACCTAACCGTAAGCAAGAACGGTAACCTCTATATCACCTTGGTATCGTGGTATCCATTCATTGTACATTCTTGCCATTACATTGTTAACCCCCTAGCCCATTTTGCGTCACTTGCCTATCGAGACTAGCCTCTGAGTATTGCCGGCAATGTTACTTGTGCACATTAGTGATCCGTACCTTCCATTGCATACATACCATATCATATTGGTATCATCTTGGTATCATCATATCATCCCTTGTGTCACAAGATTGTTCCCATATATACACAATTGCTATCTTGGTTTGTGCATTTCGCATAAGTGGCCATATCAAAAAAATGAATAAGCTTTTAAGCAAAAAGAAAGCAAAGAGCTTGTGAGCAAGAGCCATAGCATCATACCACATTGCACATAAGATTGTCATATCCGATCATCTTGAGAAAAACACCGGGAACATCATACACATAGCATACTTGGGATAGAATGCTCATATGTTTTGCATCTTATAGGTTGTGCACAAGTGTCGTATCCGCCTATTGAGAAATCGTGCTAGCGTCTCTCTTGAGTTGTGCAACACGAGCGTTTTCCGGGGATTCCACATTTTGTGCTCATTCCTTGGTTGCACGACCCCATTTATCTATCCGTGTGTGTGTTTCCGTGTGCCACATATTGCTATTGGTCTACTTGTTTCACTTGCGAATTTGTGAATCTTTTCCAACATTATTGACTATTGCTAACAATTTGCATCAAATTTTTGTGCCACTATCCTCACCGAGGTCCACCATAAGCTTTACTTCATAGGTGTGAGTGAACAAGTCCGGTACCAATTCCACTATTCTTTCATCTCACATTGAGTGAAACGGGATACATCCTCAACTTTGGGAAAAGGTAACTTGGTATTGTTTATCTCATTTACTACTCACCTCTACTCGAGTCTTGTGATGGATAGGCAAGGCATTTCATCTCCGGTCTTCCACGACAACGACAACGCGAGCAACTACATCAACAAAACGTCCATCTTCAGACTACAACGAGCAATGCAAGGCCTTGAGCGACTCGCCATCAACATTCGCCAAAACGAAGCAAGGATAAGGGACTACCTCGACACCAAGTTGGCCGACCAAAGGGATCAAGTACAAGACATGGTGGCCAACTACAAGTCTTCTTCCCCTTCGTCATCTTCAAGGCGGTGACGCTCAAGTGGCCAATCTTCGGAACGTCATCAAGCTCAAGCACTACAACACCATCAAGATGAAGCTGCTCGCGATGCATACACCTAAAAGTCCCAAAAAACTCTACATCAAGCTACGGCCAAATATCATGAGCACAAGAGAAGACCGCGAGACAAGCACCACCAAGACGGAGCTACGACTACTGCGACCACTTCGGCATCTTCGCCGTGTCATCAAGGCATCTTCGCCTTTGGACGTATGGCATCTTCGCCTACCTCCGACGAGTACGCCTACATCGGCCTTCCTCCATGGTGACGGTGACGAGATGATCGAGCATGGGATTTTCCCTTCGGTCATGGAGGCGAGTGATGATGTGCCATCTTCGGCCTTCATCAACGGCGATGGCAACGAGATGGTTGAGCATGGGATTTTTCCTTCGACCACGGCGACGTATGATGACTTGAGTGACTTGTGCCACCATATTAAGAGTGAGAGTGACTTCACCACTAGCCCCATATATGACGAGTTGCCACAATTCCCATGTGAGGAGAGCCACACCCCCCACCACTTGAGTGAGATGAGTGACTCCACCATATGTGACATTGTGTGCACCTACCTTGAGAGAGTGAGTGAGCCACCACCACATAGAGAGAGTGAGGAAGTTGATAGGGCACGTGAGGCCATTTGCATTGCTAACAACGTGACCTCTACCTCTATTGTGTCTTCTCATTTGGTGCTAGGTCCCATATATGATGATGCGCCGATTTGCGACGACTTCGTCCTTCCTATGGACAAGAGGATGGCCATGGTGGAATATTATGCACCCCCACATGGTTCCATCAAGATGAATATGATGACCACCATTTGGTCTTAGCCACCGCACCTACACCACATGAGTGGAATGACATCGGTAACATAGGTGACGGTGATGCTCTTGTCCCACTAGTGGACATTCTAGACATTGATTGTTTGCATGATGTTGACCCACCTATTACCATGCTTCATGCTAGTATGATTTCCCCATGCGATGATTTACCCATTTATGATGAGTTTGATGATTTCCATGCGGAGTCTAGTAGTTGTGATGCCATGTTACATAGGATTTCTTGTGATAATTCTCTTGGTCACATCATGTTTGATAATCCGCTTGACTTGTCATATGCTATGCATGAGATCAATCATATGTCTTATTTGCAATCTCATCATAGTGACTATGCATATGCCATTAAAATTAATCCAATTTGCACATATGGCATAGATGACAAGCCCATGGTCATTGGCTTTCGTTTTTCATGCAATGATATTGCCATGCTTCCTTTACATGATTTGCGCAATTCATCTACTATACCATGCCGTGACCACATAGAACCAAATATGCTTTGTTTGGATATTGTTGTCAATATTCTCCATGTGATGTTTCCAATTTTGCTCATGAGGAGACCCCCATAGTTTCCTCATACTTTTTAGGAGATTTTGATTCATCCTATCCATTGCATGATCCCAATACTTGTGTGCACAGTATGCTTCCCATGAATAAACATGCTATGTGCCATATACTTCTATGCTAAATTTGAATCCCCATCGTGTCATACACAATAACTATTCTTTCATGATGGATGACATGTTCTTATGCCATGCATCAAATTTCTCTGAGCGATGCTTATCTTGTGCTAACTCACATGTGCACATACACATCATGATGGATGATGTGTACATTTACCACACGCACAATTTCTTTGGTTTGTGTTTCTTTTGTGTAGGTACTCATGAATACTTGTCAACCTCACAATCCCATGAGTTGACAAAACGAGCTCTAGAGAGCAACGATGACGTGGGATCACATGGATTGCCTTTCCCACCGCTCTCTCCGCGCAAAGACTTCGCGCATTTCTTCTACATGGCTCTCACATGGTTATGGGTTATCGTCCATTACATTTTATATGCCCATCTTGCCATGTTCACTTTGCATGATATGCTCATCCCTTTGCCTTTGCCATGCATTTGTGACCCATGCTTTGCATTACACATGATGATTGATTCTACTACTTGTATGTGTATTTGCAAGCTTGGTGGAGATATTGCTTGTTCTTGCCATGTTTCCTTAGTGATCCATTCCTATGATGATACGATGATCTTGCTTTGTGTTCATGCTTGCGATATGTCATGTGCATTGTCTATGCTTATTATTTGCTCACATGACATGCTTGCCATGATTTCCTCTAGTGTGTCGCATCTTCGCTCCACTAGTTTACATGACTTGATTTCTATGCTTTCTCATGTTGCATCCAATTCTTGGATTACTTGCTCCTATCATATGTTTGGTTGCAACAATGTCATCACTTCACATATGCACATTATTACTTGTCACTTGCTTGTCTTGATTGCCTCACACATGTTGCAAAATTGCTATATCATTTGTGTTGAGTGCCTCACTTTCTTCACCACACCATATGCACATTATGCTTGGATTGTCTTGCACTTGCCCCATGTGTTTAGACATTTCATTTCTCTTGGTGTTGTGGATGACTCTTATGCCCATATACCGTACATTGAGAGTCTTATGCATGCTTGCTATGAACTTGAGGTAGATGCTTATTCTCTTGTCACACATATGTGCATCTCTACCTCACGTTTACATGGTTGTTTCCATGATGCCCTTGATTATGCTAAATTTATGTGCTTACATGCTATGCCACACTCCCTTGTCAAATCATATGCTATGCTTGATGACGGCACTTGTTTGGTGAATCACCTCTTGAATGCTTGGTTTTGCTTTAATGCCAACCACATTTGTTTTTACACGTGCTTGTTATCTTTGCTCCTTTTGAAGGAATTACAAGATGGTGTGTCATTGGAGAGTGACCATTTCGAGCTTCCACATGACAAGTGCTAGGTGGTTGTCCACTTCTACACGGCGACGCCCTCTCTTTCCCATGGTGATGAAGATCACGATCCGTGGACAGATCTCTCCCAAGGGAGGGGAGATGATGCGGAGCATCCCTCACTCATCCCCATGGACTCTAGTACAACTCGTCAAGAACCTCATGGACCAATGACAAGAGCACGTGCACGCACCGTTGAACCCGAGGTTAACTCTTTCCTCTTCGAGTTTCATTCAGATTCACACGAGAGTCGGATTCTACCTCAAATGGAAGCTCCATGCACTGGTAGGTACCAATAAAA
This sequence comes from Triticum dicoccoides, assembly GCF_002162155.2. Classification (NCBI taxonomy): domain Eukaryota; kingdom Viridiplantae; phylum Streptophyta; class Magnoliopsida; order Poales; family Poaceae; genus Triticum; species Triticum dicoccoides. Next base: position 349,083,305 of record NC_041385.1, on the reverse strand, counting down.
GGACCGTGAAGAGGCGAGGACGGAGACACATGCACCTATGGTGGAGGAGAAGGAAGAAGGACGTGTGAGGCATGAAGCAAGAGAGGTCGCGGATCACCCCGGGTGCCCGGCCACCTGCCACCCCGGGTGCTCGGACCCCAACCGCTGGAGGGCCAAGTCCCTGGCCACCCCGGGTGCCCGGCCACCAGCAGCCCGGGTGCCTGACCCTCCCCTGGGCGCTGCCCCTGCCGGCCCCGGGTGCCCGGCCTCGGAGTCCCGGGTGCCCAGCCCTTGGCCCAGCCGCCTCCTGGGCGCTGGTGCAGCCCACCCCGAGTGCCCGGGCCATCACACCCTGGGTGCCCGGCCTCCTCCTGGCGTGGCCCAGCACCCCACCGGGTGCCCGGGCCATCAACCCCCGGGTGCCCGGCCCAGCTCCAGCCGGCCTTGGCCTAGTCCGGGTACCCGGCCCCTGCAGCCCCGGGTGCCCGGACCCCTCCGAGGGCATGCGTGCCTTGTTGGGTTTTTGCCCATGTAATCCCTCTCCCCTTCCTAGTCCGTCCCTAGACTATAAGTACCTCCCACCTAGCTCATTTAGAGGATAGCAAAGTATATGAGATGATTTAGAGAGCTTTGCTCCTTGTACCCACTCCTCTAGGAGATCAAGACCTCCTAGGAGAAGATCCCTAGTGGATATCAAGCCCCAACTTGGGAAGGATCCCCATCATAGGATTATCAAGACCTCTCTCCTCATAGGATTGGGATGAACTAGTACCTTGTATCTTTCCTTTGTTGTTCTTGGATCATTGTGACCTCTTGTGTGTTCTTGGATCTAGCATATATGTGATTGGATCTAGTCAATTTGAGTGTTTCCTCTCTCTTGTGTTCTTCGTGTTCTTGGGGATTTCCCCTCCAATTCGTGAAAGATCTCCATCTAGGGTTCCACCCTACAACACAAAGTGTCTCATAGACTCTTCAAGATCAAGATCACTATCATCATCCTCATCATAGTATCCATGTTCAACACCGTCTTGCAAATGATCATTTTCTAGAGAGAGTGATTCATTAGATATATGATTTTGACAATGTTCATCTCTATGAATTCTAATAGCTTCGGAAATGATATTGCTAATAATTCCAACATCTCCTTTGGCACGCATAAGGTCATGAAGCTCAAATAAACAATCTCCAAACTTAGGATCGTTGGGATTCATCTTATTTAAAGCAATAGACTTATGAAGAATATCATCTAAGTTTTTCAAGGAATAGTCTGGAAAACGTTCCTCAAGAAATCTCCATATAGTATAAGCACAATCAAGAGTTGGCAAGTGACCACTCAAGTTTCTAGGCAAACCTCTAGTGATAAGATTGATAGTTCTAAGATTGTGAATCATGTCAAGAGACTCATCATGGGTAGGATGCAAGGGGTCAACAAGGGGTTCACAAGGAGTAGTAATGTACTTGTTCAAGTGATATTCATGAAAAATTCCAAGCATCTCATTTTTCCACTCACTAAAGAACTCTCCATCAAGCATAGGCACTCTACGTCTACTCCCCAACGCAGACTCATCCATCTTCCTCCAATGGTGATTAAACCAAACCAATGGAGACCAAAGCTCTGATACCAATTGAAAGGATCTAGAAGAGGTGTCTAGAGGGGGGGTGAGTAGACCCTCAATAAGCAAAGATAGCAGTTTTTAAGTTTTTCAAGTTGAGGTTGGAAATTAGCACAATTTCAAGCATTCACAATACAATTCGAGCAAGCATGCAAAGAGCATATGAGCAGCGAAAGTAAAGCGTGCAACTTGCAAGAAAGTAAAGGGATGGGATTGGAGTGTGCAAATGCAATTGGAGACACGGAGATTTTTGGCGTGGTTCCGATAGGTGGTGCTATCATACATCCATGTTGGTGGAGACTTCAACCCACGAAGGGTAATGGTTGCGCGAGTCCACGGAGGGCTCCACCCACAAAGGGTCCACGAAGAAGCAACCTTGTCTATCCCACCATGGCCATCGCCCACGAAGGACTTGCCTCACTTGGGTAGATCTTCACGAAGTAGGCGATCTCCTTTCCCTTACAAACTCCTTGGTTCAACTCCATAATCTTGACGGAGGCTCCCAAGTGACACCTAACCAATCTAGGAGACACCACTCTCCAAAAGGTAATAGATGGTGTGTTGATGATTAACTCCTTGCTCTTGTGCTCCAAATGATAGTCTCCCCAACACTCAACTCTCTCTCACAGAATTGGCTATGGTGGAAAGATGATTTGAGTGGAAAGCAACTTGGGGAAGGCTAAAGATCAAGATTCTTGTGGTTGGATTGGAATGTCTTGGTCTCAACACATGAGTAGGTGGTTCTCTCTCAGAAAATGAGTAGTGGAAGTGTAGGCACGTTCTTCTGATGGCTGTCCTCACAAATGAAGAATGGGTGGAGGGGTATATATAGCCTCCACACAAAATCTAGCCGTTACACACAGGTTCCCAAACTCGGTGAGACCGAATGGTAAAACTCGGTCAGGCCGATTCAGGTAAAAATGTGAATGTTAGAGTTTTCGGTGGGACCGATGTGCATGGGTTAGGGTAAAACCTGAACTTGGTTTAACCGATTACACAAACTCGGTGAGACCGATTTTGGTAATAGACAAACAAAGAGTTGGTCAAGCAAACTCGGTGGGACCGATTGCACAAACTCGGTGAGACCAAAATTGTTGCAACAGGTATACAGAGAATTTGCAAGCCCATCTCGATGAGACTGAGATCCCATCGGTGAGACCGAACTGATTAGGGTTTGGCAGTGGCTATGTCAAATGAACTCGGTGGCACCGGATAGATCAAATTGGTGGGGCCGAGTTTGACTTATAGGCTTAGGACATATGTGGATATGAGAAAGTGGTTGAGGGCTTTGGAGCATATCACTAAGCACTTTGAGCAAGCAAGCCATTAAGCAACACCTCATCCCCTTTTAATAGTATTGGATTTCCTATGGACTCAATGTGATCTTGGATCACTAAAATGAAAAATGTAGAGTCTTGAGATTTTGCCAATGTTTGTCCTTAGCATCTTGAAGGGGTTCCACATTCTCTTGTCCATGTCCATGCCACTCCAATGTTGAACTCATTTGAAGTATACTAGGTAGAAGTATTAGTCCAACAAGAGATATGTTGACATTAATTACCAAAATCACCCAGGGAGCACTTGTGCTTTCATAGTCGGTGGCCCATTGGCCATTCCACCTTCTCCCCCATTGGCAGCCACACGCCCGACCGCCCCTCCCTCGACGCCGTCGCCCAGTTCCGGTGCCCAGTCCGCCGCCCGCACCCACATACGATCAGTAGCTAGCACACACAATACTCGATGAGATAGAAGAAAATCACATGTCATAGAGTAACATAAATACTATTACATTATAGCTCACACAACAGAAATAACAACGGAGTCCCATCAACACCAACGACAAAGTTGAGTGTAGACATTGTAATAACCCTAACGCATCACTTACCCGTCATATAATTTCTACAACATAATAAGTTGCAGCTGTGTAGGTCAGCACATGGAATGTACTGACAAGTCACACCATAAGAGAGTATAAAAATCCTATCTCTACATGCAATTTTGGCCAGTGAAAGGTTCTAAGTTTCGTTTGCATAAAGCCATTTTTCTGTACTATCGAAAGAATATTTTGTTTCTACAAATGGCCTATGATTGAGATGGTACTGTGACAGCTCGAGACCGATTCATTTCCATAATTATTAATTATTATTTGCTTTATACTCCCTCTGTCTCAAAATAAGTGTCTCAACTTTATACTAACTCTAATACAAAATTGTACTAAGGTTAAGACACTTATTTTGGGATGGAGGGAGTATTATTTTTGCATTGCATCATTTCATCATGCTATCATGTCATTAAATTTTGTATCTCAAATAAAAAAATTGTATGGATCTTCGATCCATTTAAACTAAGGGAAATGCACATGGTGTTTTTTCTTTAGAACATTTATAATATCCTCCCAATATTCTAGGGAGCTAAAGTGATAGTCCATTTATTTGGGAATCAACCAACACACTTGCAAAATAAATTTCATGCCTATTCTACTTCAGGTTTGGCCTTCAAACTTTGCCACAAATTTCTTTATCACTTTCGCAAGCTCCACCAAAAATCTCTTGATTTTGGACACTTCTAACTCATACATCTAGTTCTACTCCCTCTGTCTTGGTGTATAAGTCACCTTACGAAAACCAAATAATCCCAAAACACTTAGGTGCGGTGCATTAACTCCTACCTCGTTTTTAGTTTCTTGACATATCAACCAATAAGAGATGTGGGGCTTACATGCTTTCATTGACTTGAGACTACCATACATGACATGCAATGGTTAGTTTATTGCATGCAATGCTATTAATTAGCAAATAAACATTAAGTCTCTCGTTTTCTCCTTCACCTTGGTCGCCGTGCACAACCAAAGATGACTTATACACATTGACAGAGGAAGTAACTCTTTTGGTTTACATTCAATTCCATTTGAATTTAGACATTTTTTTCATATTGTTGGAAGCCTTCTTTTCTTTTGTTTAACCAGCCGACCACGGCCATTTCCCTCTCACAGAACCACCCGCAAAGCCCAGCCGCACCCCTATTAACCCTAGCCTGGTCGATCCCCATCTTTCCCGGCTCTCTCCCTCCCTCAATCCCTCGAGTCCCCCAGACAATGTCGCCTCCTACCAAATCCCCATGCCCGATAAATCCCTCCCGGTCCCCACCGCGTCGTCATACACACGTGCTAGGAAAGACACACGCACCAGATCCCCATGGCCTCTGCCACCTTGCCTCGACTCCAGTGGCTCTCTTCTCCTCTCGCTAGGGCTGCTGCGTAGCCAGCACCCGACCTTCACCCCTTGATGGCAGCCGCCGCCTCAGCCATCTGTTCCCCTCGCCTCGAGTCGTTGGCTTGGCCCGAGCTATGCCACCATTTGCTGCAACAATCGCTGCTGCACCGCCCCCTGACCTGGCCTCAGCCCCTTTTTCAGCGTTGTGCCACCGCCTGCGTTCCTCTACTCCAATCGCGCCCTCGCACAACGCATGGCTGACCTCCAGCAAAAGCGTCGCCCCGCCCTTGCTCCACTCCGACATGCCTATCCTTCCATTTATCTCTTCTCTGCTCACAGCTGGCATCTACCTAGTGTTGCTTTGCAACATAACAGAGCTTGAATCGTCCCAGAACCTCGTGTGGACCACCTCCTGCCATGTTCCAAGCCAGCAAGGCCGTGGTTGTCACCAAGACCAGCCGACCAACTACCCTTGTTTGGCATGCATGAAGCCACCCCCATCTTCGACCCTCTTCGATGCCCCTAAGCAGCCCCCGAGTTTCACGAGTTCCATCTGTCACCCGCAAGACGGCCTCTGGAACCGAAGAACGACAAGTAACACCATCGTTTCACGCCAAGTACCTCTACCTACGACCCAAACGTCTACAAACCCTATGCAACTACCATCGCCCCAAGACCTAGGATTCGCCAAGTTCCACTTCAACTGGTGTACCTCTA
>NC_041385.1:349070284-349075284 GCF_002162155.2 Triticum dicoccoides | reverse complement strand
CTTGTTTCCATTCTTTAATAACGAGGAAAATCTTAGTTTTCTATAATCATCGATCTTCTTCATCTTTTTAATATGGACTTTCTGGTTTTATTTCTTAATTCAAAAAAAATGTTACGTTCTATACACTTAGTAATATAGAAGTTAAAATAAGTCATTTTTAATTTGAATTTCTATAATACATTTCACTTACTATACTAGGTAGTTATAATACATGACCTTTACACTCAGTAATATATGAACTTCTTAGAACATAATTTTCGTTGAGCAATTTAAACACAAAACATATATGAAGAAGGCCAAAGATGCGTACGTGGGTGCATCTACATGTAGGGAAGTTTTGGAAGATCTTTTAACAGTGCAAGGTCAAAAGAAGTCTCACGTCCATCAAAATTTCATAACCTGGGGTTTTCTACTTGCAAAAATATTAACTATCAAACATCATCACAACAACCTGAAGAAAAAAAGTTGGTTCTCATTGACATATCAACAAGCATGTACAGAGCACATAATCAGAACTTGTTCTCTACATCAACTTCACACTATGGTGCCCATCAGTAGCGAAGAGAGGTAGGGAGAGAGGTCCCTGTTGGGGCAGGGCTCATCAGAAGATGACCAATTTTTCTGCCCTGGCCTCTTGGAGCACTGGACGAAGGAGAGGTGGGACTGGTGCAAGCTCCTCTTGCACATGGCTTCGGGATGGACTGCCGCGACGCTCGGTGAGCATGCAAGCATCCACGCAGTTGGGCAACGCCCCTCAGCCCATTATAGTGAGTAGAAGTAGTTAAATAATAGTAGCAGCAGCAGCTTGTGCTTTGAGAACAAGAAGCCACCAAGTGGAGAGAGAGCTTGAGGCTTGCGACTCCTGCTCCATTTTTCTTTTGCATTTTTTCCTGAAGGATTTCTGAAACTGAAACCAACATATCAAAACCCCAGTTTTTTGCCTGCACTAATACTATTGAACTTCAGAAAAATAGTATAGAACAAGAACTAGACAACACAATTTTAAACTGAATAATGGGGATATATAACAATGTGAAGGACGTATGCGCTGAACTAGTTTTTACCTGGCTGGTGAACCTTCATCAAAGCTAAAGTGGAATTGGCAGAACACACAAACAGACATACACACATATATGGAGGGAGCAATTATATGTGCACACACTTAGTAATACACGAACCTTCTGGGTTAGTAATACATGAACTTCTTTGTATAGACTTTTTTCTCACATTTACATGCACATTTGTTTTTCAAAACAAAAGCTCGGTATACAATTTGGCAAAAATGGAAACATGCACGCATATATAAGTGGTTGGGCAAAACTAAAAACTGCATGTATATGGCCATGGAAAGCCGCAACTTACTCTCAAGAAGCAGAGAGGTGCCCAAGGAGGTGGACGGCAACTAAACTCCCAATATCAACTAGCGCTAGCAACCTCGTTTGTGTAAAATAAAAGCACAGCCACATGTCAGTAGTTTGGCCTTTCGAGTGGTTTTGGCTACAGTGCAACGGAATAGCTCTCCGGATGTACCAAGAAATCTCTTTGAACCTCCTTTCCCCATTATCTCTAAACTGAATTCCTCTTAAAAACTTTCGTGTGATTTGCTTTTGCAAAATAGGACGAGCTGGTTCGTCATGGTGGTTGCCGAAACACAAGGATCAATAGAAGCACCCAAGAAGAATTAGCACTCCACTGTGTTGATGCATTTTGGAGAAGAAAACTCATGCTTTCCATTTTTGAAGGACCTTTGAAAATGAACCAACATATCACAACTTTTTTGTGCCTCCAAGTATTTCAGAACTTCAGACAAGAAAATAACTAAGAAACAATACAGAACTGAACATAGTACAACAACAGGGAACAACACGTATGCGAGATGGAGAGACAATGTACCTCGGGGCGTCGATGTGCTAGGCAGCCACACGCCATAGTTGCCGGGCAGGGGAGGGCTATATGTATGCTGCATACAATCCGTACATGATAAAATGGTCAAGAGCAGCTTCCTTGTCTATTGCTGAACCTGCAAGTTGTTGGAGAAGTCCTCTAGGAAGCATTTGTTGTTGTGAACAGGAAGCATTATTTCACCAAAAAGCTGATGCAAAATCATAATGCAAATTCATTCAGGTATGAATCAATAGAAGTTCAGAAGAAGCTGGGGCACACACTATAGGAATTGCTACTTTGCCATCTGCCACGGCGGACGACAAAGGCATGGATGGCGGACGGCAAAGACCTTTGCTGTCAGCCGCGGACGGCAAAAGGTGACGGCAAAGTAGGGGACGGCAAAGAGCTGCGTTGTCGTCTGCTTCGGGTAGCTGACGGCAAAGGGGCCTTTGCCATCAGCAGCGGACGGCAAAGAAGGGGGACGGCAATAAATGCGCTGTTACTTCGTTAGGTGGTTAACGGCAGGCCTTTGCCGTCCGCTGCAGACGGCAAAGCCTTTGCCATCAGCTGCTGATGGCAAACTGACCAAATTGGTCAGCCTCCCAGGAAGCACAGTTGCCTGCCACGTGGCCTCTTTGTCGTCCGCTGCTGATGGCAAAGAACCCTTTGCCGTCGGCAGACGGCAAAGAGCCTGCATATTGTCTCTTTTTTCTGTTTTTTTTAATCCAACAATTTTCACAGCAAATATATATGACATATATAGATATATTTCCATATCACATATCCAGCACATAAGTTTCATATCACATACCACATCAGTTTCATCCATACACATTGTTCATACATAAGCAAGTTCCATCCATACACATTGTTCATACATAAGCAAGTTCCATCCATATACATATTACAATGCAAAGTTTCGTCAAGATAGCAAGTTCTATCATAGCAAGCTAAATACAATGCAAAGTTTCATCAAAGGAAAAGCAAGCACTCCATCATAGCAAGCTAGCTTCCATGAAGTGAATGAAATCTGCAAAATGGTAAATAAGGAAGTTAGAAATAGGTGACTAGAACAAGAAGAAGACTAGAACAAGAAGTATATGTCATTTATGAGCTAACTTAGGTGAAATGGATCATATATGAGCTAACAAAGTTGAAATGGGTTGTTTATGAGCTAACTTAGTTGAAATGGATCATTTATGAGCTAACTTAGTTGAAATGGGTCGTTTATGAGCTAACTTAGGTGAAATGGATCATTTATGAGCTAACTTAGGTGAAATGGATCGTTTTTGAGCTAACTTAGGTGAAATGAATCATTTATGAGCTTTTATGAGCTAACTTAGTTGAAATGGGTCGTTTATGACCTAACTTAGGTGAAATGGATCATTTAAGAGCTAATTTAGGTGAAATGGATCGTTTTTAGCTAACTTAGGTGAAATTGATCGTTTAGGAGCAAATCTAGGTGAAATGGGTCATTTTGGAGCTAACCTACGTGAAATGGGTCATTTTGGAGCTAACCTAGGTGAAATGAGTCATTTTGGAGCTAACCTAGGTGAAATGGGTCATTTTAAAGCTAACGTAGGTAAAATGGATCATTTACGAGCTAATCTACTAAAATGGGTCATTTTAGAGCTAACTTGGATAAATTGGATCACTTGTAAGCTAACTAAGGTAAAATGGATCGTTTATGAGCTAACTAAGTTAATTATGCAATTTTTTGACATAAGTAAGCTTATTAAGTCATTTTGAAGGAAAAGAAGCTAACTCTAGGTCATTATGGTAAGCATATTGGAGGAAATAAAGCTAAGTCTAAGTCTAGAGAAACTTACCGTGATCAGGGAGGTGGAGGAGCGGGCTGGCTCATGCCGGTAGCTGGAGAAGGATCATGCGATGCGTTTCTGGAGTTAAGCTGCACCAAAGATCATTTCCAATGTCTCGTTAGCATTATGACACTCAAATGTTAAGACTAGCAAGTAATGTCCATTCAAATTAAACTCACCATGCTCCCAGGAGCAATCACTGGCATCGGTGGAGCGGTCTGACCGGACTTCTCGCACACAGACTGCACATTTGGTTATCACAACAGAGTCATACTAGTTAGTAATGAGACTCAAATGTTAAGACTAGCAAGTAATCTGCAGAAGAAACTTACCACAAGGAGCTCATACATGGCCCTTGCCTGCATGTCATTCCGTGCCCTCTCCTCCTCCAACATCTTTGTCGTCCTCTCCTCCAACTCCCGCTGCCTCTCCGCCGCCTCCGCCAGAAGTTTCTCCGTTCTATCTCTCTCACTCTGTATAGCAGCCTGCAACACCACTCACATGACCATTTGTAATCATTGATGGAAGCGCACACAATGTAATGGAGAAAGATAGCTGAGTATGTATAACTAACCTTGATGGCGAGTTGGACTGGCCGTTCACGAGGCCTTATATCAGGAGCGGAGCTCGACTGGCGCGCCTTGATCTTCGGGAGAGTGCTAGGACAACGGATAAGTCCATCTCCCATGGCTATGGAGCCATGGGACCTCCCGCCACCAGATATCATCAGCAACTCTGTATCAATGGGACCCTGGCTCGGGTTAAAGTCCTCCCCTTTCCTCGCCTTCCCCTGATCTCTATATTGCACGAGCTTGTCGTGGGCGGAGATGTTGGTGAAGTTCTTTGGATCATCGAGGTCAGACGCAGAGAATGCCTTGACTTTCTTGTAAGAGCCAGTGTGGGCCATGGCATACAGGTCGTACACCTCTGGCACCTTATCCGCCTTATTGTAGCGTGCCTGAAAGAGAGAAACAAAGTAAATTAGTAATTAAAGAGCTAAAGCTAGCGTGATGAATGAATTGCATGAATCATGAAGCAAACCACATACCCAGTTCCGCCCGTACTAAAATAAGTTGGAGCTGCCTTGGTGGTGTGGCACACCTTCCATTTGGGCACGTTTGTCCTTGGCCTCGTTGTGGGTGGCCCGCCATTCTTTTGAGCACCACCCATCGACCAACACCTCCCAACAATCCATCCGATCCGCACACCATCTCTGAGGGGCCTAAGTTAGCAAATAGAAACTTCAGCGCTACGGCTATGAATTACTAAATGAAGGAATTAAGTACAAGGCCTTAA
>NC_041385.1:349068460-349070274 GCF_002162155.2 Triticum dicoccoides | reverse complement strand
ATATATATATATATATATATATATATATATATATATATATATATATATATAAATTGACTTGAAAACGTGTAGAATAGCATAGTGCACTTACTTCTCCTGTTTAACAACATTAAAACTGTGTTTTCGGCAAAACAGTAGCAAATTCAAAAATTGCATATGGGGATTTTCCAGAATTGTTATGTGTTGCTTTCGGGCTCATTTAAATTGCCTCGATAGGTAGTTTACTTATGCTTAACCTCTTGCCATGTTTAACAAACATTTAATATTGATGCGTAGTATTGTTTGTTGCACTCTTGTCATGCCATGACTTGTAAACCGGATATGCATCATACTTGTTTGTGCATCATGTCATGATTATGATATGTGTGTTTAACTTGTTGTTTGCTTCTTTCCGGTTGTGCTTCTTCTTGATAGTTCTCACATTTTGGGGTTGTGAGGATTCGTTCAAGTACGCTTGTTCGACTACTTCACGGATTCGATCTTCTTCCAAGCGGGATTCCAGGCAAGATGACCATTACCTTGAATATCACTACTATCTTTGCTTGCTAGTTGTCTCGTTGCTATCGCTTGGTCTCACTACCTACCACTTGTTCGTCAGCCTCCCAAATACCATGATAAGCCTCTAACCTTCACTATCTAGCAAACCGTTATTTGGCTATGTTACCGGTTGCTCAGAACCTCTTATAGCATTGCTAGTTGCAGTTTGTTCCATGTTGGGGACATGGATATCATTGGATATCACACTATCTTGTTATTTAGTTAATGCATCTATATACTTGGTAAAGGGTGGAAGGCTCGGCCTTCTACTTGGTGTTTTGTTCCACTCTTGCCGCCCTAGTTTCCGTAATACCTGTGTTATGTTCCTTGATGAGCGCTCCTAACACATTTGGTGGTTTATGGGGCCCCCTTGATAATTCGTCTTTGAATAAAACTCCTCCAGCAAGGCCCAACATTGATTTTAAAATTTTCCAACATAATAATTCTGATAATGAATTAAAGCATAGGGCGTCATGAACCCGCGGATTCTTAATTCGACATAAGCAGGTGGGCCAGTGCTGATGGTGCTGGTCTGAAATATAGTCGTGTGCGGCTTCCCCGGGGCAACTCGGGTCTAAGTTGCCGTATGTGCTGCTCATCCGGTCTTGTTCTTAGAACGAGATACAGGTGGCTCCAATTGAGTTTGTCGGCACGGTGGGAGGTCTTGCTGGACTTGTTTTACCTTAGTCGAATTTCTTGTTCACTGGGATTCGGAGGATACTTCGGGCTATCCCGACGTTGAGGTCTTTCAACGCAGCTTGTGGTAATTTATGATAGATGAGTTGGAGCATCCCTGTAGGGTTAAATCTTTTGGAAAGCCATGCCTGTGGTTATGTGGTGACTTAAAGATTTATAATATCCGGTTGTAGAGAACCTGACACTAAAGCTAACTAAAATTACACCAACCGCGTGAGTAACCATGATCTTGTCTTTTCGAGGAAGTTCATGAAGAGAACACGGTGGGGTTATGTATGACTTGTAAGTATGTGTTCAGGATCACTTCTTGATTATTACTAATTCACGTCCGTTTATGTGTAGCTTACTCTTCTTATGCTTTTACCCGTAAGTTAGCCAAATACAAATGCTTAGTGCTTGATGCAACCTCACCACTTAAACATTCCATACCCATTGAAGTATTGTTATTATTGATACGCATGGTAATGATAGATGCAGGTACAGGTAAAATGATGCTTTGATGTGAGAGCGATGCTTGATCTATTTTGAGTCCTTCTTCTTCTTCTTTTTCGACAATCATAGGATGGGTTCCTGGTTGGCAG
>NC_041385.1:349066112-349066723 GCF_002162155.2 Triticum dicoccoides | reverse complement strand
AAGCTATTTTGAGGTAGCTACCTCATTCAAATTAAATGTTCTAAGCATTCGTTTCAATGGTGTTTTCTTTCGAGTGGGCCCTTAACCCACAGGATTTTCCCAGGATCTTACCTGGCTTTTCTAATCTTTCTCGGAGTTATTCTCAAATTGTTTCAAAGTTTGACGTAAGAATGAATTCTCATCAGTCAATTATCTTCTCCGTGATTTTCTTGAATTCCTTTCATCTTAATCTATTTTTTCCTCTTGTCATTGTTCTAGAGTGTCTCAAAAATTTTGGTGGTTTTCCTTGTCGTTATTCTCAACAATTGGAGTCCGAAGAAGAGTTTTCCCCCAAATCTTGGTCCGTCTTATGATGATTCGAGGTTCAAGGTTGATGTTATCCACTCAAATTTTTTCAATCCATGAGAAGTTCTTTGCAGGACCATCCCAAATCCTTTTCATGAGTTATTTTCATTTTGATTCTCCAATGGCCCTCATTATAGAAGAAATTTTTATTCTCAACCTTTCAGCTCTCGTTCTCCAATTCTTCTGGTGCATCGTTACGTATTCTCTAGTCAGCCCGTCATCTCGTCATTCTCTAGCATATAAATTCCCTCAAGTATCTCCGTTCG
>NC_041385.1:349032944-349066008 GCF_002162155.2 Triticum dicoccoides | reverse complement strand
TTTCTAATTCTTCTCGGCGATTTGTTCTCTTTTCTTTATTTTTTTCTCAATTTTTACGATGGTTCGTTCAAGATTCCTCTTCCTTTGTTATTGTATCAATTCATTCATTCTTTCCAAAAATCCTATCGGTGGTTCATTCAAGACCTTACAAGTTTGCACCATTCCTCTCCTCAGTCCTTGCAATAAGAATAAGTAGTATGCCAAGTCCATTGCTTGACAACAATTTAATTTGATGATGGATAGATATATAATAATTCTTATTCTTGTTTCCTCAAGGTGATTTAATTCCTTCTTCCAGAATTTTGTTGATGATGAATAAAGTCTCAGTTCCCTTTACTTCATCTTTTCTTCCGGAGTCCCAAGTTTTATATTTTATCTCATCAAGAAGCTCCATCTCTTTTCTTTATCGGTGTTGGAAGGGCATGATTACAAGGTTTCAATCTAGTTGTTTCAACCTTCACTTCCGTTCTACCATCCTTCTATTTTTCCAGAGTTCTTTGATACATCTCCAACGTATCTATAATTTTTTATTGTTCCATGCTGTTATATTATCATTCTTGGATGTTTTAACTTCATTTTATAGCAACTTTATATCATTTTTGGGACTAACCTACTGACATAGTGCCCAGGGCCAGTTGCTGTTTTTTTGCTTATTTTTTACTTCGTGGAATATCCATATCAAACAGAGTCCAAACGCAACAAAACTTTTTGGATATTTTTTTAGACAAAAATATAACTTGGGAGCCAAGGAAGTGCATGAGGGGAGGCCCATGGGGCTCACCACCCACCTGGGCGCACTAGAGGCCCCTAGCACGCCCTGATGGGTGGTGGGGACCATGGAAGTCTCCTCCACCGCCTCTCAGCTCTATAAATACTCAGATATTCCAGAAACCCTAGGGGAGCGATCGAAACACAATTCTAGCCGGCGCAAGTTCCAGAACCACGAGATCCAATCTAGAGCCCTATTCCGGCACTCTGCCGGAGGGGAACACGATCATAGAGGGGTTCATCATCCTCATTGATGCTCCTCCGATGATGCGTGAGTAGTTCACCATAGACCTACAGGTCCCTAGGCAGTAACTAGATGGCTTCTTCTCTCTTTTTGATTCTCAATACAATGTTCTCCCCGATGCTCTTGGAGATCTATTTGATGTAATGACTTTTTGCGGTGTGTTTGTTGGGATCCGATAAAGTGCAAGTTTATGATCAAATCTATCCATGAATATTATTTAAGTTTTATCTTATATGCATGATTGTTATAGCCTCATATTTATTCTTCGAACCTTTGGTTTAGTTAGGCCAACTAGATTGATTTTTCTTGCAACGGGAAGAGGTGCTTTGTGATGGGTTTGATCTTGCGGTGTCCTCACCCAGTGATAGAAGGGGTAGCAAGTCACATGTATCATTGCTATTAAGGATAAAAAGATGGGGTCTATTCCTACATGAATAGATCTTGTCTACATCATGTCATCGTTCTTATTGCATTACTCCGTTTTCCATGAACTTAATACACTAGATGCATGCTGGATAGCGGTCGATGTGTGGAGTAATAGTAGTAGATGCAGGAAGGAGTCGGTCCACTAATCTTGGATGTGATGCCCATATACATGATCATTGCCTTGGATATCGTCATAATTATTTGCTCTTCTATCAATTGCCCAACAGTAATTTGTTTACCCAACGTATGTACTAGTGAAATCTATGGCCCCCATGTCTATCTTTTATCATATTGTTTTCAGATCTATTATTCCAAAAACTGAAAAATACCTTGCCATACTTTTTCTTACTTATTTTATTTTGTTTATCCAATCTCATACAATTTAATCTATCTTTTTACCATAGAGGGATTGACAACCCCTCTTGTGCATCGGGTTGCAAGTATTTGTTCTTTGTGTGCAGGTACCGTTTACATAGTGTTGCTTGGTTCTCCCACTGGATTGATAACCTTGGTTTCATAAGTGAGGGAAATACTTACTGTAGCTGTTATCCATCATCCCTTCCTCTTTGGGGAAATACCAACGCAGATTCAAGCCACGCCATTCTTCATGGACGCTCTACATGGTGGTTACTCAAAGATTTCTTTCATTCTTGAAGTTTTCTTCAAGATTATTTCTGAAGTCAAATCCATCAAGTTTACCCCTTAATAATAGCGCCATGCTTTATTTTAGGAGTAAAACAATTCTTCATCTTGCATTCCGAAGTGCAATTCTCTCTCCCTTATATTTTGAGGTTGTGTTATATTCGTTCTTGATTCATGAAGAGGCTACAAGAGTTGTTCTCAAAATTGAGATATTTTCAACCCAACAATTTCTTCGTTCGAGTTATCTTGGGTTATATTTCACCTAAAGCCTTTCTGAAGGATTGTTGCTATTTGTGGTGATTATCCATGACCCAAGCTTGCTCTTTATCATCTCCACAGAAGAAGTTTGGCAAATCTTTGTTGCTCGCAAGCAATCAATTCTTTCTGTTAGTGGCAGAATTTCACCTCAAAGATTTGAGATGTTTTCCATAAGGCCATTTGAAGCATAATTGGATTGTTGAGTTTTCAACGACTAGTTCAAGCCTTCCTCCTAAGGATGCTCTTTCAATTCATTTGTGGTAGAAGATGTTATTTTGTTCTCTGTTCTTTTTATTCCAACTATCTAGCTCACATTCATTTGTTTCGAAGGCCTTGTGTTGTTGCTCTCTTTGGTCTATCAACCCATCTTATAAAGTTCATGTCCCATTCTTTCCTTATTGTTTCAACCAGAGTTGTTTCAAATTATTCTTGTCCTTGTCTATCTCGTTCCAACCAGATTTGTTGCATATTCTCTCTTGTCCATTGAGCTCTTGATTCATGTCTTTGCAACCTACAAGTTTCTCATGGTGTTCCTTGTTCCTCTTTTCTACCGGAGTGCTCTCAATTTTGTACGTCTCCATTGTGTTTTCTCATTTCTTGCAAGTTTTTTAACCTCCAAGGTTCATTGGTCTCACTCATTTGTCCGAGAAGCAGCTTAATTGTACCTATTTCTCTTCATCTTCTCATTCTTAGATCTCGGGGTGAGATCTCTTGTAAGTGGGGGAGAGTTGTGACAGTCCAAGACCAATTCATTTTCATAATTATTAGTTATTGCTTGCCTTATGTTGATTTTTGCATTGCACCATTTCATCATACCATCATGTCATTAAATTTGCAACTCAAAGAAATAAATTGTATGAATCGATCCATTCAAACTGAGGGAAATGCACATGGTGTTTTCTCTTAAAAACATTTATAATATCCTCACAATATTTTAGGGAGCTAAAATGATATTCCATTTATTTGGGAATCAACTAACACACCTGCAAATTAAATTTCATGCCTATACTACTTCAAGTTTGGCCTCCAAACTTTGCCACAAATTCCTTTATCACTTTCGCAAGCTCCACCAAAAATCGTGATTTTGCACACTTCTAACTCCCACATCTAGTTCTAACTCTTTTGGTTTACATTCAATTCCATTTGAATTCAGACTTTTTTTCAAATTATTGGAACCGTTATTTTCTTTTGTTTAGCCATTCCTCACCACCGAACCAGCCCGCAAAGCCCAGCCGCACCCCTATTAACCCTAGCCTAATCGATCCCCATCTCCTTGTTCAATGAGTTTTTTTTCTTTCACTACAAAGTAGTAGGAACAGAGAGAGAGGATAAAAGATGAAGTTATCCAATAATAACTTGTGCAATTATTTTCTGGCCATCGTGCACACATGCATGGAGCAAGGAGTGCCCATGAATGGAAGAAGAATAAGAGAGAGAGAGAGAGAGAAATATGCATATATCTCTTGGGTTGATGGGTTACACATGCATGTGCACACCGTGTCAAGTATCAATCTATGTATGCAATGTCAAATACCTAACGACATTGTATTTGTACGTATTTGAGTATCTACGGCCGGCCGGCAAGCTCGTGTATGTACGTACGAAATACCATGCATGTGCATAAACAATACATACATATTCGAGTAACTACGGTGGGCCGGCGAGCGCGCGTATATTTTTTTTGAGACAATCTCGCGAAGCTTTTATTAAACCGTCACAATGTTTACAGGGACGAACGGAAGATCTCCGGGCTGGCCTAACCAAACATGGCGGCCAATCCCTAGAGAAAGTGCATGCTTCGCTAAATTGTGAGCCTCATAATTTGAGCTCCTAAATTCATGGCTAAACTTACAAAAATTAAAAAACGACGAGTGATCTATTATTTCATGTATGATTTCTCCATACCGAGATGCATTCTCCTTCATAATGTCCTCAACCACCACTTTGCAGTCAGACGCCACATGGATCCTCCGCAGGTATAAATCATCTGATAAAGCAAGGGCTTCTCGAATGGCCAATGCTTCCAAAGTCTCCGGT
The DNA here is from genome assembly GCF_002162155.2 of Triticum dicoccoides. Lineage (NCBI taxonomy): Eukaryota > Viridiplantae > Streptophyta > Magnoliopsida > Poales > Poaceae > Triticum > Triticum dicoccoides. The sequence goes on along the minus strand of NC_041385.1, from coordinate 349,061,633 downwards.
TCTGAAACATGTCTGAACACTAGGGCTGAGGCTCCCAGGAACGATCCATCAGCGCTCCTGCTTATCGCTCCCACGGCTCCATATCTTCTGTGTTGGGGTACTGCAGCATCCACGTTTACTTTTGCACTGTCCGCTACCGACGGTTGCCAGATAGTCGATCTAACGGCCTTTGCTGCCGCCGGCTTCGATGATACTGTATTCAACACTTGCAGCTCAGCCAGGTATCGTGTGATGAAACCATGTATCGATAATGGTGACTGGAATATGGCCTCGTGGATTGCTTTCCTTCTCGCCCCCCAAATTGCCCACAACGTGACAACAAGCTGAACAAAATCTTCCTTACTTAGTATATCATGTAGCACAAATAGCCAGTCCTTTGGGCTCTCCTCTTGGCGATCAACAAGATGTTGCACTAGATGTTCAGGGGCCAGCGCCCAAAAACTGCTGGACATCGAACATGTCAGTAACGCATGCTTCCATGTGTCTCTCGCCCTGCAGAGATTGCATGTATCTTCTGTCGACATATGGCGATGCATAAGCAACTCACCGCAGGGCATAGACTGTCTAGCTAACCTCCAGACGAACATCTTGAGCTTTGAAGGTACTTGGATGTGCCAGATGCTGCTCCAATTCTTGCTTTCATGCTGAACAAATGACGATCCTTCCGTTTCATGCAGCCATGCCTCTCGATTGATTTTTGTTCTCAAAATCATACGGTATGCCGAGCCAACACTAAAAATACCCCATCGTTCCTCGTGCCATGCCCAGAAGTCTGAAACTGTACGCGTACACAGTGGTATCTTTAGAATTTCCTCAGAGTTAAAGGGAGTGAAAATAGACCGAACTAGTCCTTCATTCCAAGACGCAGTAGATGCACTGATGAGTTGTGCCACTCTAGTAGGAGGATGCTGCACCAGAGAAGTTATAGGTCTTTTGAAACTCTCCCTCGGTATCCAGTTGTGTTCCCAAATGTCTGTGGTTTCTTCGCCTCCAATCCTCCTGATCAAGCCTTGTGCCAAAATGTCCCGGCCATCCAAAATGGCCCTCCAAATCTGCGATGGATGAGACCCCAGCTCTGCGTCTAGCAATGAACAGTTTGGAAAGTAAACTAATTTAAGGATCCTGGAGCTTAATGAGGATTCCGAAACCATTGTGCACCAAGCCTACCGTGCAAGAAGTGCTAGGTTAAAAATCTCCATGTCTCTGAATCCGAGGCCCCCCATATATTCTGGTCTCGTCATCACATCCCATGACACCCAACTGGGCTTCCTTCTGCCCTGCGCGTATATATGTTCCTGAATACACAGAATGTTTATTTGGCCCAGAACTGTATTGAATCTATATGGGCTATATCACATGGGTTGACCTTTGTTCGCCGTGATGAGCCAGCCGGCATCCTCCATTGGATTAAATCCGTACACATATACATGGAATAAAGCAAAACCAGCACGTTCTTGTGCGGCATGTTTGGAAGCAAAAGAAAAGAACCGGAAAGGAATACATGAAATAACAATGCAACATATTGGGGTATTTCCTTTTCTTTGTGCAGGTTTGTGCCTCAAGAAAAATATTAGGAGGAAACCTCGGCATTGTGCGCGTTGGACATCCATCCAACCCTAGCACACAGCCAACCTATAAATACAAGACTTCAGGTACGCAGGAGGGCAAGAGCCAGGCACGCACACCCCAGGCCAAGACCAGAACCTACGCGTGACGCGCCCTCGTGGTAGCGTCGATGTGGAGAAGACGCGCCCCTTGCGGCAGCATCGGCAATGGAGATAGCCGGTAGACGCCGCAACGATCATAAGCGGAGGCCGAGATGACGACTCAGAAGCTGCGTAAGCTGGCCGGCATGTCGGCAATTGCAATGATGCGCCTCTAACCCAAGCCAGAGCACACGTCCTCGACGACGGCGGTGCACACAGGAGGTGTTTCTCGCTGGAGGCATCAACTGTGTTTTGTTTCTTTGTCTTATTGTGTTATCAGGTTTCACGTGGGAAGCACGAATGCATCAAGAGGAGCCAAGCAACAAACACTCGACAGGGAACCACTCGAGGTCAGAACTCAAGCGCGTGGCAGTGGACGCGCCTGCGGCGGCGGCGGTCTGCAAGCCATGTATCAGATGGAGGGAGACGCACCCGTGGAGGATGTGTCCATGGTCACGACGCATGCGCCAAGGCGGTGCATGGTGGTGCCTTCGCAGTCTCGGAGGATACACTGGCAGCGACAACCATGGAGCTATGCATCATGTTTCATGAGCTAGCATGCCCTCTTCTCTATGGTACGCACATATTTTTTTCATGTACCAGGTACACTCGAGAGAGTGGACGAGCGTCGGGCAGAGATGCCCGCGAACAATGCGGCGGTCTTCTCATACCAGATGAAATGGAGGTGGCGGACGACACACCCAGTGGATGTGGCCATGGACGATGCAGTGCTCTTCTCGTAGCAGATAGAATGGAGGCGGTGGACGATGCCGCCGGACCAATAGACTACATCGAAACCACCAGGCCCATCGCCAACATCATCAACCCGGTGCCGGGGAGGACGACGTCATGGAGCTCGTGAGGACGCCGCCTCTATGCCATGGAGGATGGCGACACGGAGCTCGCCAGGACGACGCCCATCATCTTCGTCATCAAACAGGCGCCATGGACGATGGAGGTGTGGAGCTCCCAAGGATGCCATCATAGTGCCGTGGAGGATGGCGATACGGAGCCCGCCAAGACGACACCCATCATCAAGCTGGTGCTGCATAGGACGGAGGCATGGAGCTAGCAGAACAACACCATGATGTCTACCTCGACAAGAGGGAGCCCACAATCCGGAGCCCATGAGGATGGCACACATCCTCAGTGCTGCCCGCAACACGGAGGCTACAATATGAAGAAGATGGCGCTACACGATGACACATCTTCACCGACCATTACCATGATTCTGCGATGTGTTTCCTTTGTCTTGGTGGACCACCGAATATGGCTTCCAACTAAGACGAGGTGCACCCTTCGTTGCATATAGGTCTCGTCAGCATACAGGCGGTGTGCTCTTTGTCTTAGCAGACCACTGAATACGACGTCTAGCTGAGATGAGGCATCAACCACGCCCCTCCATGACGCCACCTTTCTTCAGCACCACAATGTTGTGCCCTTGTCTTGGTGGACCACTGAATACAGTGTCCAGCCGAGACAAGGTGCACCCTTCGTTGCAGATAGGTCTCGTTGCCGTACGGTGGTGTGCTCCTTGTCTTAGCAGACCACCGAATACGACGTCTAGCTGAGACGAGGCATCAACCATGCCACTCCATGATGCCATTTTTCTTCGACACCACGATGTTTTGCCCTTGTCTCGGTGGACCACTGAATACGGCATCCAACCGAGATGAGGTGCACCCTTCGTTTCATATAGGTCTCATCGTCGTACGGACGACATGCTCCTTGTCTTAGCGGACCACCGAATACGACGTCTAGCTGAGACATGGCATCAACCACGCTCCTCCATGATGTTAACTTTCTTCGTTCCTGCGGCGTGATCCTTGTTTTGGCAGCCACCGAGTACGGCATCTAGCCAAGACGAGGCATCTACCATGCCCCTCTAAGACGTTACCTTTCACGACCTCATGAGGCGGAGTCTTTGTCTTGGCAGACTGTCGTAACCTCGGCGTCAAGTGGAGACGAGGCACCAACCACACCGGCCATGCCGATGCAAGCGTGCGTTGGTTTTACACCGACGCTGGTCTCCACAAAAGAATACTCCCACGAGGCAACCCCTTGCTTACCCCGACGAAGCCACTATATCACCAAGAAGTTCGAGCCAAGCAGGATCCATGCTACTTAAACACTGACTACATCAACGCTGTCAAGGCCGACGAGGCATGACGGCGAGGGCAGACGTGGCTAGCATAAAGCAATGTTTCGAGCGGCACGTGTACCAATGAGGACACGGGCTTTGCCGCTGCCCATACCACACACCCCATCGTCATCATGCATGGAGATTGCAAAGCGAAGACAACAAAGACGATCACACGGCTTAATCAGAGGTATGTCCCGGAGCAACCCGCAGGATAATTAACCGGGAGCCTTTCAAGGCCCCAGGAACCAGGAGACCGCACATCGCTAGTCAGGTAGGCTGCGCTAGTAGGCCACAGAGCGCATATCGGGAATTGTATTTGTTATCCTTGAGATTAATAAAATACCGTTCCCATCTCTTTGTTTTCACTGTGTACCATGGTACACTGTCATGCCCGCATTCTTTTCCCGGGTGCATGAGAGAAATCCATACTCCTTCACTTCCCTTCTCATGGAGTGTTTTAAGATTTTTCTCGTGTCAACCAAATTGGCACGCCCGGTGGGACCTGGTTCTCCTCCCATCTTCGCTATGTTGTGGTCGTTTGAATCTTCTTCGCTCATCTCCCAACCTGCACATCATGCTGCATGACAAGGCATCGTCGAGGATTTCCACTCATCAAGATCCCTTTCATGCAGGTGGAATCTCCCGTGGCAGCAACTCAGAGCCAGTAATGATGCAGTTTGGATCGATGCCGCCCATGGTCATCATCGAGTTCGGCGAGAAGGTCTACATCCATCAAGCCCAGGATCCTGCGCAGTTTCAAACTGTGCAGTCGAAGAAGGCGCTAAGGCAGGAGGCTGCCAAGATGAAGAAGGAGAGTCGTAAGCTAATGCTCAAGGCGTGCACCCTGTTGAAGGAGTCGACGAGGGCGGATACAAAAGGAGATGTGGAGGCAGCTCAACACCTCCGTTCCAGAGCCGCCAACAGGCGGTTTAGTGCGGCGTCCCTCCATGCCCCTACTGAGACTACACACTCGGATCCACTGACACCAACACTGCAGCGTACCGAGGTTGAGCTTCTCGAGGGTTTCGAGGCTATGTCACATGACTTGCATAGGCTCATGGCCAACGCTCATTTATCGGATAGCCCTCATCCCCTACGCATCTACGGGAGGAAGTACTGCAAGGTACAATTACTCCACCAACAGATAGCTTCCCGCATCGCTTAGAGCATGGTGCCAGAGGAGGATTGGTCCCTCGGCACCATGGACTTAGCTGATAAGGTGTTCACTTACCGAAGCACCTTAACCCCTCCGTACGACTTGTTCCCTGATGATTGGGCATACGAGCCATGCAACTTCAAGGAGCTGGTGAGGCGTGCCATCATGAAGGAGTTCTAGAAGCGGCGCTCACGCAAAGAGCATGTTCTACCAGGCTCTACTATCTCCCTCAACATTGGCGACACTCGAAGGGGTGCATGGGTGCCATGTCTCCACAACTCGGCAGTCGACGGAAGGTCTCTCCCCAACCACAACAGGTTTTCCACTCTGCGGCATGAAGCACCCGCGCCATGTGATGATGACCTACTGCGAGAATTTCGCCAACTCCAGAGCAGATGAACAATATCCAGAGGAGGCTCCAAGACCCAATGGCGCCAAGTGCATCGTCGACTCAAGCCACGGGAAGGATGAGGCATCAAGTCCCAAGCCATCGTCCTCAACATGAGAACCAAACATTGGTGCCTCAGCGACAACCTTCACCAACTCGACACTTCCCGCAACAGAGATATCCCAACATGCCTCCATGTTGGAACCGATGGTCAAGACATCAAGACGATGAGAGGGACCCTTGTCCCACTCAACAGGGGCAACCATGGGAACCTTTGCGACCGACACTTCCACCACGACCTTCATCACCTCCCAGGCGGGGACATCAAGACGATGAGAGGGACCATCGGCCCACTAAACAGTGGCAACCACGGGAACCTTTGCGACAAACACTTCCACCACGACCTTCATCACCTCCTAGGCGGGGAGATCGGCCACAACTGTAGGCGATGATGGACAGGAATTCATCATCCACGAGGCGCCCTGCACGAACACTCCTACGTACGCCACCAGTGTAAAGGGATGGTATGTTTCCAACGAAGAACCAGTGCAAGCACGAGAGGTGTCGGTGAAACCGACATGTTCTTTATAAAGAACTTGAGGAATTAGTCCTTCGACACACTCAGGTACATTTACAACCCGATGGTGGGGTTGGTCAAGAAAATGACAGGATCAAATTTCGCATCTCCCCCGACTTGGAGCGGATGAGCGGTATAGCTACCTGCTCAGCCGGTTAGCAGCGAAACCACACAAGACGTCCACGAGAAGCACTGAGCAGGGGAGCAAGGTGGTTCCTTCTTCATCCCTTCCCCATAAGAATGATGTAAAGGTGAAGGCGATTACACCAGCACCCCACTAGAGAACCAGAAAATGCCAGCGCCGATGGCCACATCGATGGAAGGCATTGAAGAAGCCAAGCTTATGTTCTCCTCCAACAATGAAGTAGCTTCCGAGGGTGCAGCCAACACTGCCCTCCCACCAGACACAACACTTCCGACAGAGTTTCCCCTTGTTCCCTCTGAAAGGATGGACCAAGATGGAGAAGCTCATGCTCAGAAGGAGGCTGAAATAGCAAAGGAATCAACTGAGAAGAACCTTGCCTTGTGCCGTACTCTTAGAGTGCAGCCAAGTGAAGGGTCAAGTAATGGATGGCGACCTCCCACCATCAACGAGGAGTTCGACTATCCTTCTGAAGAAGAGATCGTGCCAAACCCAAAGGCGAACTTCCAGAGGACCTTCCTACCGTGCCTTGGCCACATTCGTGCATGGTTCAGGGGTGCCGAGGGGGATGCCAAGACAAGCTCATCAACGTCACAAGAAGCTGCAAGATCCAGGGCCATGTGTCTTCCCATGACAACAGGGAAAGGCTCATTAGGTGGAGGGAGCACTTCACAAAATGAAGATATATACAAGCGACACTACACCGACATTACATCAAGGCTTCCTCAAGACCTTGAAGGACGACGACAAGTTGCAATCCGGCCAGGGGCCAATTGATATGTCCATTTTGCATCATGCTTTTATATCGATATTTATTGCATTATTGGTTGTTATTACTCATTATGTCACAATACTTATGCCTATTCTCTCTTATTTTACAAGGTTTACATGAAGAGGGAGAATGCCGGAAGCTGGAATTTTGGGCTGGAAAAGGAGCAAATATTAGAGACCTATTCTGCACAACTCCAAAAGTCCTGAAACTCCATGGAAGTTATTTTTGGAATTAATAAAAAATATTGAGCGAAGAAAATACCAGAGGGGGGCCACCCACCATCCACGAGGGTGGGGGGGGGGCTACCCCTCTAGGCGCACCCTTGCCTCGTGGGCCCCCTGGTAGGCCTCTGGTGCCCATCTTCTGCTATATGAAGTCTTTTACCCTGAAAAAATCATAAGCAAGCTTTCGGGACGAGACATCGCAGCCACGAGGCGGAACCTTGGCGGAACCAATCTAGGGCTTCGGCGGAGGTGTTCTACCGGGGAAACATCCCTCCGGGAGGGGGAAGTCATCACCATCATCATCACCAATGATCCTCTTATCGGGAGGGGGTCAATCTCCATCAACATCTTCACCAGCACCATCTCCTCTCAAACCCTAGTTCATCTCTTGTATCCAATCTTTATCCCCAAACCTCAGATTGGTACCTGTGGGTTGCTAGTAGTGTTGATTACTCCTTGTAGTTGATGCTAGTTGGTTTATTCGGTGGAAGATCATATGTTTAAATCCTACTACCTATATTGAGAAACCACCTTTCCCTGTTAGGATAAAGGATCATGCTAAAGCTTCAACTGTGGTCCGTAAGAGTAATACTAGAACACCTACACCACCTGAGCAAATTAAAGTTGAACCTAGTATTGCTATGGTTAAAGATCTCTTGGCTGAAAATATTGATGGGCATGTTATTTACTTCTATGATGAAGCTGCTAGAATTGCTAGAACCGATACTAAAAATAAACATAGACCTGTTGTAGGCATGCCGGTTATTTCTGTTAAAATAGAAGATCATTGTTATCATGGCTTATGTGATATGGGTGCTAGTGCAAGTGCAATACCTCATTCCTTATCCAAAGAAATTATGCATGATATTGCACCTGCTGAGATAGAAGAACTCGATGTTACAATTAAGCTTTCCAATAGAGATACTATTTCACCAGTTGGGATTGTTAGAGATGTTGAAGTCTTGTGTGGGTAAGTTAAATATCCTGCTGATTTTCTTGTTCTTGGTTCCCCACAAGATGACTTTTGTCCCATTATATTTGGTAGACCCTTCTTGAATACTGTTAATGCTAGATAGACTGCAAAAAGGATATTGTTACGATTGGGTTAGGGGATATGTCTCATGACTTTAACTTTGCTAAATTTCATAGACAACCCCATGATAAAGAATTTCCTAGTAAGAATGAAATTATTGGTCTTGCTTCTATTGCCGTGCCTCCTAATGATCCTTTAGAACAATATTTGCTAGACCATGAAAATGATATGTTTATGAATGAAAGAAGGGAAATAGATGAAGTATTCTTTAAACATGGACCTATTTTGAAACACAACTTGCATGTTGAAATTCTATGGGATCCTCCACCATCCAAGGGTGATCCCGTGTTTGAGCTTAAACCATTACCTAATACTCTTAAATATGCTTATCTTGATGAAAATAAGATATATCCTGTTATTGTTAGTGCTAACCTTTCAGAGCAGGAAGAGGAGAAATTATTGAAAACTCTGAAGAAGCACCGTGCTGCTATTGGATATACTCTTGATGATCTTAAGGGCATTAGTCCCACTCTATGCCAACACAAAATAAAATTGGAGAAAGACGCCAAACCAGTTGTTGATCACTAACGACGGTTAAATCCTAAGATGAAAGAAGTGGTAAGAAAAGAAATACTAAAGCTCCTGGAGGCAGGTATAATTTATCTCGTTGCTGATAGTCAGTGGGTAAGTCATGTCCATTGTGTCCCTAAGAAGGGAGGTATTACTGTTGTTCCTAATGATAAAGATGAATTGATCCCGCAAAGAATTGATACACATTATAGGATGGTAACTAATTTCCGCAAATTAAATAAAGCTACTAAAAAGGATCATTACCATTTACCTTTTATTGATCAAATGCTAGAAAGATTATCCAAACATACACATTTTTGCTTTATAGATGGTTATTTTGGTTTCTCTCAAATACCTGTGTCAAAAGAGGATCAAGAAAAGACCACTTTTACTTGCCCTTTCGGAACTTTAGCTTATAGACGTATGCCTTTTGGTTTATGTAATGCACCTGCTACCTTTCAAAGATGCATGATGGCTATATTCTCTGACTTTTGTGAAAAGATTGTTGAGGTTTTCATGGATGATTTCTCCGTTTATGGATCTTCTTTTGATGATTGCTTGAGCAACCTTGATCGAGTTTTGCGGAGATGCGAATAAACTAATCTTGTCTTGAATTGGGAGAAGTGCCACTTTATGGTTAAGAGGGTATTGTCTTGGGGCATAAAATTTCTGAAAGAGGTATTGAGGTTGATAAAGCTAAAGTTGATGCTATTGAAAAGATGCCGTGTCCTAAAGACATTAAAGGTATAAGAAGTTTCCTTGGTCATGCCGGTTTTTATAGGAGGTTTATTAAGGACTTCTCTAAAATTTCTAGGCCTCTGACTAATCTCTTACAAAAAGATATTCCTTTTGTCTTCGATGATGATTATGTAGAAGCATTTGAAATACTTAAGAAAGCTTTTATTTCTGCACCTATTGTTCGGCCACCTGATTGGAATTTACCCTTTGAAATTATGTGTGATGCTAGTGATTATGCCATAGGTGTCGTTCTAGGACAAAGAGTTGATAAGAAACTAAATGTTATTCAGTATGCTAGTAAAACTCTAGACAGTGCCCAGAGAAATTATGCTACCACTGAAAAAGAATTTTTAGCAGTTGTATTTGCTTGTGATAAGTTTAGACCTCATATTGTTGACTCTAAAGTAACTGTTCACACTGATCATGCTGCTATTAAATATCTTATGGAAAAGAAAGATGCTAAACCTAGATTTATTAGATGGGTTCTCCTACTACAAGAATTTGATTTGCATATTATTGATAGAAAGGGAGCTGAGAACCCCGTTGCAGACAACTTGTCTAGGTTAGAGAATGTTCTTGATGACCCACTACCTATTTATGATAGCTTTCCTGACGAACAATTAGCTGTCATAAATGATGCTCGTACTGCTCCATGGTATGCTGATTATGCTAATTACATTGTTGCTAAATTTATACCACCTAGTTTCACATACCAGCAAAAGAAAAAGTTTTTCTATGATTTAAGACATTACTTCTGGGATGACACACACCTTTATAAAGAAAGAGTAGACGGTGTTATTAGACATTGTATACCTGAGCATGAACAGGAACAGATCCTAAGCAAGTGTCACTCCGAGGCTTATAGAGGACACCATATTGGAGATAGGACTGTGCATAAGGTATTGCAATCCGGTTTTTATTGGCCTACTCTTTTTAAAGATGCACGTAAGTTTGTCTTATCTTGTGATGAATGTCAAAGAATTGGTAATATTAGTAGACGTCAAGAAATGCCTATGAACTATTCACTTGTTATTGAACCATTTGATGTTTGGGGCTTTGATTATATGGGACCGTTTCCTTCCTCTAATGGGTATACACATATTTTAGTTGCTATTGATTACGTTACTAAGTGGGTAGAAGCTATTCCAACTAGTAGTGTTGATCATAACACCTCTATTAAGATGCTTAAAGAAGTTATTTTTCCGAGGTTTGGACTCCCTAGATACCTAATGACTGATGGTGGTTCACATTTTGTTCATGGTTCCTTTCGTAAAATGCTTGCTAAGTATGATGTTAATCATAGAATTGCATCTCCATATCACCCACAGTCTAGTGGTCAAGTAGAACTGAGTAACAGAGAGCTTAAATAGATTTTGCAAAAGACTATTAATAGATCTAGAAAGAATTGGTCCAAGAAACTTGATGATGCATTATGGGCCTATAGAACTGCATATAAAAATCCTATGGGTATGTCTTCGTATAAAATGGTTTATGGAAAAGCTTGTCACTTACCCCTCGAACTAGAACATAAGGCATATTGGGCCATTAAAGAGCTCAATTATGATTTCAAACTTGCCAGTGAGAAGAGGTTATTTGACATTAGCTCACTTGATGAATGGAGAACTCAAGCCTATGAGAATGCCAAACTGTTTAAAGAAAAAGTTAAAAGATGGCATGAAAAAAGGATACAAAAGCGCGAGTTTAATGTAGGTGATTATGTGTTGCTTTTCAACTCTCGATTAGGATTTTTTGCAGGAAAAATTCTCTCTAAATGGGAAGGTCCTTACGTTATCGAGGAGGTCTATCGTTCCGGTGCCATAAAAATCAACAACTTCAAAGACACAAATCCGAAGGTGGTGAACGGTCAAAGGATCAAACATTATATCTCAGGTAATCCCATAAATGTTGAAACTAATGTTATTGAAACTGTAACCCCGGAGGAATACATAAGGGACACTTTCCAGGACGTTTCAGACTCCGAAAAGGAATAGGTATGTGGTACGGTAAGTAAACCGACTCGAAAACAGTTCTAATAGCAGTTTTTCTCTGTTTTGGAATATTTAAGAAAATAGGAAAATAAGAAGTAGTCTGGGAAGGACACGAGGCGTCCACGAGGGTGGAGGGCGCGCCCTACCATCTGGGCGCGCCCCCTGCCTCGTGGGCACCTCGTGTGCTCTCCGGACTCCGTTTTCTTGCACGATACTTCTTTTGGTCGGTAAAAATTCATTATATAATCCCCCGAAGGTTTTGACCACTGTATCACACAAATATCCTCTGTCTTTGTTTCGAGCTATTTTCTGTCAGTGTTGTCAAGGCCAGGCATCATGTCGTCACCCTCCTCCAACAATGAAGGCAACGATGCTTGACTAATGAAGATAGAGCTGAAGAGAGAAGAACCCGAGGAGATCAACAAGGATGATAGGATCAAGAAGGTCATGGAGGATCAAGCCCCGGCGGCAGAAGAAGAAGACATCCTTCAACCTCATCACAACCTTCTTACCCCAACTGAGATTGAAGCTTTCAAGATGATTGAGTTAGCTCGCATACAAAACAATTATCTCACATGTGAAAATATTTTGTTGAAGGAGCATATCACCGCACTCAAGGGCATTATCCACAAACTGGAGGAGCTCCTACGCTCGGTTTGCGACTATCCATCATCACCACCACCTTCTTCACCAGCAAAGGAGACATAATCACATGGGTATGGGCACTCCCCTTGGCAACTGCCAAGCTTGGGGGAGGTGCCCTGGTATCATATCACCATCACACTCCTATGTTTACCGCTTTTGTTAGTTTGATCCTTTTGGTAATATCTTGACCTAGTAGAATAAAGTTTTAGAATGATCTAGTTTTGAGTTTTGCTTTATGATCCCTCTATGTAATTGAATCCGTGAGCTATATTTAATAAAGATTAGTGTTGAGTCAAGGGCTTGATTATCTTACTTTGATCTTGAGGGAATAAAAGAAAGAATAAAAATAAATAAAGAGGTCATATGGATCTTATGGAGAGTAATGACTTCACATCTTATGGAGAGTAATGACTTCACATATTAAGAGTATGATGAATAAAATTTGTTGAGAGTTGGCAAACATAGTTTTGGTCACTGTTGCAATTAATAGGAAGTAATAAAGAAAGAGAGGTTCTCACATATAAATATACTATATTGGACATCTTTTATGATTGTGAGCACTCATTAAGATATGACATGTTAAAGAGTTGATGTTGGACAAGGAAGACAACATAATGGGTTATGTTTTCTTATATCCAAAATAAAGTATATTGTCATGGACCATCGAACATGTTGAGCTTGCCTTTCCCTCTCATGCTAGCCAAATTCTTTGCACCAAGTAGAGATACTACTTGTGCTTCCAAAATATCCTTAAACCCAGTTTTGCCATGAGAGTCCACCATATCTACCCATGGATTGAGTAAAATCCTTCAAGTAAGTTGTCATGTTGCATGCAATAAAAATTGCTCTCTAGATATGTATGACTTATTAGTGTGGAGAAAATAAGCTTTATACGATCTTGTGATATGGAAGCAATAAAAGCGACGGACTGCATAATAAAGGTCCATATCACAAGTGGCAATATAAAGTGACGTTCTTTTGCATTAAGATTTCGTGCATCCAACCATAAAAGCACATGGCAACCTCTGCTTCCCTCTGCAAATGGCCTATCTTTTACTTTTGTCTTATACCTTTTACTAGAGTCATGGTGATCTTCACCTTTCCTTTTTACAATTTATCCTTTGGCAAGTGCCTTGTGTTGGAAAGATCCTGATATATATATCCAATTGGATGTAAGTTAGCATAAACTATTATTGTTGACATTACCCTTGAGGTAAAAGGTTGGGAGGCAACACTATAAGCCCCTATCTTTCTCTGTGTCCTATTAAAACTTCACACCCATAAGTATTGCATGAGTGTTAGCAATTGTGAAAGACTAAATGATAGTTGAGTATGTGGACTTGCTGAAAAGCTCTTATATTGACTCTTTCCGATGTTATGATAAATTGCAATTGCTTCAATGACCGAGAGCATAGTTTTTTAGTCCTCAATGAAGTTTCTGATTCATACTTGACATTGTGGACAGATTATTACTTGAGCATAAGAAATCATATGACAATATATATATAGATATATGCTGCTGTTATAAGAATGATCATGATGCCCTCATGTCCGTATTTTATTTTATCGAGACCTCTATCTCTAAACATGTGGACATATTTTTCGTTATCGACTTTCGCTTGAGGACAAGCGAGGTCTAAGCTTGGGGGAGTTGATACGTCCATTTTGCATCATGCTTTTATATCAATATTTATTACATTATGGGTTGTTATTACCCATTATGTCACAATACTTATGCCTATTCTCTCTTATTTTACAAGGTTTACATGAAGAGGGAGAATGCCGGCAGCTGGAATTCTGTGCTGGAAAAGGAGTAAATATTAGAGACCTTTTCTGCACAACTCCAAAAGTCCTGAAACTCCACGCAAGTTATTTTTGAAATTAATAAAAAAATACTGAGTGAAGAAAATGCCAGAGGGGGGCCACCCACCGTCCACGAGGGTGGGGGCGCGCCCTACCCCCCTGGGCGCGCCCCCTGCCTCATGGGCCCCCTGGCAGGCCTCCGGTGCCCATCTTCTGCTATGTGAAGTCTTTTACCCTAGAAAAAAATCATAAGCAAGCTTTCAGGACGAGACACCGCCACCACGAGGCGGAACCTTGGCGGAACCAATCTAGGGCTTCGGCAGAGTTGTTCTGCCAGGGAAACATCCCTCTGGGAGGAGGAAATCATCACCATCGTCATCACCAACGATCCTCTCATCGAGAGGGGGTCAATCTCCATCAACATCTTCACCAGCACCATCTCCTCTCAAACCCTAGTTCATCTCTTGTATCCAATCTTTGTCCGAAAACCTCAGATTGGTACCTGTGGGTTGCTAGTAGTGTTGATTACTCCTTGTAGTTGATGCTAGTTGGTTTATTCGGTGGAAGATCATATGTTCAGATCCTATGTGCATATTAATACCCCTCTGATTATGAACATGAATATGATTTGTGAGTAGTTACGTTTGTTCCTGAGGACATGGGAGAAGTCTTGCTATAAGTAGTCATGTGAATTTGGTATTCGTTCGATATTTTGATGAGATGTATGTTGTCTCTCCTCTAGTGGTGTTATGTGAACGTCGACTACATGACACTTCACCATTGTTTGGGCCTAGAGGAAGGCATTGGGAAGTAATAAGTAGATGATGGGTTGCTAGAGTGACAGCAGCTTAAACCCTAGTTTATGAGTTGCTTCGTAAGGGGCTGATTTGGATCCACATGTTTCATGCTATGGTTAGGTTTACCTTAATACTTCTTTTGTAGTTGCGGATGCTTGCAATAGGGGTTGATCATAAGCAGGATGCTTGTCCAAGAAAGGGCAGTACCCAAGCACTGGTCCACCCATATACCAAATTATCAAAGTAACGAACGCGAATCATATGAGCATGATGAAAACTAGCTTGACGATAATTCCCATGTGTCCTCGGGAGCGTGTTCATTCATATAAGAATTTTTCCAGGCTTGTCCTTTGCTACAAAAAGGATTGGGCCACCTTGCTGCACCTTATTTACTTTTGTTACTTGTTACCCGTTACGAATTACCTTATCACAAAACTATCTGTTACCGATAATTTCAGTGCTTGGAGAGAATACCTTACTGAGAATCGCTTGTCATTTCCTTCTGCTCCTCGTTGGGTTCGATGCTCTTACTTATTGAAAGGACTACGATAGATCCCGTACACTTGTGGGTCATCACCAATACAAGATTAAAATCCATCGCCCATCAAGGCATGACGGATGGGTTTACCGGAGATGGAGGACATTAAGAACACCTTGATGATGAAGAAGGCTTCTCCGACTCATCCTCCTCCCCATCGTTGGAGAGTCGTCCACACTCGCCTTGTTACCATGAACTAGCTTCATCGCTTTTGTCAGATTATGAGGGCGGTGATGAAGACCTCCACACCAGGCTCGTTTGCATGGTGAATCATGGCGATAGCCTTGTGGATCAAGATCCTACTGCCAAGCCACCCGTTGATGGCAACCAGGGCCCAAGTGCTGTAAACATAGTAGCACCACAAGAAGTGTCTCTAGAAGAAGAGGTCAGAAGCTAGTGCTAGATGATTGACCAGTTGGCATCAAAGGTTGACCAGTTCATTGAACTCATGATGAACAACCAAGGCGTTCCTCCACAAGGCGTGCTACAACGAGTGGTGGATCCGCAAGAGGAGGAACTTCAGGTGGGCCCTCCTGCTAGGGTGCCCCTAAATGATGTGCCTCAACACAAGCCCAACACACATGCTCGACCTTGGGTTAGCCCTGCTGGTTCTCCCAACGCAGTGCCACGCGCTGTTATGCTGAAGGACTACCACGACATGGTCGAGGATATGGTGGACAAGAAGTTGAAGCAAATGGCGATAGATCAAGCGCCTCGCACCTGTGAGAGTGAGCTGGAGAAGCCTTACAAGGCATGGCATGACATGATGGCGTATCCCGCAAGGTGGCACCCACCAAAGTACTGTCAATTTGATGGAATCGGTGATGCAAGGGAGCACTTGGCGTACTTCGAGGCGGCATGCGGCGACACAACAAACAGCCCGTCACTTCTCCTTCATGAATTTTCAGGGTCGTTAACCGGGGCTGCCTTCCATTGGTACAGTCGTTTACCGGTTGGGTCCATTAGGAGTTGGGCGGCCATTGAAGGAGGTTTTCAAGAAGCACTTCATTGCCATGAAGAAGGACTTCACCGTTGTCGAGCTGGCGCAAGTCTGACAACGAGGAGATGAGTCCATTGATGACTACATAATCCGCTTCCGCAACAGTTATGCGCATCTCACCAGGGAGATGCAGCTCGAGGATGCCATTGAGATGTGCGTCCACGGGATGCAACAACATTTGTCACTTGAAGTATCTCGGCGTGATCCTAGAACCTTTAGTGCCCTAAGCATGGTGGTAGCGGCCATGAAGCTTGAGTTTGAGAAATCACCGCATATAATGGAGCTCTATAAGAATGCCAACACATTTGATCCCACCAAGCGCTTCGCCTCGACATCCAAGCAAATCAACAACGATAGCAGGGCGAAGGCACCAGTCGAAACAGACACCACCAATGTCTTCTCGTCTGCACCGCAAGGCCATGTGCCCATCTTGGGTGCAACGGGCGAACAAGCCGGAGGGAGGCAACGCCCATTGATACAGGAACTCCTCAAGAAGCAGTACGTCTTCTATTGGGAGCTCATCAAGGACATGTTCGACCAGTTGATGGAGCATCGAGCCTTGAACTTACCAGAGCCTCGGAGGCCCGATCAGGTGAGGATGACAGATAATCCTTTATTTTACCCATATCACAGGTATGTGGGACATGTAATTGAAGATTTTCTTGCGTTCAAAGAATGGCTCCAAAGAGCCATTAATGAGAGAAGTATCAACCTTGACGTAGAAGCTATCAAACCAGATTACCATGCAGTAAACATGGTGAGCATGAAGTTACCGTCTCCGCCAAGTGAAGACATGGAGCTCGAAGAAACATTTGTGCCACTAGCCCAAGTTGAATACCAGCTATCCAACCTCGTCCTCTCCAAGACGTTGGCTTCTCCCTTTTGGTCGCAGGTGACCCCAACCATTCCCGAGGAGGAGCCTTGGAGGATGGTGCACTGAAGGCCGTACGCACGGAGTCTCCCACCATGACATCCTCGCCCGGCTTCGCCAGTACGTGCTCCCCTAATAATTCTAAGGTGGTTTGATCCAAGTAAACGCCGTCCTCTACCAAGATTTGTCCCCATGTTAGAGGGAGACGAGCCTTTTCCTCGACGGGGGTGTGTGCTGCCAACCTTGGCGCAGTTCTTTCCACCCGGCTGGGGGCAAGCACCGGCAAAGGAGGTGGAGCAAGTTCACGAAGGAGCCAACTCATCCCAATCACCAATCATAGAGAGTTGCAACGTCATCCATGACTACAACGGCACTCCTTCCGAAGATGTGTTTACTCTTGAAGAGTAGTTGTCCTTCACGCCGAAGAGGCAACAAAGAAAGTGCCGTTGGAAGAGGTGAACATAAGCCTGCGTGGGGGAAAGGTCCTACCCGAACCACTAAAGATCAAGCCGACAAGGGTGCAGAAGCCAACCACCCCAAAGGAGACGCCTTTGCAAGTGGAGGAATCTGAGCACCAAGGCCAAGAGAAGATGAAGGCCCATGACGTCGACTACAACATCATCGCCCACCTCAAGCGGATCCCCACACTTTTGAGTGTGCATGATGCACTCATGATGGTGCCTGACCTTCACGAACCCTTATCAAGGCACTCCATGCCCCAGAACTCTACGAGGTGTCCATGGCGAAACACTGACTTTGCACCAACCCATTGTTCATGAACGAGATCATGTTCAATGAGGAGGACAAGCTCATAGAGGATGGTGACCACAACCGGCCACTATATGTGGAAGGTAATATTGGTGTTGCACATCTTCGCATGATCCTCATAGACCCGTGATGTCTACTACACAACCTTCTTCTTGTAGACGTTGTTGGGCCTCCAAGTGCAGAGGTTTGTAGGACAATAGTAAATTGTTGCAACAGGTATACAGAGAATTTGCAAGCCCATCTCGATGAGACTGAGATCCCATCGGTGAGACCGAACTAATTAGGGTTTGGCAGTGGCTATGTCAAATGAACTCGGTGGCACCGGATAGATC
Organism: Triticum dicoccoides; assembly: GCF_002162155.2. NCBI lineage: Eukaryota > Viridiplantae > Streptophyta > Magnoliopsida > Poales > Poaceae > Triticum > Triticum dicoccoides. Next base: position 349,043,442 of record NC_041385.1, on the reverse strand, counting down.
AAATTGGTGGGGCCGAGTTTGACTTATAGGCTTAGGACATATGTGGATATGAGAAAGTGGTTGAGGGCTTTGGAGCATATCACTAAGCACTTTGAGCAAGCAAGCCATTAAGCAACACCTCATCCCCTTTTAATAGTATTGGATTTCCTATGGACTCAATGTGATCTTGGATCACTAAAATGAAAAATGTAGAGTCTTGAGATTTTGCCAATGTTTGTCCTTAGCATCTTGAAGGGGTTCCACATTCTCTTGTCCATGTCCATGCCACTCCAATGTTGAACTCATTTGAAGTATACTAGGTAGAAGTATTAGTCCAACAAGAGATATGTTGACATTAATTACCAAAATCACCCAGGGAGCACTTGTGCTTTCACAGTCGGTGGCCCATTGGCCATTCCACCTTCTCCCCCATTGGCAGCCACACGCCCGACCGCCCCTCCCTCGACGCCGTCGCCCAGTTCCGGTGCCCAGTCCGCCGCCCGCACCCACATACGATCAGTAGCTAGCACACACAATACTCGATGAGATAGAAGAAAATCACATGTCATAGAGTAACATAAATACTATTACATTATAGCTCACACAACAGAAATAACAACGGAGTCCCATCAACACCAACGACAAAGTTGAGTGTAGACATTGTAATAACCCTAACGCATCACTTACCCGTCATATAATTTCTACAACATAATAAGTTGCAGCTGTGTAGGTCAGCACATGGAATGTACTGACAAGTCACACCATAAGAGAGTATAAAAATCCTATCTCTACATGCAATTTTGGCCAGTGAAAGGTTCTAAGTTTCGTTTGCATAAAGCCATTTTTCTGTACTATCGAAAGAATATTTTGTTTCTACAAATGGCCTATGATTGAGATGGTACTGTGACAGCTCGAGACCGATTCATTTCCATAATTATTAATTATTATTTGCTTTATACTCCCTCTGTCTCAAAATAAGTGTCTCAACTTTATACTAACTCTAATACAAAATTGTACTAAGGTTAAGACACTTATTTTGGGATGGAGGGAGTATTATTTTTGCATTGCATCATTTCATCATGCTATCATGTCATTAAATTTTGTATCTCAAATAAAAAAATTGTATGGATCTTCGATCCATTTAAACTAAGGGAAATGCACATGGTGTTTTTTCTTTAGAACATTTATAATATCCTCCCAATATTCTAGGGAGCTAAAGTGATAGTCCATTTATTTGGGAATCAACCAACACACTTGCAAAATAAATTTCATGCCTATTCTACTTCAGGTTTGGCCTTCAAACTTTGCCACAAATTTCTTTATCACTTTCGCAAGCTCCACCAAAAATCTCTTGATTTTGGACACTTCTAACTCATACATCTAGTTCTACTCCCTCTGTCTTGGTGTATAAGTCACCTTACGAAAACCAAATAATCCCAAAACACTTAGGTGCGGTGCATTAACTCCTACCTCGTTTTTAGTTTCTTGACATATCAACCAATAAGAGATGTGGGGCTTACATGCTTTCATTGACTTGAGACTACCATACATGACATGCAATGGTTAGTTTATTGCATGCAATGCTATTAATTAGCAAATAAACATTAAGTCTCTCGTTTTCTCCTTCACCTTGGTCGCCGTGCACAACCAAAGATGACTTATACACATTGACAGAGGAAGTAACTCTTTTGGTTTACATTCAATTCCATTTGAATTTAGACATTTTTTTCAAATTGTTGGAAGCCTTCTTTTCTTTTGTTTAACCAGCCGACCACGGCCATTTCCCTCTCACAGAACCACCCGCAAAGCCCAGCCGCACCCCTATTAACCCTAGCCTGGTCGATCCCCATCTTTCCCGGCTCTCTCCCTCCCTCAATCCCTCGAGTCCCCCAGACAATGTCGCCTCCTACCAAATCCCCATGCCCGATAAATCCCTCCCGGTCCCCACCGCGTCGTCATACACACGTGCTAGGAAAGACACACGCACCAGATCCCCATGGCCTCTGCCACCTTGCCTCGACTCCAGTGGCTCTCTTCTCCTCTCGCTAGGGCTGCTGCGTAGCCAGCACCCGACCTTCACCCCTTGATGGCAGCCGCCGCCTCAGCCATCTGTTCCCCTCGCCTCGAGTCGCTGGCTTGGCCCGAGCTATGCCACCATTTGCTGCAACAATCGCTGCTGCACCGCCCCTGACCTGGCCTCAGCCCCTTTTTCAGCGTTGTGCCACCGCCTGCGTTCCTCTACTCCAATCGCGCCCTCGCACAACGCATGGCCGACCTCCAGCAAAAGCGTCGCCCCGCCCTTGCTCCACTCCGACATGCCTATCCTTCCATTTATCTCTTCTCTGCTCACAACTGGCATCTACCTAGTGTTGCTTTGCAACATAACAGAGCTTGAATCGTCCCAGAACCTCGTGTGGACCACCTCCTGCCATGTTCCAAGCCAGCAAGGCCGTGGTTGTCACCAAGACCAGCCGACCAACTACCCTTGTTTGGCATGCATGAAGCCACCCCCATCTTCGATCCTCTTCGATGCCCCTAAGCAGCCCCCGAGTTTCACGAGTTCCATCTGTCACCCGCAAGACGGCCTCTGGAACCGAAGAACGACAAGTAACACCATCGTTTCACGCCAAGTACCTCTACCTACGACCCAAACGTCTACAAACCCTATGCAACTACCATCGCCCCAAGACCTAGGATTCGCCAAGTTCCACTTCAACTGGTGTACCTCTACCGTTACCGAGTACCACTACTTCCACGATGACAGCGACTACTTCCCCTATGCCGCACCGACTCAAACTGCCCCGAATGCACGCTTCGAAGGTATAACCACCAAGACTCAAACTACCATGAATGCACGCTTCAAAGGTATAACCCCAAATGCCTGTGTTTGCACCGTGTCTGAATTGATGTTTGCATGTTCCTTCCTTTCCATGGCACCGACACGTGGGACCTCGGTAATCGGGATCACCCCACTCATCACTCTTGCATGAGCCACGCTCACACCCACGTTTAATGCTTTGCACTGGCATCTCAACAAGTTGCCGGATCGCCAGAATTTTGTCGTGGCACCATTTCCGTTATCGGCGCTGTGGCACCCATTTCTTCCCGCCATGGCGGCAAATGCTCCATATCATATTATGCCACCATTTCCATAACATTGCATATAACTTGAATATGTCATCTGCATCATGATAACAACATTTAAAATGTTTAAAATGTAGTTTGCATTAATTTGCATAAATAACTTGCTAAATGGTTTATTTCATAATTAAATAACAGTAACTCCGAATTAAATATTATATATATATATATACATATACATAAACACTATTCTGATTACGGGATCAGAATAATATTCTGATCACAACCTGACCTGCCCCGCTTGTAGTACGTTGAACTTCCTCGTGAACTCGGTTGAACTTTCGTCAACATTGCCCAAACGGGGCTTGCGATATACCGTTGGAAAGCTATGGACACCAATATCATGACCCAACTTATTTTTTTGGCAAAATATAAGCGGTTTAAGAGCAGTTTTGAAAACCGTTTTTTTCGCACAAAAAACGCGGATCGTATTTTCGATCACATTTCTAAACTGTTTATCGAAATGAGGCATATAATATGGCGTTGGAAAGCTGCTGCAAAACCGCTCCTTCCACATGTTGAAAGTTTTTTCTAATTCCCTATTGTTAAAGAGTAATTTGAAAAAACGTAAAATTTCGTAAACCAAACAGCTGAGTTCGTTTTTTCGATGTCATTTCTAAACGGCTAATCCAATGGAGGCATATGATATGGCGTTGGAAAGCTTATGAAAATGCGCTACTTTTTCATCTTGAAAGTTTTTTTTCTAATTTTGAATGGTTTAAGAGTAATTTAGAAAATGGTCCAAGTCCTACCGAGTTCTTATTTTCGAGCTAATTTTTTAACCGTGCATCCGAATGCAGCAAATGATATGTCCTTGGAAAGCTTGAACAAATGTGAAACTTTTTGGTATGTATTGTTTCTCCCAATTCTTTACGGTTTTAAGTCAGTTTCTAAAATGACGAAAAACGTATTTTCACCGTAATTTCTACGAACTTTATCGGAATTGGGCAAATAATATACCGTTCAAAAGCTACGGAAAATGCAAACCTTTTTTATGTTTATGGTTTTCTCTGATTCCTAGCCATTTTCAAGTAATTCTGAAAATGGCGGGATCATTCGTTCTGCCTCTATCGCGAAACAAATTATTCGAAAATGCACCGCGTGAAGAACCTGAACTTCTCGGTGCATGTACCTGAACTTCACTCTGTTTTTTCACGTGGTTTTTTTTGCTCGTAGATCTTCATCCACTACTCGTAGCTCTCCATCCCACTCACGGGAATTGAGCGGGTGATATACCGATGGAAAGCTGCTGTAAACACGCAACTTTCCCGTGTTGATCATTTTTTCATACCCGCGACGATTTTAAAGGTTTTTCATGTGAAATTCATCCACTTTAGTAGTTAAACTTCCTGTTGTTTTCAGTTGAACTTCTGTGACGTATTTTCGTTTGTAATTTCTATCCATTCGTCAGTGTTACACAAATGTTATTCCTTTTGTACAAATCTCCCTCACAATAATTATTTATAACTTTCATCGATGAAGGACTTGAACTTATAACAACAAAACTTTTTGTCTTTGCTTTTTTATTCCTTTTTAATACAAAATGCACACCATGTATTACATGAACTTCTAGCAGTTATCAACCTGAACTTCTCTCGGTTACATGAAAATATTTGAGTTTTTTTATGAATTTTTAATCTTATTTTTCTTAATCGTTTTTTATGAATTTTGAAGCGCTCTATTTTTAATAGTTAAACTTCTTGTTATTTTATTTTTGAACTTCTTGTTTCCATTCCCTAATAACGGGGAAAATCTGAGTTTTCTATAATCATCGAACTTCTCCATCTTTTTGATATGGACTTCCTGGTTTTATTTCTTAATCTTTTTTTATGAAATTTTGAAGCGTTATATTTTTAAAAAGTTGAACTTCTTGTTTTTTATTTTTGAACTTCTTGTTTCCATTCTTAATAGCGAGGAAAAATCCAAGTTTTCTATAATCATCGAACTTCTCCATCTTTTTAATATGGACTTCCTGGGTTTTTTCTTAATCTTTTTTTATGAAATTTTGAAGCACCCTATCATTAAAAGTTGAATTCTTGTTATTTAATTTTTGAACTTCTTGTTTCCATTCTTTAATAACGAGGAAAATCTTAGTTTTCTATAATCATCGATCTTCTTCATCTTTTTAATATGGACTTTCTGGTTTTATTTGTTAATTCAAAAAAAATGTTACGTTCTATACACTTAGTAATATAGAAGTTAAAAGAAGTCATTTTTAATTTGAATTTCTATAATACATTTCACTTACTATACTAGGTAGTTATAATACATGACCTTTACACTCAGTAATATATGAACTTCTTAGGACATAATTTTCATTGAGCAATTTAAACACAAAACATATATGAAGAAGGCCAAAGATGCGTACGTGGGTGCATCTACATGTAGGGAAGTTTTGGAAGATCTTTTAACAGTGCAAGGTCAAAAGAAGTCTCACGTCCATCAAAATTTCATAACCTGGGGTTTTCTACTTGCAAAAATATTAACTATCAAACATCATCACAACAACCTGAAGAAAAAAAGTTGGTTCTCATTGACATATCAACAAGCATGTACAGAGCACATAATCAGAACTTGTTCTCTACATCAACTTCACACTATGGTGCCCATCAGTAGCGAAGAGAGGTAGGGAGAGAGGTCCCTGTTGGGGCAGGGCTCATCAGAAGATGACCAATTTTTCTGCCCTGGCCTCTTGGAGCACTGGACGAAGGAGAGGTGGGACTGGTGCAAGCTCCTCTTGCACATGGCTTCGGGATGGACTGCCGCGACGCTCGGTGAGCAGGCAAGCATCCACGCAGTTGGGCAACGCCCCTCAGCCCATTATAGTGAGTAGAAGTAGTTAAATAATAGTAGCAGCAGCAACTTGTGCTTTGAGAACAAGAAGCCACCAAGTGGAGAGAGAGCTTGAGGCTTGCGACTCCTGCTCCATTTTTCTTTTGCATTTTTTCCTGAAGGATTTCTGAAACTGAAACCAACATATCAAAACCCCAGTTTTTTGCCTGCACTAATACTATTGAACTTCAGAAAAATAGTATAGAACAAGAACTAGACAACACAATTTTAAACTGAATAATGGGGATATATAACAATGTGAAGGACGTATGCGCTGAACTAGTTTTTACCTGGCTGGTGAACCTTCATCAAAGCTAAAGTGGAATTGGCAGAACACACAAACAGACATACACACATATATGGAGGGAGCAATTATATGTGCACACACTTAGTAATACACGAACCTTCTGGGTTAGTAATACATGAACTTCTTTGTATAGACTTTTTTCTCACATTTACATGCACATTTGTTTTTCAAAACAAAAGCTCGGTATACAATTTGGCAAAAATGGAAACATGCACGCATATATAAGTGGTTGGGCAAAACTAAAAACTGCATGTATATGGCCATGGAAAGCCGCAACTTACTCTCAAGAAGCAGAGAGGTGCCCAAGGAGGTGGACGGCAACTAAACTCCCAAGATCAACTAGCGCTAGCAACCTCGTTTGTGTAAAATAAAAGCACAGCCACATGTCAGTAGTTTGCCCTTTCGAGTGGTTTTGGCTACAGTGCAACGGAATAGCTCTCCGGATGTACCAAGAAATCTCTTTGAACCTCGTTTCCCCATTATCTCTAAACTGAATTCCTCTTAAAAACTTTCGTGTGATTTGCTTTTGCAAAATAGGACGAGCTGGTTCGTCATGGTGGTTGCCGAAACACAAGGATCAATAGAAGCACCCAAGAAGAATTAACACTCCACTGTGTTGATGCATTTTGGAGAAGAAAACTCATGCTTTCCATTTTTTGAAGGACCTTTGAAAATGAACCAACATATCACAACTTTTTTGCGCCTCCAAGTATTTCAGAACTTCAGACAAGAAAATAACTAAGAAACAATACAGAACTGAACATAGTACAACAACAGGGAACAACACGTATGCGAGATGGAGAGACAATGTACCTTGGGGCGTCGATGTGCTAGGCAGCCACACGCCATAGCTGCCGGGCAGGGGAGGGCTATATGTATGCTGCATACAATCCGTACATGATAAAATGGTCAAGAGCAGCTTCCTTGTCTATTGCTGAACCTGCAAGTTGTTGGAGAAGTCCTCTAGGAAGCATTTGTTGTTGTGAACAGGAAGCATTATTTCACCAAAAAGCTGATGAAAAATCATAATGCAAATTCATTCAGGTATGAATCAATAGAAGTTCAGAAGAAGCTGGGGCACACACTATAGGAATTGCTACTTTGCCATCTGCCACGGCGGACGACAAAGGCATGGATGGCGGACGGCAAAGACCTTTGCCGTCAGCCGCGGACGGCAAAAGGTGACGGCAAAGTAGGGGACGGCAAAGAGCTGCGTTGTCGTCTGCTTCGGGTAGCTGACGGCAAAGGGGCCTTTGCCATCAGCAGCGGACGGCAAAGAAGGGGGACGGCAATAAATGCGCTATTACTCCGTTAGGTGGTTAACGGCAGGCCTTTGCCGTCCGCTGCAGACGGCAAAGCCTTTGCCGTCAGCTGCTGATGGCAAACTGACCAAATTGGTCAGCCTCCCAGGAAGCACAGTTGCCTGACACGTGGCCTCTTTGTCGTCCGCTGCTGATGGCAAAGAACCCTTTGCCGTCGGCAGACGGCAAAGAGCCTGCATATTGTCTCTTTTTTCTGGTTTTTTTAATCCAACAATTTTCACAGCAAATATATATGACATATATAGATATATTTCCATATCACATATCCAGCACATAAGTTTCATATCACATACCACATCAGTTTCATCCATACACATTGTTCATACATAAGCAAGTTCCATCCATACACATTGTTCATACATAAGCAAGTTCCATCCATATACATATTACAATGCAAAGTTTCGTCAAGATAGCAAGTTCTATCATAGCAAGCTAAATACAATGCAAAGTTTCATCAAAGGAAAAGCAAGCACTCCATCATAGCAAGCTAGCTTCCATGAAGTGAATGAAATCTGCAAAATGGTAAATAAGAAAGTTAGAAATAGGTGACTAGAACAAGAAGAAGACTAGAACAAGAAGTATATGTCATTTATGAGCTAACTTAGGTGAAATGGATCATATATGAGCTAACAAAGTTGAAATGGGTTGTTTATGAGCTAACTTAGTTGAAATGGATCATTTATGAGCTAACTTAGTTGAAATGGGTCGTTTATGAGCTAACTTAGGTGAAATGGATCATTTATGAGCTAACTTAGGTGAAATGGATCGTTTTTGAGCTAACTTAGGTGAAATGAATCATTTATGAGCTTTTATGAGCTAACTTAGTTGAAATGGGTCGTTTATGACCTAACTTAGGTGAAATGGATCATTTAAGAGCTAATTTAGGTGAAATGGATCGTTTTTAGCTAACTTAGGTGAAATTGATCGTTTAGGAGCAAATCTAGGTGAAATGGGTCATTTTGGAGCTAACCTACGTGAAATGGGTCATTTTGGAGCTAACCTAGGTGAAATGAGTCATTTTGGAGCTAACCTAGGTGAAATGGGTCATTTTAAAGCTAACGTAGGTAAAATGGATCATTTACGAGCTAATCTACTAAAATGGGTCATTTTAGAGCTAACTTGGATAAATTGGATCACTTGTAAGCTAACTAAGGTAAAATGGATCGTTTATGAGCTAACTAAGTTAATTATGCAATTTTTGACATAAGTAAGCTTATTAAGTCATTTTGAAGGAAAAGAAGCTAACTCTAGGTCATTATGGTAAGCATATTGGAGGAAATAAAGCTAAGTCTAAGTCTAGAGAAACTTACCGTGATCAGGGAGGTGGAGGAGCGGGCTGGCTCATGCCGGTAGCTGGAGAAGGATCGTGCGATGCGTTTCTGGAGTTAAGCTGCACCAAAGATCATTTCCAATGTCTCGTTAGCATTATGACACTCAAATGTTAAGACTAGCAAGTAATGTCCATTCAAATTAAACTCACCATGCTCCCAGGAGCAATCACTGGCATCGGTGGAGCGGTCTGACCGGACTTCTCGCACACAGACTGCACATTTGGTTTTCACAACAGAGTCATACTAGTTAGTAATGAGACTCAAATGTTAAGACTAGCAAGTAATCTGCAGAAGAAACTTACCACAAGGAGCTCATACATGGCCCTTGCCTGCATGTCATTCCGTGCCCTCTCCTCCTCCAACATCTTTGTCGTCCTCTCCTCCAACTCCCACTGCCTCTCCGCCGCCTCCGCCAGAAGTTTCTCCGTTCTATCTCTCTCACTCTGTATAGCAGCCTGCAACACCACTCACATGACCATTTGTAATCATTGATGGAAGCGCACACAATGTAATGGAGAAAGATAGCTGAGTATGTATAACTAACCTTGATGGCGAGTTGGACTGGCCGTTCACGAGGCCTTATATCAGGAGCGGAGCTCGACTGGCGCGCCTTGATCTTCGGGAGAGTGCTAGGACAACGGATAAGTCCATCTCCCATGGCTATGGAGCCATGGGACCTCCCGCCACCAGATATCATCAGCAACTCTGTATCAATGGGACCCTGGCTCGGGTTAAAGTCCTCCCCTTTCCTCGCCTTCCCCTGATCTCTATATTGCACGAGCTTGTCGTGGGCGGAGATGTTGGTGAAGTTCTTTGGATCATCGAGGTCAGACGCAGAGAATGCCTTGACTTTCTTGTAAGAGCCAGTGTGGGCCATGGCATACAGGTCGTACACCTCTGGCACCTTATCCGCCTTATTGTAGCGTGCCTGAAAGAGAGAAACAAAGTAAATTAGTAATTAAAGAGCTAAAGCTAGCGTGATGAATGAATTGCATGAATCATGAAGCAAACCACATACCCAGTTCCGCCCGTACTAAAATAAGTTGGAGCTGCCTTGGTGGTGTGGCACACCTTCCATTTGGGCACGTTTGTCCTTGGCCTCGTTGTGGGTGGCCCGCCATTCTTTTGAGCACCACCCATCGACCAACACCTCCCAACAATCCATCCGATCCGCACACCATCTCTGAGGGGCCTAAGTTAGCAAATAGAAACTTCAGCGCTACGGCTATGAATTACTAAATGAAGGAATTAAGTACAAGGCCTTAATAATTACCTTCATGTACTGCTCCTTACTCAAGAACTTATCACGGCACTCCTGCTTAGACTTCTTGATACCACGGTCGGCGTAGTAGTCTCGAACAGACTGCACCCGAGCCTCATGCCGTAAGTTCTGAAGTAGGCGCTTGCACTCCTTGTGGATAACATCTGCCTCCTCCTCCTCGTATCCCTCCTCACACCTATAGAATGTCTGCAATCAAATGAGACAATATTGTATCCCTCCTCGGGGTCGGGGTGTCGGATCAGGGTGCCGGGTCGGGGTCGGGGTGTCGTGTTGGTGTCGGGGTCGGGGTGTCGGTGTCGGGGTC
>NC_041385.1:349030946-349032396 GCF_002162155.2 Triticum dicoccoides | reverse complement strand
GGGCAGTGGGGGCGACGGGGCAGGGGGCCGGTGGGGCGACGGGGCGGGGGGTCGGTAGGGCGGCGGGGCGGTGGGGCGACCGGGCGACGGCGAGTGCTGGGGGCGGCGGCGCGCGTGTGGGAGCAGGAGAGAAACAGAGAGAGAGGGCGGGGTGGGGCGCGCCGTTAGATATGTTGAATGTTTGCCGTCCGCCCTCTTTGCCGTCCGCTTTTTTGCTCTTTGTCGTCTGCTAGCAGACGGCAAAGAGGGGGGACGTTAAGTATTTTTTAAACAGCTCCTTAGTGGGCCCCCTCCCTCTTTGCCGTCTGCTAGCGGATGGCAAAGATTCTTTGCCGTCAGCTAGCGGACGGCAAAGAACAGGCTGATGGCAAAGGCTTTCTTTGCCATCAGCCAGTTCTTTGCCGTCTGCTTTCGGGTAGCTGAGGGCAAAGAGCTTCTTTGCCGTCTGCTAGCTGAGGGCAAAGAGCTGGCAGATGGCAAAGTAGCTGATTCCAGTAGTGACAATTCCAGAACGTGAAGAACACTTGCCGCCTGAATTTTTGGAGGAGCATTCCCGGAGGAGCGTGCATGACATTTATTTGGCACAGGGGTCTGGGCTCAAAGCTCTGCACTAGTGAGGAGCTGCGGCCGAGAACCTTGAACAGCGCTGGCATGGCCGCAGAGTCAGGGGTAGCTGCGATTGTCATTTGTGGCCAAGGAGGATTGGGCGTGGGGGTTGAACTGCCTGAGTTGGTGAAGTTGGACGGCCTGGGCGTCGCAGTGACGCGCACGACCAGTTGCAGGTTGGGGCCTTCTCCAGCTGCAGGTCGACGTCACCTCTAGCTGCAGGCAGTGCCCAATCCGCACGTGCGCCCGTGGTCGCCGGCGAGGTGGAGGCGCGGTGGAAGGAGGGGGAGGCTGGCGCCGTGGTGGAAGGAGGTGGTGGACGACGCAATGGTGCAAGAAGGAGGGGGCGGCTGGTGCAGTGGTGGAAGAAGGTTGCGGTGGCCGGTGCAGTGGTGGAAGAAGGTTGAGGTGGCTGGTGCCATCGTCGAAGCAGGTGGAGGGAGGCAGCAGGAGCCGCGTCGGGGCCGGAAGGGCGGCGGCGGGAGGCGCGTCGGGGGGCGTCAAATGGAGGCGCGTCGGGGCCAGGGTGGGCGAAGCAGCGGCGGAGGCGTGCCGCGGCCAGGGTGGGCGGCGGCGGAGGCGCGTCGCGGCCAGGGTGGTCGGCAGCGGGGAGCACCGGGGCCAAGGGAAGTAGCGGCAGGAAGCACGCCGGAGCCGTGGGGCTAGCGGCGGGAGGCGGCGACGGGAGGTTGGTCGGGGAGGATCGTGGGAGGACGCGGGGGGAGTGGATAAGGTGGGTTCTGAGTGATTTTTTTCTTTTACGGAAAGTTCGGGTGGGCTGGCTTTTTCAGATCCAGGAACATCTTCGCGCCCCTTATAGGCCCGATTCGTGATCCGAATAGCT
>NC_041385.1:348953879-349030936 GCF_002162155.2 Triticum dicoccoides | reverse complement strand
ATATATATATATATATATATATATATATATATATATATATATATATATATAAATTGACTTGAAAACGTGTAGAATAGCATAGTGCACTTACTTCTCCTGTTTAACAACATTAAAACTGTGTTTTCGGCAAAACAGTAGCAAATTCAAAAATTGCATATGGGGATTTTCCAGAATTGTTATGTGTTGCTTTCGGGCTCATTTAAATTGCCTCGATAGGTAGTTTACTTATGCTTAACCTCTTGCCATGTTTAACAAACATTTAATATTGATGCGTAGTATTGTTTGTTGCACTCTTGTCATGCCATGACTTGTAAACCGGATATGCATCATACTTGTTTGTGCATCATGTCATGATTATGATATGTGTGTTTAACTTGTTGTTTGCTTCTTTCCGGTTGTGCTTCTTCTTGATAGTTCTCACATTTTGGGGTTGTGAGGATTCGTTCAAGTACGCTTGTTCGACTACTTCACGGATTCGATCTTCTTCCAAGCGGGATTCCAGGCAAGATGACCATTACCTTGAATATCACTACTATCTTTGCTTGCTAGTTGTCTCGTTGCTATCGCTTGGTCTCACTACCTACCACTTGTTCGTCAGCCTCCCAAATACCATGATAAGCCTCTAACCTTCACTATCTAGCAAACCGTTATTTGGCTATGTTACCGGTTGCTCAGAACCTCTTATAGCATTGCTAGTTGCAGTTTGTTCCATGTTGGGGACATGGATATCATTGGATATCACACTATCTTGTTATTTAGTTAATGCATCTATATACTTGGTAAAGGGTGGAAGGCTCGGCCTTCTACTTGGTGTTTTGTTCCACTCTTGCCGCCCTAGTTTCCGTAATACCTGTGTTATGTTCCTTGATGAGCGCTCCTAACACATTTGGTGGTTTATGGGGCCCCCTTGATAATTCGTCTTTGAATAAAACTCCTCCAGCAAGGCCCAACATTGATTTTAAAATTTTCCAACATAATAATTCTGATAATGAATTAAAGCATAGGGCGTCATGAACCCGCGGATTCTTAATTCGACATAAGCAGGTGGGCCAGTGCTGATGGTGTTGGTCTGAAATATAGTCGTGTGCGGCTTCCCCGGGGCAACTCGGGTCTAAGTTGCCGTATGTGCTGCTCATCCGGTCTTGTTCTTAGAACGAGATACACGTGGCTCCAATTGAGTTTGTCGGCACGGTGGGAGGTCTTGCTGGACTTGTTTTACCTTAGTCGAATTTCTTGTTCACTGGGATTCGGAGGATACTTCGGGCTATCCCGACGTTGAGGTCTTTCAACGCAGCTTGTGGTAATTTATGATAGATGAGTTGGAGCATCCCTGTAGGGTTAAATCTTTTGGAAAGCCATGCCTGTGGTTATGTGGTGACTTAAAGATTTATAATATCCGGTTGTAGAGAACCTGACACTAAAGCTAACTAAAATTACACCAACCGCGTGAGTAACCATGATCTTGTCTTTTCGAGGAAGTTCATGAAGAGAACACGGTGGGGTTATGTATGACTTGTAAGTATGTGTTCAGGATCACTTCTTGATTATTACTAATTCACGTCCGTTTATGTGTAGCTTACTCTTCTTATGCTTTTACCCGTAAGTTAGCCAAATACAAATGCTTAGTGCTTGATGCAACCTCACCACTTAAACATTCCATACCCATTGAAGTATTGTTATTATTGATACGCATGGTAATGATAGATGCAGGTACAGGTAAAATGATGCTTTGATGTGAGAGCGATGCTTGATCTATTTTGAGTCCTTCTTCTTCTTCTTTTTCGACAATCATAGGATGGGTTCCTGGTTGGCAGTCTAGATTAGCAGGGTGGACGTCGTTCTTCTTTCGTTTGATTTCACCCGTAGTAGTGTCCTGCTCTTCTGTATGATGGTTTACATGTATTGATGTATTGACATATTCATGATGTAGCTTGTGGTGAGTGTAAACCTTTATCTGGTATTCTCATCTATTCAGTACATGTTATGTTATAATGATATCCTCCTTGCAAAGCATCTCCGATATGCACTTCTATCCTTAGCAGGACTTCCAGGTTCCTTGAGGATATGACCGCATATTGGGCATTACAGGTTGGTATCAGAGCTAGGCTCCGACAATAGGAGCCCCCTTGATTGATTGTAACTTGGTCATTGTTGAGTCTAGAAAAAAACTATATTTTGAGTCTAGTTATATCAGAGAGTATGAATTCTTTTTACACCTTATCCCTGTCGTCGCTTTGGTGGAAAGTGTGATGTAAGTGTTTTCATTCTACTCCTCCCCCCTTCAAATTTTCTAGGATCACACGAGTATTTTGGAATCTCTACGATGTTGGTGCGACGCAATTCTGTTCTTGGTGTCTCCCGTCTGCCTAGGCTTTGCCCCGGGGAGTTGAGCTCCAAGTTTTTGTTATCGAATTCGCTATCGTTTCAGTTCGTTAATACAAGATGACGCTGATTTTGAAACACTCCTATTCTTTTTGTGGTGGCAAATAGTAATGTGACTTATCCCGAGTACACGGTAGAGATAGCACAAATGATCTGCCATGACTAGTATCGTTGTTGTTTTTGAAGGTGTGAGGTACACGAGTTTATGAGGTTTCTTGGTTATGTGTTGAATGTTGTAGGTACATTGGAGCATAGTATCATGTTAGGAATTGTGTGAAGTTTTGCTCCTAGTATGCAGGGACTGGATTGCATAACCAAGAAATTTCAGGAGTTTCTAGGCGGGAGTTCGAATAGTTACCTAGAATTATCCTGCCAACAAATGCATGAGGGGTTATGTATTTGTTTTCGGCTTATTCTGCAAGCAAAATCATTTGTTTTGTTTTGGTTGTGGTATTTGAGTTGCTTCGAAGTCAAGTGTTGATTCATACCTTCCCTAAGCGGTGTTCTCATATTTGTAAGGGAGTGCTATTCCTAAGTGTTGCCATGTCAATTCTCTTCCATCTGAGGTGCTTCTCTTCAAGTTAATTCAATCCTCTTCACCAATGCAAGATCTATGTTTGTTTAAGATGGATGAAAAGAACTCTATTGCGAACCGTCTTAATTGCCTTCTTTGTTGTCCCACCCTCCCACCCTTTTTCCTCACGGAGTTAGAAATCTCAACCAAGTGTCCTTTTATTCATGCGAAACATTCGTTTCTTTTTTCCTTCCGTATTGTATCCAATGATTTCTCGTGAATATGCTCAAGAGCTACAAGTTCAACATTGTTCGTTCTTGTTTCTTCTCTGGTGGTCTAAATTCAAGCTCTCGTTATTGATCATATCCCTTTCTTTTATTCCATGTTGGAAATTCTTATCCAAGAATCCCATGGATATCTTGGAAGATTCATGTTTCCATTTTAAATCCATACAAGCTATTTTGAGGTAGCTACCTCATTCAAATTAAATGTTCTAAGCATTCGTTTCAATGGTGTTTTCTTTCGAGTGGGCCCTTAACCCACAGGATTTTCCCAGGATCTTACCTGGCTTTTCTAATCTTTCTCGGAGTTATTCTCAAATTGTTTCAAAGTTTGACGTAAGAATGAATTCTCATCAGTCAATTATCTTCTCCGTGATTTTCTTGAATTCCTTTCATCTTAATCTATTTTTTCCTCTTGTCATTGTTCTAGAGTGTCTCAAAAATTTTGGTGGTTTTCCTTGTCGTTATTCTCAACAATTGGAGTCCGAAGAAGAGTTTTCCCCCAAATCTTGGTCCGTCTTATGATGATTCGAGGTTCAAGGTTGATGTTATCCACTCAAATTTTTTCAATCCATGAGAAGTTCTTTGCAGGACCATCCCAAATCCTTTTCATGAGTTATTTTCATTTTGATTCTCCAATGGCCCTCATTATAGAAGAAATTTTTATTCTCAACCTTTCAGCTCTCGTTCTCCAATTCTTCTGGTGCATCGTTACGTATTCTCTAGTCAGCCCGTCATCTCGTCATTCTCTAGCATATAAATTCCCTCAAGTATCTCCGTTCGCTTTCTAATTCTTCTCGGCGATTTGTTCTCTTTTCTTTATTTTTTTCTCAATTTTTACGATGGTTCGTTCAAGATTCCTCTTCCTTTGTTATTGTATCAATTCATTCATTCTTTCCAAAAATCCTATCGGTGGTTCATTCAAGACCTTACAAGTTTGCACCATTCCTCTCCTCAGTCCTTGCAATAAGAATAAGTAGTATGCCAAGTCCATTGCTTGACAACAATTTAATTTGATGATGGATAGATATATAATAATTCTTATTCTTGTTTCCTCAAGGTGATTTAATTCCTTCTTCCAGAATTTTGTTGATGATGAATAAAGTCTCAGTTCCCTTTACTTCATCTTTTCTTCCGGAGTCCCAAGTTTTATATTTTATCTCATCAAGAAGCTCCATCTCTTTTCTTTATCGGTGTTGGAAGGGCATGATTACAAGGTTTCAATCTAGTTGTTTCAACCTTCACTTCCGTTCTACCATCCTTCTATTTTTCCAGAGTTCTTTGATACATCTCCAACGTATCTATAATTTTTTATTGTTCCATGCTGTTATATTATCATTCTTGGATGTTTTAACTTCATTTTATAGCAACTTTATATCATTTTTGGGACTAACCTACTGACATAGTGCCCAGGGCCAGTTGCTGTTTTTTTGCTTATTTTTTACTTCGTGGAATATCCATATCAAACAGAGTCCAAACGCAACAAAACTTTTTGGATATTTTTTTAGACAAAAATATAACTTGGGAGCCAAGGAAGTGCATGAGGGGAGGCCCATGGGGCTCACCACCCACCTGGGCGCACTAGAGGCCCCTAGCACGCCCTGATGGGTGGTGGGGACCATGGAAGTCTCCTCCACCGCCTCTCAGCTCTATAAATACTCAGATATTCCAGAAACCCTAGGGGAGCGATCGAAACACAATTCTAGCCGGCGCAAGTTCCAGAACCACGAGATCCAATCTAGAGCCCTATTCCGGCACTCTGCCGGAGGGGAACACGATCATAGAGGGGTTCATCATCCTCATTGATGCTCCTCCGATGATGCGTGAGTAGTTCACCATAGACCTACAGGTCCCTAGGCAGTAACTAGATGGCTTCTTCTCTCTTTTTGATTCTCAATACAATGTTCTCCCCGATGCTCTTGGAGATCTATTTGATGTAATGACTTTTTGCGGTGTGTTTGTTGGGATCCGATAAAGTGCAAGTTTATGATCAAATCTATCCATGAATATTATTTAAGTTTTATCTTATATGCATGATTGTTATAGCCTCATATTTATTCTTCGAACCTTTGGTTTAGTTAGGCCAACTAGATTGATTTTTCTTGCAACGGGAAGAGGTGCTTTGTGATGGGTTTGATCTTGCGGTGTCCTCACCCAGTGATAGAAGGGGTAGCAAGTCACATGTATCATTGCTATTAAGGATAAAAAGATGGGGTCTATTCCTACATGAATAGATCTTGTCTACATCATGTCATCGTTCTTATTGCATTACTCCGTTTTCCATGAACTTAATACACTAGATGCATGCTGGATAGCGGTCGATGTGTGGAGTAATAGTAGTAGATGCAGGAAGGAGTCGGTCCACTAATCTTGGATGTGATGCCCATATACATGATCATTGCCTTGGATATCGTCATAATTATTTGCTCTTCTATCAATTGCCCAACAGTAATTTGTTTACCCAACGTATGTACTAGTGAAATCTACGGCCCCCATGTCTATCTTTTATCATATTGTTTTCAGATCTATTATTCCAAAAACTGAAAAATACCTTGCCATACTTTTTCTTACTTATTTTATTTTGTTTATCCAATCTCATACAATTTAATCTATCTTTTTACCATAGAGGGATTGACAACCCCTCTTGTGCATCGGGTTGCAAGTATTTGTTCTTTGTGTGCAGGTACCGTTTACATAGTGTTGCTTGGTTCTCCCACTGGATTGATAACCTTGGTTTCATAAGTGAGGGAAATACTTACTGTAGCTGTGATCCATCATCCCTTCCTCTTTGGGGAAATACCAACGCAGATTCAAGCCACGCCATTCTTCATGGACGCTCTACATGGTGGTTACTCAAAGATTTCTTTCATTCTTGAAGTTTTCTTCAAGATTATTTCTGAAGTCAAATCCATCAAGTTTACCCCTTAATAATAGCGCCATGCTTTATTTTAGGAGTAAAACAATTCTTCATCTTGCATTCCGAAGTGCAATTCTCTCTCCCTTATATTTTGAGGTTGTGTTATATTCGTTCTTGATTCATGAAGAGGCTACAAGAGTTGTTCTCAAAATTGAGATATTTTCAACCCAACAATTTCTTCGTTCGAGTTATCTTGGGTTATATTTCACCTAAAGCCTTTCTGAAGGATTGTTGCTATTTGTGGTGATTATCCATGACCCAAGCTTGCTCTTTATCATCTCCACAGAAGAAGTTTGGCAAATCTTTGTTGCTCGCAAGCAATCAATTCTTTCTGTTAGTGGCAGAATTTCACCTCAAAGATTTGAGATGTTTTCCATAAGGCCATTTGAAGCATAATTGGATTGTTGAGTTTTCAACGACTAGTTCAAGCCTTCCTCCTAAGGATGCTCTTTCAATTCATTTGTGGTAGAAGATGTTATTTTGTTCTCTGTTCTTTTTATTCCAACTATCTAGCTCACATTCATTTGTTTCGAAGGCCTTGTGTTGTTGCTCTCTTTGGTCTATCAACCCATCTTATAAAGTTCATGTCCCATTCTTTCCTTATTGTTTCAACCAGAGTTGTTTCAAATTATTCTTGTCCTTGTCTATCTCGTTCCAACCAGATTTGTTGCATATTCTCTCTTGTCCATTGAGCTCTTGATTCATGTCTTTGCAACCTACAAGTTTCTCATGGTGTTCCTTGTTCCTCTTTTCTACCGGAGTGCTCTCAATTTTGTACGTCTCCATTGTGTTTTCTCATTTCTTGCAAGTTTTTTAACCTCCAAGGTTCATTGGTCTCACTCATTTGTCCGAGAAGCAGCTTAATTGTACCTATTTCTCTTCATCTTCTCATTCTTAGATCTCGGGGTGAGATCTCTTGTAAGTGGGGGAGAGTTGTGACAGTCCAAGACCAATTCATTTTCATAATTATTAGTTATTGCTTGCCTTATGTTGATTTTTGCATTGCACCATTTCATCATACCATCATGTCATTAAAATTGCAACTCAAAGAAATAAATTGTATGAATCGATCCATTCAAACTGAGGGAAATGCACATGGTGTTTTCTCTTAAAAACATTTATAATATCCTCACAATATTTTAGGGAGCTAAAATGATATTCCATTTATTTGGGGATCAACTAACACACCTGCAAATTAAATTTCATGCCTATACTACTTCAAGTTTGGCCTCCAAACTTTGCCACAAATTCCTTTATCACTTTCGCAAGCTCCACCAAAAATCGTGATTTTGCACACTTCTAACTCCCACATCTAGTTCTAACTCTTTTGGTTTACATTCAATTCCATTTGAATTCAGACTTTTTTTCAAATTATTGGAACCGTTATTTTCTTTTGTTTAGCCATTCCTCACCACCGAACCAGCCCGCAAAGCCCAGCCGCACCCCTATTAACCCTAGCCTAATCGATCCCCATCTCCTTGTTCAATGAGTTTTTTTTCTTTCACTACAAAGTAGTAGGAACATAGAGAGAGGATAAAAGATGAAGTTATCCAATAATAACTTGTGCAATTATTTTCTGGCCATCGTGCACACATGCATGGAGCAAGGAGTGCCCATGAATGGAAGAAGAATAAGAGAGAGAGAGAGAGAGAGAGAAATATGCATATATCTCTTGGGTTGATGGGTTACACATGCATGTGCACACCGTGTCAAGTATCAATCTATGTATGCAATGTCAAATACCTAACGACATTGTATTTGTACGTATTTGAGTATCTACGGCCGGCCGGCAAGCTCGTGTATGTACGTACGAAATACCATGCATGTGCATAAACAATACATACATATTCGAGTAACTACGGTGGCCCGGCGAGCGCGCATATATTTTTTTTTGAGACAATCTCGCGAAGCTTTTATTAAACCGTCACAATGTTTACAGGGACGAACGGAAGATCTCCGGGCTGGCCTAACCAAACATGGCGGCCAATCCCTAGAGAAAGTGCATGCTTCGCTAAATTGTGAGCCTCATAATTTGAGCTCATAAATTCATGGCTAAACTTACAAAAATCAAAAAACGACGAGTGATCTATTATTTCATGTATGATTGCTCCATACCGAGATGCATTCTCCTTCATAATGTCCTCAACCACCACTTTGCAGTCAGACGCCACATGGATCCTCCGCAGGTATAAATCATCTGATAAAGCAAGGGCTTCTCGAATGGCCAATGCTTCCAAAGTCTCCGGTTCTGAAACATGTCTGAACACTAGGGCTGAGGCTCCCAGGAACGATCCATCAGCGCTCCTGCTTATCGCTCCCACGGCTCCATATCTTCTGTGTTGGGGTACTGCAGCATCCACGTTTACTTTTGCACTGTCCGCTACCGACGGTTGTCAGATAGTCGATCTAACGGCCTTTGCTGCCGCCGGCTTCGACGATACTGTATTCAACACTTGCAGCTCAGCCAGGTATCGTGTGATGAAACCATGTATCGATAATGGTGACTGGAATATGGCCTCGTGGATTGCTTTCCTTCTCGCCCCCCAAATTGCCCACAACGTGACAACAAGCCGAACAAAATCTTCCTTACTTAGTATATCATGTAGCACAAATAGCCAGTCCTTTGGGCTCTCCTCTTGGCGATCAACAAGATGTTGCACTAGATGTTCAGGGGCCAGCGCCCAAAAACTGCTGGACATCGAACATGTCAGTAACGCATGCTTCCATGTGTCTCTCGCCCTGCAGAGATTGCATGTATCTTCTGTCGACATATGGCGATGCATAAGCAACTCACCGCAGGGCATAGACTGTCTAGCTAACCTCCAGACGAACATCCTGAGCTTTGAAGGTACTTGGATGTGCCAGATGCTGCTCCAATTCTTGCTTTCATGCTGAAAAAATGACGATCCTTCCGTTTCATGCAGCCATGCCTCTCGATTGATTTTTGTTCTCAAAATCATACGGTATGCCGAGCCAACACTAAAAATACCCCGTCGTTCCTCGTGCCATGCCCAGAAGTCTGAAACTGTACGCGTACACAGTGGTATCTTTAGGATTTCCTCAGAGTTAAAGGGAGTGAAAATAGACCGAACTAGTCCTTCATTCCAAGACGCAGTAGATGCACTGATGAGTTGTGCCACTCTAGTAGGAGGATGCTGCACCAGAGAAGTTATAGGTCTTTTGAAACTCTCCCTCGGTATCCAGTTGTGTTCCCAAATGTCTGTGGTTTCTTCGCCTCCAATCCTCCTAATCAAGCCTTGTGCCAAAATGTCCCGGCCATCCAAAATGGCCCTCCAAATCTGCGATGGATGAGACCCCAGCTCTGCGTCTAGCAATGAACAGTTTGGAAAGTAAACTAATTTAAGGATCCTGGAGCTTAATGAGGATTCCGAAACCATTGTGCACCAAGCCTACCGTGCAAGAAGTGCTAGGTTAAAAATCTCCATGTCTCTGAATCCGAGGCCCCCCATATATTCTGGTCTCGTCATCACATCCCATGACACCCAACTGGGCTTCCTTCTGCCCTGCGCGTATATATGTTCCTGAATACACAGAATGTTTATTTGGCCCAGAACTGTATTGAATCTATATGGGCTATATCACATGGGTTGACCTTTGTTCGCCGTGATGAGCCAGCCGGCATCCTCCATTGGATTAAATCCGTACACATATACATGGAATAAAGCAAAACCAGCACGTTCTTGTGCGGCATGTTTGGAAGCAAAAGAAAAGAACCGGAAAGGAATACATGAAATAACAATGCAACATATTGGGGTATTTCCTTTTCTTTGTGCAGGTTTGTGCCTCAAGAAAAATATTAGGAGGAAACCTCGGCATTGTGCGCGTTGGACATCCATCCAACCCTAGCACACAGCCAACCTATAAATACAAGACTTCAGGTACGCAGGAGGGCAAGAGCCAGGCACGCACACCCCAGGCCAAGACCAGAACCTACGCGTGACGCGCCCTCGTGGTAGCGTCGATGTGGAGAAGACGCGCCCCTTGCGGCAGCATCGGCAATGGAGATAGCCGGTAGACGCCGCAACGATCATAAGCGGAGGCCGAGATGACGACTCAGAAGCTGCGTAAGCTGGCCGGCATGTCGGCAATGGCAATGATGCGCCTCTAACCCAAGCCAGAGCACACGTCCTCGACGACGGCGGTGCACACAGGAGGTGTTTCTCGCTGGAGGCATCAACTGTGTTTTGTTTCTTTGTCTTATTGTGTTATCAGGTTTCACGTGGGAAGCAAGAATGCATCAAGAGGAGCCAAGCAACAAACACTCGACAGGGAACCACTCGAGGTCAGAACTCAAGCGCGTGGCAGTGGACGCGCCTGCGGCGGCGGCGGTCTGCAAGCCATGTATCAGATGGAGGGAGACGCACCCGTGGAGGATGTGTCCATGGTCACGACGCATGCGCCAAGGCGGTGCATGGTGGTGCCTTCGCAGTCTCGGAGGATACACTGGCAGCGACAACCATGGAGCTATGCATCATGTTTCATGAGCTAGCATGCCCTCTTCTCTATGGTACGCACATATTTTTTTCATGTACCAGGTACACTCGAGAGAGTGGACGAGCGTCGGGCAGAGATGCCCGCGAACAATGCGGCGGTCTTCTCATACCAGATGAAATGGAGGTGGCGGACGACACACCCAGTGGATGTGGCCATGGACGATGCAGTGCTCTTCTCGTAGCAGATAGAATGGAGGCGGTGGACGATGCCGCCGGACCAATAGACTACATCGAAACCACCAGGCCCATCGCCAACATCATCAACCCGGTGCCGGGGAGGACGACGTCATGGAGCTCGTGAGGACGCCGCCTCTATGCCATGGAGGATGGCGACACGGAGCTCGCCAGGACGACGCCCATCATCTTCGTCATCAAACAGGCGCCATGGACGATGGAGGTGTGGAGCTCCCAAGGATGCCATCATAGTGCCGTGGAGGATGGCGATACGGAGCCCGCCAAGACGACACCCATCATCAAGCTGGTGCTGCATAGGACGGAGGCATGGAGCTAGCAGAACAACACCATGATGTCTACCTCGACAAGAGGGAGCCCACAATCCGGAGCCCATGAGGATGGCACACATCCTCAGTGCTGCCCGCAACACGGAGGCTACAATATGAAGAAGATGGCGCTACACGATGACACATCTTCACCGACCATTACCATGATTCTGCGATGTGTTTCCTTTGTCTTGGTGGACCACCGAATATGGCTTCCAACTAAGACGAGGTGCACCCTTCGTTGCATATAGGTCTCGTCAGCATACAGGCGGTGTGCTCTTTGTCTTAGTAGACCACTGAATACGACGTCTAGCTGAGATGAGGCATCAACCACGCCCCTCCATGACGCCACCTTTCTTCAGCACCACAATGTTGTGCCCTTGTCTTGGTGGACCACTGAATACAGTGTCCAGCCGAGACAAGGTGCACCCTTCGTTGCAGATAGGTCTCGTTGCCGTACGGTGGTGTGCTCCTTGTCTTAGCAGACCACCGAATACGACGTCTAGCTGAGACGAGGCATCAACCATGCCACTCCATGATGCCATTTTTCTTCGACACCACGATGTTTTGCCCTTGTCTCGGTGGACCACTGAATACGGCATCCAACCGAGATGAGGTGCACCCTTCGTTTCATATAGGTCTCATCGTCGTACGGACGACATGCTCCTTGTCTTAGCGGACCACCGAATACGACGTCTAGCTGAGACATGGCATCAACCACGCTCCTCCATGATGTTAACTTTCTTCGTTCCTGCGGCGTGATCCTTGTTTTGGCAGCCACCGAGTACGGCATCTAGCCAAGACGAGGCATCTACCATGCCCCTCTAAGACGTTACCTTTCACAACCTCATGAGGCGGAGTCTTTGTCTTCGCAGACTGTCGTAACCTCGGCGTCAAGTGGAGACGAGGCACCAACCACACCGGCCATGCCGATGCAAGCGTGCGTTGGTTTTACACCGACGCTGGTCTCCACAAAAGAATACTCCCACGAGGCAACCCCTTGCTTACCCCGACGAAGCCACTATATCACCAAGAAGTTCGAGCCAAGCAGGATCCATGCTACTTCAACACTGACTACATCAACGCTGTCAAGGCCGACGAGGCGTGACGGCGAGGGCAGACGTGGCTAGCATAAAGCAATGTTTCGAGCGGCACGTGTACCAATGAGGACACGGGCTTTGCCGCTGCCCATACCACACACCCCATCGTCATCATGCATGGAGATTGCAAAGCGAAGACAACAAAGACGATCACACGGCTTAATCAGAGGTATGTCCCGGAGCAACCCGCAGGATAATTAACCGGGAGCCTTTCAAGGCCCCAGGAACCAGGAGACCGCACATCGCTAGTCAGGTAGGCTGCGCTAGTAGGCCACAGAGCGCATATCGGGAATTGTATTTGTTATCCTTGAGATTAATAAAATACCGTTCCCATCTCTTTGTTTTCACTGTGTACCATGGTACACTGTCATGCCCGCATTCTTTTCCCGGGTGCATGAGAGAAATCCATACTCCTTCACTTCCCTTCTCATGGAGTGTTTTAAGATTTTTCTCGTGTCAACCAAATTGGCACGCCCGGTGGGACCTGGTTCTCCTCCCATCTTCGCTATGTTGTGGTCGTTTGAATCTTCTTCGCTCATCTCCCAACCTGCACATCATGCTGCATGACAAGGCGTCGTCGAGGATTTCCACTCATCAAGATCCCTTTCATGCAGGTGGAATCTCCCGTGGCAGCAACTCAGAGCCAGTAATGATGCAGTTTGGATCGATGCCGCCCATGGTCATCATCGAGTTCGGCGAAAAGGTCTACATCCATCAAGCCCAGGATCCTGCGCAGTTTCAAACTGTGCAGTCGAAGAAGGCGCTAAGGCAGGAGGCTGCCAAGATGAAGAAGGAGCGTCGTAAGCTAATGCTCAAGGCGTGCACCCTGTTGAAGGAGTCGACGAGGGCGGATACAAAAGGAGATGTGGAGGCAGCTCAACACCTCCGTTCCAGAGCCGCCAACAGGCGGTTTAGTGCGGCGTCCCTCCATGCCCCTACTGAGACTACACACTCGGAGCCACTGACACCAACACTGCAGCGTACCGAGGTTGAGCTTCTCGAGGGTTTCGAGGCTATGTCACATGACTTGCATAGGCTCATGGCCAACGCTCATTTATCGGATAGCCCTCATCCCCTACGCATATACGGGAGGAAGTACTGCAAGGTACAATTACTCCACCAACAGATAGCTTCCCGCATCGCTTAGAGCATGGTGCCAGAGGAGGATTGGTCCCTCGGCACCATGGACTTAGCTGATAAGGTGTTCACTTACCGAAGCACCTTAACCCCTCCGTACGACTTGTTCCCTGATGATTGGGCATACGAGCCATGCAACTTCAAGGAGCTGGTGAGGCGTGCCATCATGAAGGAGTTCTAGAAGCGGCGCTCACGCAAAGAGCATGTTCTACCAGGCTCTACTATCTCCCTCAACATTGGCGACACTCGAAGGGGTGCATGGGTGCCATGTCTCCACAACTCGGCAGTCGACGGAAGGTCTCTCCCCAACCACAACAGGTTTTCCACTCTGCGGCATGAAGCACCCGCGCCATGTGATGATGACCTACTGCGAGAATTTCGCCAACTCCAGAGCAGATGAACAATATCCAGAGGAGGCTCCAAGACCCAATGGCGCCAAGTGCATCGTCGACTCAAGCCACGGGAAGGATGAGGCATCAAGTCCCAAGCCATCGTCCTCAACATGAGAACCAAACATTGGTGCCTCAGCGACAACCTTCACCAACTCGACACTTCCCGCAACAGAGATATCCCAACATGCCTCCATGTTGGAACCGATGGTCAAGACATCAAGACGATGAGAGGGACCCTTGTCCCACTCAACAGGGGCAACCATGGGAACCTTTGCGACCGACACTTCCACCACGACCTTCATCACCTCCCAGGCGGGGACATCAAGACGATGAGAGGGACCATCGGCCCACTAAACAGTGGCAACCACGGGAACCTTTGCGACAAACACTTCCACCACGACCTTCATCACCTCCTAGGCGGGGAGATCGGCCACAACTGTAGGCGATGATGGACAGGAATTCATCATCCACGAGGCGCCCTGCACGAACACTCCTACGTACGCCACCAGTGTAAAGGGATGGTATGTTTCCAACGAAGAACCAGTGCAAGCACGAGAGGTGTCGGTGAAACCGACATGTTCTTTATAAAGAACTTGAGGAATTAGTCCTTCGACACACTCAGGTACATTTACAACCCGATGGTGGGGTTGGTCAAGAAAATGACAGGATCAAATTTCGCATCTCCCCCGACTTGGAGCGGATGAGCGGTATAGCTACCTGCTCAGCCGGTTAGCAGCGAAACCACACAAGACGTCCACGAGAAGCACTGAGCAGGGGAGCAAGGTGGTTCCTTCTTCATCCCTTCCCCATAAGAATGATGTAAAGGTGAAGGCGATTACACCAGCACCCCACTAGAGAACCAGAAAATGCCAGGGCCGATGGCCACATCGATGGAAGGCATTGAAGAAGCCAAGCTTATGTTCTCCTCCAACAATGAAGTAGCTTCCGAGGGTGCAGCCAACACTGCCCTCCCACCAGACACAACACTTCCCACAGAGTTTCCCCTTGTTCCCTCTGAAAGGATGGACCAAGATGGAGAAGCTCATGCTCAGAAGGAGGCTGAAATAGCAAAGGAATCAACTGAGAAGAACCTTGCCTTGTGCCGTACTCTTAGAGTGCAGCCAAGTGAAGGGTCAAGTAATGGATGGCGACCTCCCACCATCAACGAGGAGTTCGACTATCCTTCTGAAGAAGAGATCGTGCCAAACCCAAAGGCGAACTTCCAGAGGACCTTCCTACCGTGCCTTGGCCACATTCGTGCATGGTTCAGGGGTGCCGAGGGGGATGCCAAGACAAGCTCATCAACGTCACAAGAAGCTGCAAGATCCAGGGCCATGTGTCTTCCCGTGACAACAGGGAAAGGCTCATTAGGTGGAGGGAGCACTTCACAAAATGAAGATATATACAAGCGACACTACACCGACATTACATCAAGGCTTCCTCAAGACCTTGAAGGACGACGACAAGTTGCAATCCGGCCAGGGGCCAATTGATATGTCCATTTTGCATCATGCTTTTATATCGATATTTATTGCATTATTGGTTGTTATTACTCATTATGTCACAATACTTATGCCTATTCTCTCTTATTTTACAAGGTTTACATGAAGAGGGAGAATGCCGGAAGCTGGAATTTTGGGCTGGAAAAGGAGCAAATATTAGAGACCTATTCTGCACAACTCCAAAAGTCCTGAAACTCCATGGAAGTTATTTTTGGAATTAATAAAAAATATTGAGCAAAGAAAATACCAGAGGGGGGCCACCCACCGTCCACGAGGGTGGGGGGGGGGGCTACCCCTCTAGGCGCACCCTTGCCTCGTGGGCCCCCTGGTAGGCCTCTGGTGCCCATCTTCTGCTATATGAAGTCTTTTACCCTGAAAAAATCATAAGCAAGCTTTCGGGACGAGACATCGCAGCCACGAGGCGGAACCTTGGCGGAACCAATCTAGGGCTTCGGCGGAGGTGTTCTACCGGGGAAACATCCCTCCGGGAGGGGGAAGTCATCACCATCATCATCACCAATGATCCTCTTATCGGGAGGGGTTCAATCTCCATCAACATCTTCACCAGCACCATCTCCTCTCAAACCCTAGTTCATCTCTTGTATCCAATCTTTATCCCCAAACCTCAGATTGGTACCTGTGGGTTGCTAGTAGTGTTGATTACTCCTTGTAGTTGATGCTAGTTGGTTTATTCGGTGGAAGATCATATGTTCAGATCCTACTACCTATATTGAGAAACCACCTTTCCCTGTTAGGATAAAGGATCATGCTAAAGCTTCAACTGTGGTCCGTAAGAGTAATACTAGAACACCTACACCACCTGAGCAAATTAAAGTTGAACCTAGTATTGCTATGGTTAAAGATCTCTTGGCTGAAAATATTGATGGGCATGTTATTTACTTCTATGATGAAGCTGCTAGAATTGCTAGAACCGATACTAAAAATAAACATAGACCTGTTGTAGGCATGCCGGTTATTTCTGTTAAAATAGAAGATCATTGTTATCATGGCTTATGTGATATGGGTGCTAGTGCAAGTGCAATACCTCATTCCTTATCCAAAGAAATTATGCATGATATTGCACCTGCTGAGATAGAAGAACTCGATGTTACAATTAAGCTTTCCAATAGAGATACTATTTCACCAGTTGGGATTGTTAGAGATGTTGAAGTCTTGTGTGGGTAAGTTAAATATCCTGCTGATTTTCTTGTTCTTGGTTCCCCACAAGATGACTTTTGTCCCATTATATTTGGTAGACCCTTCTTGAATACTGTTAATGCTAGGTAGACTGCAAAAAGGATATTGTTACGATTGGGTTAGGGGATATGTCTCATGACTTTAACTTTGCTAAATTTCATAGACAACCCCATGATAAAGAATTTCCTAGTAAGAATGAAATTATTGGTCTTGCTTCTATTGCCGTGCCTCCTAATGATCCTTTAGAACAATATTTGCTAGACCATGAAAATGATATGTTTATGAATGAAAGAAGGGAAATAGATGAAGTATTCTTTAAACATGGACCTATTTTGAAACACAACTTGCATGTTGAAATTCTATGGGATCCTCCACCATCCAAGGGTGATCCCGTGTTTGAGCTTAAACCATTACCTAATACTCTTAAATATGCTTATCTTGATGAAAATAAGATATATCCTGTTATTGTTAGTGCTAACCTTTCAGAGCAGGAAGAGGAGAAATTATTGAAAACTCTGAAGAAGCACCGTGCTGCTATTGGATATACTCTTGATGATCTTAAGGGCATTAGTCCCACTCTATGCCAACACAAAATAAAATTGGAGAAAGACGCCAAACCAGTTGTTGATCACTAACGACGGTTAAATCCTAAGATGAAAGAAGTGGTAAGAAAAGAAATACTAAAGCTCCTGGAGGCAGGTATAATTTATCTCGTTGCTGATAGTCAGTGGGTAAGTCATGTCCATTGTGTCCCTAAGAAGGGAGGTATTACTGTTGTTCCTAATGATAAAGATGAATTGATCCCGCAAAGAATTGATACACATTATAGGATGGTAACTAATTTCCGCAAATTAAATAAAGCTACTAAAAAGGATCATTACCATTTACCTTTTATTGATCAAATGCTAGAAAGATTATCCAAACATACACATTTTTGCTTTCTAGATGGTTATTTTGGTTTCTCTCAAATACCTGTGTCAAAAGAGGATCAAGAAAAGACCACTTTTACTTGCCCTTTCGGAACTTTTGCTTATAGACGTATGCCTTTTGGTTTATGTAATGCACCTGCTACCTTTCAAAGATGCATGATGGCTATATTCTCTGACTTTTGTGAAAAGATTGTTGAGGTTTTCATGGATGATTTCTCCGTTTATGGATCTTCTTTTGATGATTGCTTGAGCAACCTTGATCGAGTTTTGCGGAGATGCGAATAAACTAATCTTGTCTTGAATTGGGAGAAGTGCCACTTTATGGTTAATGAGGGTATTGTCTTGGGGCATAAAATTTCTGAAAGAGGTATTGAGGTTGATAAAGCTAAAGTTGATGCTATTGAAAAGATGCCGTGTCCTAAAGACATTAAAGGTATAAGAAGTTTCCTTGGTCATGCCGGTTTTTATAGGAGGTTTATTAAGGACTTCTCTAAAATTTCTAGGCCTCTGACTAATCTCTTACAAAAAGATATTCCTTTTGTCTTCGATGATGATTGTGTAGAAGCATTTGAAATACTTAAGAAAGCTTTTATTTCTGCACCTATTGTTCGGCCACCTGATTGGAATTTACCCTTTGAAATTATGTGTGATGCTAGTGATTATGCCATAGGTGTCGTTCTAGGACAAAGAGTTGATAAGAAACTAAATGTTATTCAGTATGCTAGTAAAACTCTAGACAGTGCCCAGAGAAATTATGCTACCACTGAAAAAGAATTTTTAGCAGTTGTATTTGCTTGTGATAAGTTTAGACCTCATATTGTTGACTCTAAAGTAACTGTTCACACTGATCATGCTGCTATTAAATATCTTATGGAAAAGAAAGATGCTAAACCTAGATTTATTAGATGGGTTCTCCTACTACAAGAATTTGATTTGCATATTATTGATAGAAAGGGAGCTGAGAACCCCGTTGCAGACAACTTGTCTAGGTTAGAGAATGTTCTTGATGACCCACTACCTATTTATGATAGCTTTCCTGACGAACAATTAGCTGTCATAAATGATGCTCGTACTGCTCCATGGTATGCTGATTATGCTAATTACATTGTTGCTAAATTTATACCACCTAGTTTCACATACCAGCAAAAGAAAAAGTTTTTCTATGATTTAAGACATTACTTCTGGGATGACACACACCTTTATAAAGAAGGAGTAGACGGTGTTATTAGACATTGTATACCTGAGCATGAACAGGAACAGATCCTAAGCAAGTGTCACTCCGAGGCTTATAGAGGACACCATGTTGGAGATAGGACTGTGCATAAGGTATTGCAATCCGGTTTTTATTGGCCTACTCTTTTTAAAGATGCCCGTAAGTTTGTCTTATCTTGTGATGAATGTCAAAGAATTGGTAATATTAGTAGACGTCAAGAAATGCCTATGAACTATTCACTTGTTATTGAACCATTTGATGTTTGGGGCTTTGATTATATGGGACCGTTTCCTTCCTCTAATGGGTATACACATATTTTAGTTGCTATTGATTACGTTACTAAGTGGGTAGAAGCTATTCCAACTAGTAGTGTTGATCATAACACCTCTATTAAGATGCTTAAAGAAGTTATTTTTCCGAGGTTTGGAGTCCCTAGATACCTAATGACTGATGGTGGTTCACATTTTATTCATGGTTCCTTTCGTAAAATGCTTGCTAAGTATGATGTTAATCATAGAATTGCATCTCCATATCACCCACAGTCTAGTGGTCAAGTAGAACTGAGTAACAGAGAGCTTAAATAGATTTTGCAAAAGACTATTAATAGATCTAGAAAGAATTGGTCCAAGAAACTTGATGATGCATTATGGGCCTATAGAACTGCATATAAAAATCCTATGGGTATGTCTTCGTATAAAATGGTTTATGGAAAAGCTTGTCACTTACCCCTCGAACTAGAACATAAGGCATATTGGGCCATTAAAGAGCTCAATTATGATTTCAAACTTGCCAGTGAGAAGAGGTTATTTGACATTAGCTCACTTGATGAATGGAGAACTCAAGCCTATGAGAATGCCAAACTGTTTAAAGAAAAAGTTAAAAGATGGCATGAAAAAAGGATACAAAAGCGCGAGTTTAATGTAGGTGATTATGTGTTGCTTTTCAACTCTCGATTAGGATTTTTTGCAGGAAAAATTCTCTCTAAATGGGAAGGTCCTTACGTTATCGAGGAGGTCTATCGTTCCGGTGCCATAAAAATCAACAACTTCAAAGACACAAATCCGAAGGTGGTGAACGGTCAAAGGATCAAACATTATATCTCAGGTAATCCCATAAATGTTGAAACTAATGTTATTGAAACTGTAACCCCGGAGGAATACATAAGGGACACTTTCCAGGACGTTTCAGACTCCGAAAAGGAATAGGTATGTGGTACGGTAAGTAAACCGACTCGAAAACAGTTCTAATAGCAGTTTTTCTCTGTTTTGGAATATTTAAGAAAATAGGAAAATAAGAAGTAGTCTGGGAAGGACACGAGGCGTCCACGAGGGTGGAGGGCGCGCCCTACCATCTGGGCGCGCCCCCTGCCTCGTGGGCACCTCGTGTGCTCTCCGGACTCCGTTTTCTTGCACGATACTTCTTTTGGTCGGTAAAAATTCATTATATAATCCCCCGAAGGTTTTGACCACTGTATCACACAAATATCCTCTGTCTTTGTTTCGAGCTGTTTTCTGTCAGTGTTGTCAAGGCCAGGCATCATGTCGTCACCCTCCTCCAACAATGAAGGCAACGATGCTTGACTAATGAAGATAGAGCTGAAGAGAGAAGAACCCGAGGAGATCAACAAGGATGATAGGATCAAGAAGGTCATGGAGGATCAAGCCCCGGCGGCAGAAGAAGAAGACATCCTTCAACCTCATCACAACCTTCTTACCCCAACTGAGATTGAAGCTTTCAAGATGATTGAGTTAGCTCGCATACAAAACAATTATCTCACATGTGAAAATATTTTGTTGAAGGAGCATATCACCGCACTCAAGGGCATTATCCACAAACTGGAGGAGCTCCTACGCTCGGTGTGCGACTATCCATCATCACCACCACCTTCTTCACCAGCAAAGGAGACATAATCACATGGGTATGGGCACTCCCCTTGGCAACTGCCAAGCTTGGGGGAGGTGCCCTGGTATCATATCACCATCACACTCCTATGTTTACCGCTTTTGTTAGTTTGATCCTTTTGGTAATATCTTGACCTAGTAGAATAAAGTTTTAGAATGATCTAGTTTTGAGTTTTGCTTTATGATCCCTCTATGTAATTGAATCCGTGAGCTATATTTAATAAAGATTAGTGTTGAGTCAAGGGCTTGATTATCTTACTTTGATCTTGAGGGAATAAAAGAAAGAATAAAAATAAATAAAGAGGTCATATGGATCTTATGGAGAGTAATGACTTCACATCTTATGGAGAGTAATGACTTCACATATTAAGAGTATGATGAATAAAATTTGTTGAGAGTTGGCAAACATAGTTTTGGTCACTGTTGCAATTAATAGGAAGTAATAAAGAAAGAGAGGTTCTCACATATAAATATACTATATTGGACATCTTTTATGATTGTGAGCACTCATTAAGATATGACATGTTAAAGAGTTGATGTTGGACAAGGAAGACAACATAATGGGTTATGTTTTCTTATATCCAAAATAAAGTATATTGTCATGGACCATCGAACATGTTGAGCTTGCCTTTCCCTCTCATGCTAGCCAAATTCTTTGCACCAAGTAGAGATACTACTTGTGCTTCCAAAATATCCTTAAACCCAGTTTTGCCATGAGAGTCCACCATATCTACCCATGGATTGAGTAAAATCCTTCAAGTAAGTTGTCATGTTGCATGCAATAAAAATTGCTCTCTAGATATGTATGACTTATTAGTGTGGAGAAAATAAGCTTTATACGATCTTGTGATATGGAAGCAATAAAAGCGACGGACTGCATAATAAAGGTCCATATCACAAGTGGCAATATAAAGTGACGTTCTTTTGCATTAAGATTTCGTGCATCCAACCATAAAAGCACATGGCAACCTCTGCTTCCCTCTGCAAATGGCCTATCTTTTACTTTTGTCTTATACCTTTTACTAGAGTCATGGTGATCTTCACCTTTCCTTTTTACAATTTATCCTTTGGCAAGTGCCTTGTGTTGGAAAGATCCTGATATATATATCCAATTGGATGTAAGTTAGCATAAACTATTATTGTTGACATTACCCTTGAGGTAAAAGGTTGGGAGGCAACACTATAAGCCCCTATCTTTCTCTGTGTCCTATTAAAACTTCACACCCATAAGTATTGCATGAGTGTTAGCAATTGTGAAAGACTAAATGATAGTTGAGTATGTGGACTTGCTGAAAAGCTCTTATATTGACTCTTTCCGATGTTATGATAAATTGCAATTGCTTCAATGACCGAGAGCATAGTTTTTTAGTCCTCAATGAAGTTTCTGATTCATACTTGACATTGTGGACAGATTATTACTTGAGCATAAGAAATCATATGACAATATATATATATATATATATATGCTGCTGTTATAAGAATGATCATGATGCCCTCATGTCCGTATTTTATTTTATCGAGACCTCTATCTCTAAACATGTGGACATATTTTTCGTTATCGACTTTCGCTTGAGGACAAGCGAGGTCTAAGCTTGGGGGAGTTGATACGTCCATTTTGCATCATGCTTTTATATCAATATTTATTACATTATGGGTTGTTATTACCCATTATGTCACAATACTTATGCCTATTCTCTCTTATTTTACAAGGTTTACATGAAGAGGGAGAATGCCGGCAGCTGGAATTCTGTGCTGGAAAAGGAGTAAATATTAGAGACCTTTTCTGCACAACTCCAAAAGTCCTGAAACTCCAAGCAAGTTATTTGAAATTAATAAAAAAATACTGAGTGAAGAAAATGCCAGAGGGGGGCCACCCACCGTCCACGAGGGTGGGGGCGTGCCCTACCCCCCTAGGCGCGCCCCCTGCCTCATGGGCCCCCTGGCAGGCCTCCGGTGCCCATCTTCTGCTATGTGAAGTCTTTTACCCTAGAAAAAAATCATAAGCAAGCTTTCAGGACGAGACACCGCCACCACGAGGCGGAACCTTGGCGGAACCAATCTAGGGCTTCGGCAGAGTTGTTCTGCCAGGGAAACATCCCTCTGGGAGGAGGAAATCATCACCATCGTCATCACCAACGATCCTCTCATCGAGAGGGGGTCAATCTCCATCAACATCTTCACCAGCACCATCTCCTCTCAAACCCTAGTTCATCTCTTGTATCCAATCTTTGTCCGAAAACCTCAGATTGGTACCTGTGGGTTGCTAGTAGTGTTGATTACTCCTTGTAGTTGATGCTAGTTGGTTTATTCGGTGGAAGATCATATGTTCAGATCCTATGTGCATATTAATACCCCTCTGATTATGAACATGAATATGATTTGTGAGTAGTTACGTTTGTTCCTGAGGACATGGGAGAAGTCTTGCTATAAGTAGTCATGTGAATTTGGTATTCGTTCGATATTTTGATGAGATGTATGTTGTCTCTCCTCTAGTGGTGTTATGTGAACGTTGACTACATGACACTTCACCATTGTTTGGGCCTAGAGGAAGGCATTGGGAAGTAATAAGTAGATGATGGGTTGCTAGAGTGACAGCAGCTTAAACCCTAGTTTATGAGTTGCTTCGTAAGGGGCTGATTTGGATCCACATGTTTCATGCTATGGTTAGGTTTACCTTAATACTTCTTTTGTAGTTGCGGATGCTTGCAATAGGGGTTGATCATAAGCAGGATGCTTGTCCAAGAAAGGGCAGTACCCAAGCACTGGTCCACCCATATACCAAATTATCAAAGTAACGAACGCGAATCATATGAGCATGATGAAAACTAGCTTGACGATAATTCCCATGTGTCCTCGGGAGCGTGTTCATTCATATAAGAATTTTTCCAGGCTTGTCCTTTGCTACAAAAAGGATTGGGCCACCTTGCTGCACCTTATTTACTTTTGTTACTTGTTACCCGTTACGAATTACCTTATCACAAAACTATCTGTTACCGATAATTTCAGTGCTTGGAGAGAATACCTTACTGAGAATCGCTTGTCATTTCCTTCTGCTCCTCGTTGGGTTCGATGCTCTTACTTATTGAAAGGACTACGATAGATCCCGTACACTTGTGGGTCATCACCAATACAAGATTAAAATCCATCGCCCGTCAAGGCATGACGGATGGGTTTACCGGAGATGGAGGACATTAAGAACACCTTGATGATGAAGAAGGCTTCTCCGACTCATCCTCCTCCCCATCGTTGGAGAGTCGTCCACACTCGCCTTGTTACCATGAACTAGCTTCATCGCTTTTGTCAGATTATGAGGGCGGTGATGAAGACCTCCACACCAGGCTCGTTTGCATGGTGAATCATGGCGATAGCCTTGTGGATCAAGATCCTACTGCCAAGCCACCCGTTGATGGCAACCAGGGCCCAAGTGCTGTAAACATAGTAGCACCACAAGAAGTGTCTCTAGAAGAAGAGGTCAGAAGCTAGTGCTAGATGATTGACTAGTTGGCATCAAAGGTTGACCAGTTCATTGAACTCATGATGAACAACCAAGGCGTTCCTCCACAAGGCGTGCTACAACGAGTGGTGGATCCGCAAGAGGAGGAACTTCAGGTGGGCCCTCCTGCTAGGGTGCCCCTAAATGATGTGCCTCAACACAAGCCCAACACACATGCTCGACCTTGGGTTAGCCCTGCTGGTTCTCCCAACGCAGTGCCACGCGCTGTTATGCTGAAGGACTACCACGACATGGTCGAGGATATGGTGGACAAGAAGTTGAAGCAAATGGCGATAGATCAAGCGCCTCGCACCTGTGAGAGTGAGCTGGAGAAGCCTTACAAGGCATGGCATGACATGATGGCGTATCCCGCAAGGTGGCACCCACCAAAGTACTGTCAATTTGATGGAATCGGTGATGCAAGGGAGCACTTGGCGTACTTCGAGGCGGCATGCGGCGACACAACAAACAGCCCGTCACTTCTCCTTCATGAATTTTCAGGGTCGTTAACCGGGGCTGCCTTCCATTGGTACAGTCGTTTACCGGTTGGGTCCATTAGGAGTTGGGCGGCCATTGAAGGAGGTTTTCAAGAAGCACTTCATTGCCATGAAGAAGGACTTCACCGTTGTCGAGCTGGCGCAAGTCTGACAACGATGAGATGAGTCCATTGATGACTACATAATCCGCTTCCGCAACAGTTATGCGCATCTCACCAGGGAGATGCAGCTCGAGGATGCCATTGAGATGTGCGTCCACGGGATGCAGCAACATTTGTCACTTGAAGTATCTCGGCGTGATCCTAGAACCTTTAGTGCCCTAAGCATGGTGGTAGCGGCCATGAAGCTTGAGTTTGAGAAATCACCGCATATAATGGAGCTCTATAAGAATGCCAACACATTTGATCCCGCCAAGCGCTTCGCCTCGACATCCAAGCAAATCAACAACGATAGCAGGGCGAAGGCACCAGTCGAAACAGACACCACCAATGTCTTCTCGTCTGCACCGCAAGGCCATGTGCCCATCTTGGGTGCAACGGGCGAACAAGCCGGAGGGAGGCAACGCCCATCGATACAGGAACTCCTCAAGAAGCAGTACGTCTTCTATTGGGAGCTCATCAAGGACATGTTCGACCAGTTGATGGAGCATCGAGCCTTGAACTTACCAGAGCCTCGGAGGCCCGATCAGGTGAGGATGACAGATAATCCTTTATTTTACCCATATCACAGGTATGTGGGACATGTAATTGAAGATTTTCTTGCGTTCAAAGAATGGCTCCAAAGAGCCATTAATGAGAGAAGTATCAACCTTGACGTAGAAGCTATCAAACCAGATTACCATGCAGTAAACATGGTGAGCATGAAGTTACCGTCTCTGCCAAGTGAAGACATGGAGCTCGAAGAAACATTTGTGCCACTAGCCCAAGTTGAATACTAGCTACCCAACCTCGTCCTCTCCAAGACGTTGGCTTCTCCCTTTTGGTCGCAGGTGACCCCAACCATTCCCGAGGAGGAGCCTTGGAGGATGGTGCACTGAAGGCCGTACGCACGGAGTCTCCCACCATGACATCCTCGCCCGGCTTCGCCAGTACGTGCTCCCCTAATAATTCTAAGGTGGTTTGATCCAAGTAAACGCCGTCCTCTACCAAGATTTGTCCCCATGTTAGAGGGAGACGAGCCTTTTCCTCGACGGGGGTGTGTGCTGCCAACCTTGGCGCAGTTCTTTCCACCCGGCTGGGGGCAAGCACCGGCAAAGGAGGTGGAGCAAGTTCACGAAGGAGCCAACTCATCCCAATCACCAATCATAGAGAGTTGCAACGTCATCCATGACTACAACGACACTCCTTCCGAAGATGTGTTTACTCTTGAAGAGTAGTTGTCCTTCACGCCGAAGAGGCAACAAAGAAAGTGCCGTTGGAAGAGGTGAACATAAGCCTGCGTGGGGGAAAGGTCCTACCCGAACCACTAAAGATCAAGCCGACAAGGGTGCAGAAGCCAACCACCCCAAAGGAGACGCCTTTGCAAGTGGAGGAATCTGAGCACCAAGGCCAAGAGAAGATGAAGGCCCATGACGTCGACTACAACATCATCGCCCACCTCAAGCGGATCCCCACACTTTTGAGTGTGCATGATGCACTCATGATGGTGCCTGACCTTCACGAACCCTTATCAAGGCACTCCATGCCCCAGAACTCTACGAGGTGTCCATGGCGAAACACTGACTTTGCACCAACCCATTGTTCATGAACGAGATCACGTTCAATGAGGAGGACAAGCTCATAGAGGATGGTGACCACAACCGGCCACTATATGTGGAAGGTAATATTGGTGTTGCACATCTTCGCATGATCCTCATAGACCCGTGATGTCTACTACACAACCTTCTTCTTGTAGACGTTGTTGGGCCTCCAAGTGCAGAGGTTTGTAGGACAATAGTAAATTTCCCTCAAGTGGATGACCTAAGGTTTATCAATCCGTGGGAGGTGTAGGATGAAGATGGTCTCTCTGAAACAACCCTGCAGCCAAATAACAAAAAGTCTCCTGTGTCCCCAACACACCCAATACAATGGTAAATTGTATAGGTGCACTAGTTCGGCGAAGAGATGGTGATACAAGTGCAATATGGTTGGTAGATATAGGTTTTTGTAATCTGAAAATATAAAAACAGCAAGGTAACTAATGATAAAAGTGAGCACAAACGGTATTGCAATGCTTCAAAACAAGGCCTAGGGTTCATACTTTCACTAGTGCAAGTTCTCTCAACCATAATAACATAATTGGATCATATAATTATCCCTCAACATGCAACAAAGAGTCACTCCAAAGTCACTAATAGCGGAGAACAAACGAAGAGATTATGGTAGGGTACAAAACCACCTCAAAGTTATCCTTTCTAATCGATCTATTCAAGAGCCCGTAGTAAAATAACACAAAGCTATTCTTTCTGTTCGATCTATCATAGAGTACGTACTAGAATAACACCTTAAGACACAAATCAACCAAAACCCTAATGTCACCTAGATACTCCAATGTCACCTCAAGTATCCGTGGGTATGATTATACAATATGCATCACACAATCTCAGATTCATCTATTCAACCAACACAAAGTACTTCAAAGAGTGCCCCAAAGTTTCTACCGGAGAGTCAAGACGAAAACGTGTGCCAACCCCTATGCATAAGTTCATTGAACCCGCAAGTTGATCACCAAAACATACATCAAGTAGA
Organism: Triticum dicoccoides; assembly: GCF_002162155.2. Classification (NCBI taxonomy): domain Eukaryota; kingdom Viridiplantae; phylum Streptophyta; class Magnoliopsida; order Poales; family Poaceae; genus Triticum; species Triticum dicoccoides. The sequence continues at coordinate 349,003,741 of NC_041385.1, read as the reverse complement.
TCACATGAATATCCCATTGTCACCATAGATAAGCACGTCAAGACATACATCAAGTGTTCTCAAATCCTTAAAGACTCAATCCGACAAGACAACTTCAAGGGGAAAACTCAATTCATCACAAGAGAGTAGAGGGGGAGAAACATCATAAGATCCAACTATAATAGCAAAGCTCGCGATACATCAAGATCGTATCACCTCAAGAACACGAGAGAGAGAGAGAGAGAGAGAGAGAGAGAGAGAGAGAGAGAGAGATCAAACACATAGCCACTGGTACATACCCTCAGCCCCGAAGGTGAACTACTCCCTCCTCGTCATGGAGAACGCCGGGATGATGAAGATGGCCACCGGTGAGGGATCCCCCTCCGACAGGGTGCCGGAACAGGGTCCTGATTGGTTTTTTGGTGGCTACAGAGGCTTGCGGCGGCGGAACTCCCGATCTATTGTGCTCCCCAAAGTTTTAGGGTATATGGACATATATAGGCGAAAAAGTCAGTCAGGGGAGCCACGAGGGGCCCACAAGGGCGGGGGCGCACCCAGGGGGTAGGGCGCGCCTCCTTGCCTCGTGGCTTCCTCGTTGCTTCCCTGACGTCTACTCTAAGTCTCCTGGATTGCTTCCATTCCAAAAATAACTCTCCCAAAGGTTTCATTCCGTTTGGACTCCGTTTGATATTCCTTTCCTTCGAAACACCAAAATAGGCAAGAAAACAACAATTTGGGCTGGGCCTTCGGTTAATAGGTTAGTCCCAAAAATAATATAAAAGTGCTTAGTAAAGCCCATAAACATCCAAAACGGGTAATATAATAGCATGGAACAATAAAAAAATTATAGATATGTTGGAGACGTATCAAGCATCCCCAAGCTTAATTCCTGCTCGTCCTCGAGTAGGTAAATGATAAAAACAGAATTTTTGACGTGGAATGCTACCTAACATAATTCTCAATGTAATTTTCTTTATTGTGACATGAATGTTCAGATCCAAATGATTCGAAATAAAAGTTCATATTGACATAAGAATAGTAATACTTCAAGCATACTAACAAAGTAATCATGTCTTCTCCAAATAACATGGCCAAACAAAGCTATCCCTACGAAATCATATAGTCTGGCTATGCTCTATCTTCATCACAAAAAGTATTTAATCATGCACAACCCTAATGACAAGCCAAGCAATTGTTTCATACTCTAGTATTCTCAAACTTTTTCAACTTTGACACAATACATGAGCGTGAGCCATGGACATAGCACTATATGTGGAATAGAATGGTGGTTGTGGAGAAGACAAAAAAAGAGAAGATAGTCTCACATCAACTAGGGCATATCAACGGGCTATGGAGATGCCCATTGATAGATCGATGTGAGTGAGTAAGGATTGCCATGCAACAGATGCACTAGAGCTATAAATGTATGAAAGCTCAAAAGAAACTAAGTGGGTGTGCATCCAACTTGCTTGCTCATGAAGACCTAGGGCATTTTGAGGAAGCCCATCATTGGAATATACAAGCCAAGTTCTTTAATGAAAAATTCCCACTAGTATATGAAAGTGACAACATAGGAGACTCTCTATCATGAAGATCATGGTGCTACTTTGACGCACAAGTGTGGTAAAAGGATAGTAGCATTATCCCTTCTCTCTTTTTCTCTCATTTTTTGGGCCTTTCTTTTTTATGGCCTTTCTCTTTTTCTTATGGCCTTTTTTTAAGTTTGAAGTCTCATCCCGACTTGTCGGGGAATCATAGTCTCCATCATCCTTTCCTCACTTGGGACAATGCTCTTATAATGAAGATCATCACACTTTTATTTACTTACAACTCAAGAATTACAACTCAACACTTACAACAAAATATGACTCTATGTGGATGCCTCCGGCGGTGTACCGGGATATGCAATGAATCAAGAGTGACATGTATGAAAGAATTATGAAGCTGGCTTTGCCACGAATACGATGTTAACTACATGATCATGCAAAAGAAATATGATAATGATGGAGCGTGTCATAATAAACGGAATGGTGGAAAGTTGCATGGCAATATATCTCGGAATGGATATGGAAATGCTATATTGGTAGGTATGGTGGCTGTTTTGAGGAAGGTATATGGTGGGTGTATGGTACCAGCAAAAGTTGCGCATCATAAGAGAGGCTAGCAATGGTGGAAGGGTGAGAGTGCGTATAATCCATGGACTCAACATTAGTCATGAAGAACTCATATACTTATTGCAAAAATCTATTAGTCACTGAAACAAAGTACTACGTGCATGCTCCTAGGGGGGTAGATTGGTAGGAAAAGACCATCGCTCATCCCCGACGGCCACTCATAAGGAAGACAATCAATAAATAAATCATGCTCCAACTTCATCACATAACGGTTCACCATACGTGCATGCTACGGGAATCACAAACTTTAACACAAGTATTCCTTAAATTCACAATTACCCAACTAGCATGACTCTAATGTTACCATCCTCATATCTCAAAACAATTATCAAGCATCAAATTGATCATAGCATCCAATTCACATCTATGATAGTTTTTATTATACCCAACTTGGATGCCCATCATTCTAGGACCAATTTCATAACCAAAGCAAATTACCATGCTGTTTAAGACTCTCAAAATAATATAAGTGAAGTACGCGAGTTCATCTATTTCTTCAAAATAAAACCACCGCCATGCTCTAAAAGGATATAAGTGAAGCACTAGAGCAAATGACAAACTACTCCGAAAGATATAAGTGAAGATCAATGAGTAGTCAAATAATTATGCAACTATGTGAAGACTCTCTAACATTTGAGAATTTCAGATCTTGGTATTTTATGCAAACAACAAGCAAAACAAAATAAAATGACAATTCAAGGATAGCACACATCATGTGAAGAAGCAAAATAGGTTCAACCGATACTAACCGATAATCGTTGAAGAAGAAAGATGGGATGCCCACCGGGGCATCCCCAAGCTTTAGATGCTTGAGACTTCTTGAAATATTAATTCGGGATGCCTTGGACATCCCCAAGCTTAAGATTTTGTGTCTCTTTAATTCCTTTTATATCACGGCTTCCCTACATCTTAAAAACTTCATCCACACAAAACTCAACAAGAACTCATGAGATAAGTTAGTATAAATCACCGCAATAACCTTATCATTCTCTACTGTAACAAATCACTAATATTATTATTCAACATTGAATACTAAATGCCTCGGCATATTTAATACTCCTATCCTCAAATGGAATCATTAAACAAGCAAACATATGCAAACAATGCAAACATAACAGCAATCTGCCAAAACAGTACAGTCTGTAAAGAATGCAAGATTCATCATACTTCCCTATCTCCAAAAATTATGAGAAAATACTACACTGAATTTATCAGAGCTCAATATGCAAAAAGTTTCAACATTTTATCATTCTCTGACTTTTCTAGGAAATTTTGCAACAGCGGTAAACTTTCTGTTTTGAAACAGCAACATGTATACTTGCAAAACAATCATGGTAAAGGCTATCCTTGACGTTTTTATTGAAAATATAGATGCAAAACATTATTATAAATAACAGCAAGCAAATGCTAACAAAATAAAATGACACTCCAAGAAAAACACATATCATGTGGTGAATAAAAATATAGCTCCAAGTAAAGTTACTGATGAATGAAGACGAAAGAGGGGATGCCTTCCGGGGCATCCCCAAGCTTAGGCTCTTGGTTGTCCTTGAATATTACCTTGGGGTGACTTGGGCATCCCCAAGCTTAGGCTCTTTCCACTCCTTATTCCATAGTCCATCGAATCTCTACCCAAAACTTGAAAACTTCACAACACAAAACTCAACAGAAAACTCGTAAGCTCCGTTAGTATAAGAAAATAAATCACCACTTAGGTACTGTTGTGAACTTATTCTAAATTCATATTGGTGTAATATCTACTGTATTCCAACTTCTCTATGGTTCATACCCTCCGATACTACTCATAGATTCATCACAATAAGCAAACAACACATAGAAAACAGAATCTGTCAAAAACAGAACAGTCTGTAGTAATCTGTATGTAACTCCAAAAATCCTACCAAGTTAGGACAACCTGAGAAATTTGTGTACCAATCCAGAGCAAAAAGAATCAGATCAAAAGCAAGTTTCTGTGAATTATCAAAACTAATTTACTGGCACAAAAGTTTATGATTTTCAGCAGGATCAACACAACTATCACCGTAAGCTATCCTAAAGGTCTTACTTGGCACTTCATTGATACAAAAGCTATAAAACATGATTACTACAGTAGCATAATCATGTGAACACACAGAAACAGTAAAGACAAATATTGGGTTGTCTCCCAACAAGCGTTTTTCTTGAATGCCTTTTAGCGGCATGATGATTTCAATGATGCTCACATAAAAGATAAGAATTGAAACATAAAGAGAGCATCATGAAGAATATGACTAGCACATTTAAGTCTAACCCACTTCCTATGCATAGGGATTTTGTGAGCAAACAATTATGGGAACAATAATCAACTAGACAAGCATATATTCCTCCTTCATAATAATTTTCAGTAGCATCATGAATGAATTCAACAATATAACCATCACATAAAGCATTCTTTTCATGATCTACAAGCATAGAAAATTTACTACTCTCCACATAAGCAAGTTTATTCTTTATGGCATACATATCATCAGAATAATCATCATAAATAGGAGGCATGCTTTCATCGTAATAAATTTGCTCATCAAAACTTGGGGGACAAAAAATATCATCTTCATCAAACATAGCTTCCCCAAGCTTGCGGCTTTGCATATCATTAGCATCATGGATATTCAAGGAATTAATACTAACAACATTGCAATCATGCTCATCATACAAAGATCTAGTACCAAACATTTTAATGCATTCTTCTTCTAGCAATTGAGCACAATTTTTACCATCATTTTCACGAAAGATATTAAAAAGATGAAGCGTATGAGGCAAACTCAATTCCATTTTTTTGTAGTTTTCTTTTATAAACCAAACTAGTGATAAAACAAGAAACTAAAAGATTCGATTGCAAGATCTAAAGATATACCTTCAAGCACTCACCTCCCCGGCAATAGCGCCAGAAAACAGCTTGATGTATACTACACAACCTTCTTCTTGTAGACGTTGTTGGGCCTCCAAGTGTAGAGGTTTGTAGGACAGTAGCAAATTTCCCTCAAGTGGATTACCTAAGGTTTATCAATCCGTGGGAGGTGTAGGATGAAGATGGTCTCTCTCAAACAACCCTGCAACCAAATAACAAAGAGTCTCTTGTGTCCCCTACACACCCAATACAATGGTAAATTGTATAGGTGCACTAGTTCGGCGAAGAGATGGTGATACAAGTGCAATATGGTTGGTAGATATAGGTTTTTGTAATCTGAAAATATAAAAACAACAAGGTAACTAATGATAAAAGTGAGCACAAACGGTATTGCAATGTTTCGAAACAAGGCCTAGGGTTCATACTTTCACTAGTGCAAGTTCTCTCAACAATAATAACATAATTGGATCATATAATTATCCCTCAACATGCAACAAAGAGTCACTCCAAAGTCACTAATAGCGGAGAACAAATGAAGAGATTATGGTAGGGTACGAAACCACCTCAAAGTTACCCTTTCTGATCGATCTATTCAAGAGGCCGTAGTAAAATAACACAAAGTTATTCTTTCTGTTCGATCTATTATAGAGTTCGTACTAGAATAACACCTTAAGACACAAATCAACCAAAACCCTAATGTCACCTAGATACTCCAATGTCACCTCAAGTATCAGTGGGTATGATTATACGATATGCATCACACAATCTCAGATTCATCTATTCAACCAACACAAAGTACTTCAAAGAGTGCCCCAAAGTTTCTACCGGAGAGTCAAGATGAAAACGTGTGCCAACCCCTATGCATAAGTTCATTGAACCCGCAAGTTGATCACCAAAACATACATCAAGTAGATCACGTGAATATCCCATTGTCACCGCAGATAAGCACGGCAAGACATACATCAAGTGTTCTCAAATCCTTAAAGACTCAATCCGTCAAGACAACTTCAAGGGGAAAACTCAATTCATCACAAGAGAGTAGAGGGGGAGAAACATCATAAGATCCAACTATAATAGCAAAGCTCGCGATACATCAAGATCGTATCACCTCAAGAACACGAGAGAGAGAGAGAGATCAAACACATAGCTACTGGTACATACCCTCAACCCCGAGGGTGAACTACTCCCTCCTCATCATGGAGAGTGCCAGGATGATGAAGATGGCCACCGGCAGGGTGCCGGAACAAGGTCCCGATTGGTTTTTGGTGGCTACAGAGGCTTGCGGCGGCGGAACTCCCGATCTATTATGCTCCCCGAAGGTTTTAGGGTATATGGACATATATAGGTGAACAAAGTCGGTCAGGGGAGCCACGAGGGGCCCACGAGGGTGGGGGCGCGCCCAGGGGGATAGGGCGCGCCTCCCTACCTCGTGGCTTCCTCGTTGCTTCCCTGACGTCTACTCCAAGTCTCATGGATTGCTTCATACCTCGTGGCTTCCTCGTTGCTTCCCTGACGTCTACGCCCAAAAATAACTCTCCCGAAGGTTTCATTCCATTTGGACTCCGTTTGATATTCCTTTTCTTCGAAACACTGAAATAGGCAAGAAAACCGCAATTTGGGTTGGGCCTCCGGTTAATAGGTTAGTCCCAAAAATAATATAAAAGTGCTTAGTAAATCCCATAAACATCCAAAACGGGTAATACAATAGCATGTAACAATCAAAAATTATAGATACGTTGGAGACGTATCAACCCGGGGTCTGCCGTGAACATTCTCCCTCTTCGGAGTTTGATGCGGGCAGGTTTTACGGTGGACAACCTGGAGACCACTGACGTGATGATATGTGGCTTTGACAACCAAGGGAAGCCTACGTTGGGTGCCGTTACATTGAAGATCTAGATGTCAACTTTCAGCTTCAAGGTGTGGTTCTTCGTCATCGATGTGAATACCTCCTACTCCGCCCTTCTAGGAAGACTGTGGATCCACAAGTACCGCATCATGCCATCCACCCTCCATCAATGCCTGAAGTTCCTCAATGCCAGCAACACACAAAAGCGCATCATTGGCAACATATCTCCTTATAATGTGCAGGAGTCTCACCATGCAGATGCGAAGTACTACTTCCTCGTTGTAGATAGCGACTAACAGTTGGGGCGCACAACACCTCCGGTGGATCTCTTGACCAAATCAAGTTTTGGGCCAATAGCCGAGATGAAGCTCCCCATCATGCCGAGCTCACCCGCTAATGCAAAGGGCTCCTCCTCTCGGAGTCACAGGAGCCAAGTCCGAAGGCGGTCATCTTCATTTGAGCGGTACAACTATAGCCCCTCTTCCCAATTACAGGTAGGGGGCTCTACTTCGACATCATGTGGAACATGATCTTCTATGCCTGGTCCAGTGACCCCATTACTATTGAAGGCAAGGTTCCCGACATCAACGCCAATCACGCTGAGGTCGGCTACAATAATTTCTCAAGAGGCTACCACTTCTTGATCTACTTTGGCGTGCCAATAGCCCATTTGTTTAACACTTGGAAGCTCTGCAGGTGCCCAGGAAGGCTTCAGGATGCTAACAGGCGGCAATGATGCACCACCACCCATCACGCTACGGGCACGCAACCCTCGGAAGGAAGAACACGCGCCCATACCGATAGCCGATAGAAGAAGAATAAAAGAAGTGTAGGAAGTCGCAAGAGGAGCTCAAGGTGTACAACCCCCATCGCTCTATGTCTCAGTGACTTCCCCATTGGAGGTTTGGGGTATCCCCAATTTGTCTGGATATAGATTCCAGACCATATCTACAATGTCCCGTAGGTAAAACAATGTGATTTTCTATTTGCATTTCCCCAAACTTGCAGTGATCCAGAAGAGGTACTATCGATGACGAAGGCGGAGCCCAAGATGGTTCGCTTGTTGGAGAAGGCTGGGATCACTCTTGGGCGGAACAACAGGATGCCTCCACCACCCGCCATATGCGAGGAATGGTGGGACAAGCAGAAGATCTCATCAAGCAAAAAGGCAAGTCTCAACCAAAGTTTGGGCTTGGCTACATCAACCTCGACGCCCCTAGCAATGAGGGGAAGCTTAGCTCCACGCCAGCACCATGAGAACCAGAAGACAAAGGGCGACCGATGCCAGAAGGAGACTTCTACAACCCCGGCATGCCTTTTGGGTTGAAGAATATGGGTGCAACATACCAGCATGCCATGACATTCGTCCTTGGCGATCCGATACACCATATCATGGAATGCTGCACCTACGACATCCCCGATGAAGAGGAGGAGCTCGGTGGTGGAACACGAGTCAACTACCACGCCACTTCAGTCTCATCGAGCGACGACTCCCACACTTTGTTCGGCGTTCCTCATCAACAACACTCTGACAACGGTGTCATAGCCCTAGATCAGCTCTTGTTTGGCTTTGCTTGCTCATCATGCCATCATGTTTAAATTTCTCTTTAAACTTGAAATGGGGATCAACAAACCCCAGCATCCCCCTAAAAATACCAGGTTCAACTGAAAAACAGTTCAATGAACCCAAACACCCTTCACAAAAGTTCATCATTTCTGAATTGGTCTAGAACCTCTCCCAAAAACGGTGCACATTTTTCTAGGCCATTCTGGATTTTTGAACTAAATCATAAGGTATTTGCATTTGGGCATTTAAATGCTATAAAATATTTTTAATACCCAAATAATCACAAACTGAAATGTTTATTGTTGGAAATATTCCAAACAGTTGCCACAGCCAGTTGCATGATTTTTGGAAATGCTTTGGCATTTTAATAAAGTCAAAACCAATTATAGAATAATAGAAAACTGAAACAAATAGAAAGAGGGAGAGAAAGGAAACTTACCTAGCTGGCCCAGTTACTGTGTAGCACAGTAGCAGCCCAGCCCACCACAGCCGCCACCGTCTTCAACCTCCTGCGAGTAGGCAGGAGGGCATGTGCCCGACGCGCGCGCGCACGCGCCGGCCACCTCCTGCTTGCCTGCTCGCCACTGGACTCACCCGAGGGCGCCACGCACTCCCCTCGACCCTCTACACCTCCTCCCTCCTCGTAGCTCTCTCCCCTCCTCTCTCTGCTCTCTCCCCGAACGCAGCCATCGCTGCCGCTTGACGTAGCCACGGCCACCTATCGCCTCACCGACGTGTTACCGAGCTCCGCCACGACATCGTCGTCCTCTCCACCGAGCCCCACGGTGCCAGAAGCCCTGTGGCATCTCCAACACCATCGTTTTCCCCCTCGGTCGTCCGAGATCGCTGCCGCCCGTACGTCACCGTCCGGCCTCCCCTGAGCTCACTAGCCTGCTCCGCGAGTTCCCTGTGAGCCCCTCTTTCCTCCGCCCCTCTCCTTGTCGTCTCTTGCGTCCTCTAGTCGTGGTTCCCACCTCGGCCGGAGCCCGCCGCCGCCACCACCAAGCTCGCCGTTGCCAGCAACCCCGCCTGGCCAAACCAAGCACGTAGCCGTGCTCCAGGCATCCCTAGAAGCCACAACACGCCTCAGGTCGCTCGCTAGTGCACCGTAACCCTCGTGCCCGAGCTCGCCGAGCTCCGGCCGCCGCACTTGCCATCGGCGCCGTCATTGTAGTGCACCCCAGCCGTTGCCGCTTGCCGCAATGGATGCACGCTAGTCTGGGCATCTCGTAGAGCCCCTCCGCCACTCTTTTGGTCGCCGGAGGGCGAAACCCGACGCCCTCCGCCGTCTCTGGCCTCGCTGGCGACGAGTCGTAGGTCAACTCCGGCGAGTTGACCCGGGTTTAACCCCCCAGGGTCACTGACACGTGGGCCCATCCCTGTTAATTCTTGGTTAGGTTCAGTTTAGTGCTAATTAACCCTGACAGTTAGTTTAGATACTGACCAGTGGGCCCAGGCCCTAATTAACCTAGTTTAGTGCTTGACCTAACACTAACTAACTTAGTTAATTAACTAAGTCACTGACCAGTGGGCTCCACTGGTCAGGTTTGACCTGGGCGGCGCCTGTTGACCTATTGAGGTCAGCATGACCTAATGCTGATGCAGTAGACATTTTCCGGAATGAAAATAAATTAGAAATGATTTATAAATTTCAGGAAATGTCAAAAACTTCAAAAATTCATAGGAATTCAACCATAACTCCAAATGAAATAATTTAAATATGAAAAATGATCAGAAAAATACAATCTATCCATCTGTACTGGTTTCATGCATGTTTAAACAACTTAACCTTGTTGTTAGAGAAAAACGTGAAAATATACTTTATAAATTCATAGTTTGAGTTTGAACTTGAACCTTGGGTTCAAAATAACTCAAACCCATCTAGTTGTAGCTGCATTAGCCCAACACACTCATTTTACCATGCCATGATCATGCATCATATTGTGCATTGCATTGATTGTGTTTACTTCTCTGTTGTCGGTGTTTGTCCCCTCTTAGTAGATGACGTACCGACGATGTGATCGATGACACCGACGAAGAACTATACTATCTTCAGAAGTGCTAGGCAAGCAAACCCCCTTGTTCATTCCGATACAATCCCACACTCTTGCTCCTGCTCTCTTTTACTGCATTAGGACAACAACGATTCAACTGTTACATGTTGTGGTAGTTGAACCCTTTTCCTCTGCATGACCTGTCATTGCCACAGTAAATAGATGAAACCCACTAGCATGAGTAGGAGTTGTTTGAGCCCTGATGTTCCTACTCATTCATGCTTGTTTGTCATGCCTGCTACTGCTTAGAGTTGAGTCAGGTCTGATTCATCGGGGATGAATTGGAATGTTGTGAACATGTCCTACTGTGTGTGAACACGATTTGGTAAAGGTAGCGGTGAGAGGCCATGTAGGAGTACATGGTGGATTGTCTCATTGAAACCGTCCTCAAGAACTGAGTTCTGTGTTTGTGATCCATGAACAGTTACTACCACGCATTGGGCCCGAAACCAATGGACCCTCTCGACTCATTAACCGCCCCTATCCTCTGTCCAGGAGTTGCAAGTAGTTTCTGGTGTTTGTAGTTGCTGGAGGCCGTGCACAGTGCTGACCCAAGGGGTGGGCTGTGATGCGGTAGGCACGTGGCACAGTGTACCGTGCGCCCGTTTGGTGTCTCGGGAACCCTGCACACATCGTTCGGGGCCGTATGTGGAAACCTCGGCCGGACTCCCTGTGGATGGAACCTGAATAGGCGATAAACCTGGACTAGGGGCTTGTGTGATTAGTCAGGTCGTGGCCGACATCCTCGCTGGGCTTCCGCTTGAAGGTTGCCGAGTACATGTCGTGTAAACGGCTATAAGTGGTGAGAGCGTGTGTGAAGAAGTACAACCCTGCAGGGTTAATGTCATCTATTCGAATAGTCGCGTCCGCGGGAAAGGACCTCTGGGTTGCCTATACAGTTCATAGACAAGTGGAAGTGGATACTCTAAAATACGCAAGATAAGCGTGAGCGCTATGGACGGCATTCTTGTAGGGAGATGGGAGCGGGCCCATAGTGGTGTATCGATATGGTGAATATGTGGACTCGTGTGCGCCACCTCAAAAGAGTTACTTGCAGTCCTAGTTCAGGTTAGCCACTGAGTCAAAGCTAGCTTGCTGCAGTTAAACTCCACCACCCCTTTGTTGATAATGATGCATATGTAGCTAGCTCTGATGTAAGTCTTGCTGGGTACATTTGTACTCACGTTTGCTTAATTAATATTTTGCAGAGAGACTTCATTCTCGCTAGTAGTTCCGTGTGGACTTCGACGTTTAGCTTGTCACCTCAGCTACGATCTTGTGCCCTCGACAGGATCTTGTAGATAGTCAGGCTTCTCAGCCCTTTTTCATTTGTAGATGTCTGTACTCAGACATGTTATGCTTCCGTTGTTTGTATGCTCTGAATGTTGGGTCAAGAGACCCATGTTTGTAATATCTCGCTCCTCGGAGCCTATTGAATAAATACTTGAGTTGTAGAGTCGTGTTGTGATGCCATGTTGTATTTGCACATATCAAGGATATTGTGTGTATGATTATTGAAATGCTTGGTATGTGTGGGATTCGACAACCTAGTTGTTTATTATTGGTAGCCTCTCTTACCGGGAAATGTCTCCTAGTGCTTCCACTGAGCCATGGTAGCTTGCTACTGCTCCGGAATACTTAGGTTGGCCGTCATGTGTCCTTCGTTCCTGTGTCTGACCCTTCGAGGAAATGTCACGCGTTGATCCTTTAAGTCCCTTTAGCTAGCTACGTCTTGGGTTCATACATTGTTGATCGTCACGTTCGTTGCTGGGTCATGTATGCCTGTCTATGTAAGTTAGCACCACCTTGGGTTTATGATAGAGGCGGGGTGTCCCGATCTTTCGATGAGATGATAACTATCGATTTGGTGAAGATGACTTTGACGATCCGACTACAAACATGCACGACGTTGCGCCTTAGCAATCGCTAAACCAACTTTGAGAGGTTATTGACCATGCCGGAGCACAATCAACCTGACCACGAAGGTCTAATCCTGCAAGCAATCGAAGAACAAGCAAGAATATGATAAGAGCAATCTTAATATTGTGAGTATATATGAAGTACTGATAAAGGTGGGGATCCGTAAGTGGTCTTGGTCTGGTCGTTGGACACAAACGAAGTACACGAAGTTGCAATGGCTAACTTTTAACTAAACACATCCCCAGGGAAAAGCTACTAGATGGATCTACTTATATAGGAGCAAGGGGTGGCGGCCAAGGAGGTGGGAGGACGTCCCAAGGCAGCCTAAAACTAACCCTAGGTCGTACAAGGCCAATGGGCCCAAGTGGAGGTGATGTAACACCTTTGGACTTGTAGTTTAACTCGGATTCTGCTACAACATCAGATTGTTTCATCCATAACTCGACGCTCCGAGCGAATTTGAAGGTGAATCCAATTGGGCTGGAAAGTGCATGAAATCTAGTTTCCAACAAAAAAAGAATCACCCAATTTGGAGTCCGTATGAAAAAGTTGTTAGCGTTTTGAGTCAGGTATGTCTGTGCAGTCCGAATCTGAATCTAGAACGCGAGAGACTTGGACTCTATCTTCTTGTGGCCCAAGAGTGACGTGAGAGGACTTTTTGAACAGCACCTAAACTTCTCCTTTTCCCTTATCTTCATATGTTGAATGTACAAATGTCCCATACACATGCAATTAGACAAAACACAAAAGTGTGTGAAGTATTTTTGTTCTGGATAACATAAACAGATTATTGAATAGTTGGCACTAGAAATCACCTGACAAATATGCATGTATGCAATATTTTCGGTCTTATCCAAGGTAGTCATGTCCTTATCATCCTCCCCTTCTTGAAAACAAAGCCGTCCTCGGTGTTGCTTAATCTGAAATGTTGCTACCAAAACAGACAAGGTGTACATGTTGTATATGTATATGTCATCCATTTTTACTTCCCTTGATTTTTGCACATATGACACATTTATATATGAGAAAGCTTCATAGATTATAAAATATAAAGCCAAAATATTGTCATAAGTAGAATGCATAAAAATATTGCAACTCAGTTTGCACATATAAGTGAAGCTCTTATTCATATCAAAAGATTGGCAATATTCATCATTAAACCATCCCAACATTGGTGAATAAACCTTACGTGCATCAAATTTACATGCTACAACATGCTTAAATAAGAAAACATGTAATAAGTTATTTGACACAGAATGATCACCAAGATTAGAGGTCATATCAAAATGATTAAACATTGGCACAATTATTTTAAAATGTATTTGATCCAAATCTGAATTATTTCCTGATTCACATGGTTCTTTGACATCAACAGTTAATTCAATGGGCTCACTCAAAATTGTTGGTATTTCAGTTGTTTGATCACATGATGCATTCATGATAGTAACATAATTCTCTAAACTAGGTGCGTGCTCAAATCAACAGGTAACTCAACACATGATGTATTTAAGTTAATTAGGCATGCATTATTCTAATGTGAAATTATTTCATCAATACCTTTACTGTTACCTTGTCGCAAAGATGTAGCTGATGTAGGTATGGACAATGGCAATATACCATACACTTGAGATGATGTTGCACTCACAATCTAAGGTGTGGCTGCTCTAGAAGGTGCAACGATGGAGGAATCAACCGATAGTAGTGAGCATGAATTGGAATAGTAATTGTTGTAGTCACCCAATGCATCCTCCTATAACTATCTCTCAAAGGTACAAGCACGAACATACATACCAGTAATGCAACGAGGAATATACTGAAATCTTGCCTGAATATCATGGTTCAAACCACCAAAAAATCTATTCATTTTATCATCCTTAGATTCTTCTATGTCACAATGATGCATATGAGATTTGAACTCTTGGTAGTAAGCATTGACAGTGTTGTTGCCTTGTTTAAATTGTTCAAATTTGTGAAGCAATTCATGACGACAGTAAGGAGGGAAAAATTGTTGTCTCATTACATCTTTCAAATCTTTCCAAGTTGTGGGTTGCTTATCAATGTTTTTCTTACAATGCACACTCCACCAAACAGAAGCAAAACTAGCAAATGCTCTAGTGGCAGCTCGTACTCGCTCAAGTTCAGAAAAGTCATGGTGACTAAAAACTTGTTCTACTTCAAGCTCCCAAGCAAGATAAATTGCAGGATTAAATCTACCCTCAAATGACGGTAAAGAGATAACCTGACCATGTGCTTGTGTGTGTTGTCCCAACTCTCGTGATGGTGCAGATGTGTCCGTCATCCAAGAACTTCTATCTCCAGAACCTGTCATGATTAGTAGAAACAAGAAACAGAATTCGAGAATAATGTTCCTATCAACTACTAGAATGTGGTGGTAAAACGCTCATAGTATAGAAAATATCAATATCTTACAAGTTCTTACCATGCAGCAGGTGGTGACAGGCAACCAGCGGTGTCAAATAACTCTGAATATTGTGTAAAGCGATTGCCAGGGAAACATACGTATGCACGGTGTAGAAATATGTGGAGCTGGGTTGGCTATATATGGTAGCAAAAAAATTAGCAATAATCAATTCAAAGATGCAATGTTGAATAAACGCTCAACGACGGTACTGTGCTGGTCCTAGGCTAGACCGGACTAGAGACGCGAGCCTAGAACACTAATGAGGTCACGGCGTAGCACAACTAGCATCAATGAAGGATACTAAGTAGCTCTGGATAGCAAGATATAAGTGAAGATCACAACGGCAGTAAAGATAATAATGAAAAACAACTGCCAAGCAGGATATACAACAATTCTCTCTCTAACTTTCCTCTTGAATAGTTTCAGCCAATTTTCTGATAATTCTTTTCCAAGAATGCTAGTAACTCAAGATTTCAAATGCAAAAAGAATCACTCAATTCTGAGTTAATATGAGGAGTCAAAAAAATTCTAAAACTGACCTGAAAAAACTGGAACAAGCTATGTTCGCGAACTTCGAAGGGCAAAAAGACCTATTTAGATGCCGATTTTGAGGTGCCAAATATTGAACTAGCTTCTAAAACTATTTAGATGCAGCTCGTCACCAGCTTTAATTTAAGTACACGCAGAGCCAAAACGGACTTCGTATGAGGAAGTTATGCTTGTTTTACTGAACAGTGCGCAAAACAGATTCCAATCCGAATTCAAGTACGAGATTGAGTCTAGATAGATCCGAATTTTGTTTTTTTTCTTCTCTTTTTTTTCTCACACTTTTTTTCTTTTTATTTCTTTTTTTTCTCTGACTTTTTTTTAACTTTTTTTCTCTCTTTTTTTTCGTCTTTTTTTCTCTCTCTCTTTCCAAAACAAACTAGATAAGATGCAGATTGGATCAAGCGAAGATGTGAACGATCTCAACTATGATTATGACAATGAACTGTGGGTAGCACATGTGGAAATTGATAGATGGGTGGTGGACAGCGGAAGGGATAACGATGCAGCTGCGGCGTGACTAATATGAACAAAACTCGAAACTCTAAACGAACTAGACACTAAGACCAGCAACTCGACGCGACAATGCAACCGATAATTCAATAATGCAAACAATGAAAAGAAAATTGCATAGGCTCGGACTGCCTTGGACAAAGGATGAATAGATCTAACTTTTTTTGTGGTTTTTTCTTGGACAATAGGAATAAATCTAATCTAGGGAAAACAAGAAATTCTCACCGAGCAACCTGAAAACTGATACCACTTGATAAAGGCGGGGTGTCCCGATATTTCGATGAGATGATAACTATCGATTTGGTGAAGATGACTTTGACGATCCGACTACAAACGTGCACGACGTTGCGCCTTAGCAATCACTAAACCAACTTTGCGAGGTTATTGACCACGCCGGAGCACAATCAACCTGACCACGAAGGTCTATTCCTGCAAGCAATCGAAGAACAAGCAAGAATATGATAAAATCAATCTGAATATTGCGAGTATATATGAAGTATTGATAAAGGTGGGGATCCGTAAGCGGTCTTGGTCTGGTCGTTGGACACAAATAAAGTACACGAAGTTGCAATGGCTAACTTTTAACTAAACACATCCCCAGGGAAAAGCTACTAGATGGATCTACTTATATAGGAGCAAGGGGTGGCGGCCAAGGAGGTGGGAGGACGTCCCAAGGCAGCCTAAAACTAACCCTAGGTCGTACAAGGCCAATGGGCCCAAGTGGAGGTGATGTAACACCTTTGGACTTGTAGTTTAACTCGGATTCTCCTACAACATCAGATTGTTTCATCCATAACTCGACACTCCGGACGAATTTGAAGGTGAGTCCAACTGGGTTGGAAAGTGCATGAAATCTAGTTTCCAACAAAAAAAGAATCACCCAATTTGGAGTCCGTATGAAAAAGTTGTTGACGTTTTGAATCAAGTATGTCTGTGCAGTCCGAATCTGAATCCAAAACGCGAGAGACTTGGACTCTATCTTCTCGTGGCCCAAAAGTGACGTGAGATGACTTTTTGAACAACACCTAAACTTATCCTTTTCCCTTATCTTCATATGTTGATTGTAGAAATGTCCCATACACCTGCAATTAGACAAAACACAAAAGTGTGTGAAGTATTTTTGTTTTGGATAACATAAATAGATTATTGAATAGTTTGCACTAGATA
Organism: Triticum dicoccoides; assembly: GCF_002162155.2. Lineage (NCBI taxonomy): Eukaryota > Viridiplantae > Streptophyta > Magnoliopsida > Poales > Poaceae > Triticum > Triticum dicoccoides. Next base: position 348,986,663 of record NC_041385.1, on the reverse strand, counting down.
TCACCTGACAAATATGCATGTATGCAATATTTTCGGTCTTATCCAAGGTAGTCATGTCCTTATCAGTTTACGACTAGTCATGTTGGCCCGGATTCTTTGTCATATGGATGCTAGCGACACTATCATATACGTGAGCCAAAAGGTGCAAACGGTCCCAGGCCAGGTAAGGTGGCACCCGTGAGAATACCATGCATGAGGCCGCAAAGTGATATGATGTGTTACATGCTAGATCGATGTGATTTAGGATCGGGGTCCTGACAGCTTTGGTATCAGAGCCTGACTGCCTGTAGGATTACTAAGTCAAACTAGTCGAAGTTGAGTCTAGAAATTCTTTAGTTATATAAGGAAATTGATTGTGGATGGGAACATAAGGCTCTTTTTACTCCTTTACCTTATGCCCTTCTGATCTGAGTCATCCTATCTTTCCTACAGGATTTAGGAACTAGGCTTCCTCTTCTTTCGATCAGGATCACGTGTTACTAATCCGTAGACTTATAGGATTGATGGTTCTAAGCTTCAGTTCGGTTCCAACTACTTTCGTGTATTCATAGCTGGCCTCAGAATCTTGATATTGTAATGATCGAGTGGTTATGCCACCATTTTGCAGGATGGCTCAAATCATTTTGAGCATTTACAGCCGTTATGCTGTCCGAGTCATCCCAGGTTTCTAAATAGTCTGATGCATTTGCAAATCCCTTCTTTCCGTTCCCGATGTTCCTTTGGCCAGGTTAACCACACTAGCTAGTGTGTTGAGGTACTTCATTGCCTCGGTATATAGATTGGAGATATTATTATGACCCTAGGTGTCTTAGTTAATCGCCTAGTAATCTAGCCATGTCTTGTGATACCAGTGTGATAATTCTGGTCGTCATCCTCGAAAGCATCCTGTGATGCCACTTAGTTAGTAGGCATTCTACTCCTGGGTTTTTGAACCCGAGATTCCCCTACTTACTTTGTGTTGATAGTGTTTGCTAGTTCCCTTAGGTTATTAGTAACCTTTGTGATAGTCCTCGAGGTCCTTGGTATTTCTTTCTTCCAAATACCATGAACTACTTATGGCAGAAGTTCCTTGTTAAACCGAAAGATCACAACCAGAGTGCTCTTGATGAGTTCTCGATTCTATGTTGTGACTCTGTCGGTTCTACCTTTCTGCATGGGTTATCCGGAAGAAATATGTTGAACTCGTTCGACCTGCTAATCCATGCATCCACAACTCAGAAAATCGTATGTTCCTTTGAGTTATCCATCTTTAGTTGTATTCTAACCCCCGTCTATCAATTGATAGTCAGGAGTAGTCGTGCACTCGTGTTCATCGATGCCTATTATTCTTGTGGTCCGTCAAGCCATTCTATTCGGAATGACTAGGAGAAACAAACTCTAGAACCTCATTCATATCCACGATTGGGTCAAAGCAGTTGTATTTCGCAGATCTAATGCAACCCAGTTTTGTTCTGTTCCATCTTGGATTATGTCACGCCCAATATGCGACCCTATCCTAAAGGAAATCGAAGGTCCCACCAAGGATAGAAATTGGAGACGCTTTTGCAAGGCGGATATCATTACATCATACCATTACATAATAGTTGGGGATACATACAAAAGGCATACAATGCCACATGAATACAACAACATCATACACAAAAGCAACATCCGACTACGGATGAAACACAAACAAAAACTCAAACGACATCCACCCTGCTAGCTCAGGCTGCCGACTAGGAACCTATCCCCTGAACAAAGAAGAAATAGAAGAAGAACTCCAAAACAAGTAAACATCACTCTCGCGTCATGATCATCGCATTACCTGTACCTGCAACTGTTGTTGTAGTAATCTGTGAGCCATGAGGACTCAGCAATCCCATTACCATGGGTATCAAGACTAGCAAAGCTAAATGAGTAAGGAATGGAAGTGGTGAGGTTGCAACAAGCGACTAAGCATGTATGGTGGCTAACTTATGAATTCAAGAATAAGATGAGGAGCTACGCAAACGGTCGCAAACTAGTAATGATCAAGAAGTGATCCGGAACTAATTACGTTCAAACATAATACCACCGTGTTCTCTTCTAGACCCACTCCAAAAGAGACCATCACGGTCACACACGCGGTTGGGTATTTTAGTTTGAATCTGGTGTCAAGTTCTCTACGACCGGATATTAACAAATTCCCATCTGCCACAAAACCGCGGGCACGACTCTCGAAAGTTTCAACCCTGCAGGGGTGTCCGAACTTAGTCCATTATAAGCTCACGATCCGAGGAGACAATCCTCCATCGTGGGACATCCAACCAAACTCGGGGTCCCGGTTTACAAGACATTTCAACAATGGTAAAACAAAACCAGCAAGACCTCCCGGTGTGCCGACAAATCCCGATAGGAGCCGCACGTATCTCGTTCTCAGGGCACAACGGATGAGTCAAGCTATGAGTAAAACCAGCCCTCGAGTTTCCCCGAGGTGGCCCCGCAGGCTGCTCGGTTCGGACCAACACTCAGAGGAGCACTAGCCCCCGGGGGGGGGGGGGGAGGGGTTGATTAAAAATACTAGGGTGCCGGCGAGAATCCCCTATTTAAGTTTTAGTTGTTATTAGGCAAATGGAAACCAATGTTGGGCCTTGCTGGAAGAGGTTTATTAAAAGCGAACTGTCAAGAGGGTCCCATACCCCTCACCGTGTTAGGGATGAAAAATCAAGGAACATAACACCGGTATGATGGAAATTAGGGCGGCCACGACCTGACTATAGGAATCCCCCTTCCAAACTCCTTGGCCGAAGTTGAGTCTAGTCATTGAAAAAGTTTTTACTAACTTGGCTGTGCGGCTTATGGGCCCACGTCGCCATTGGGTGGTATTAGGATCATTTACTCCTCGTCTATGCTCTGGGACTCTGATCTCTCTTCTATTCGGGTTAAATGATTTTGTTAACTCTAACTCTGGGTTCTCGTAACTATTTCTCCTGAAGAGCCCTCATTCCAAAAGATCACCTGCTTGGTCAGAAGATTCTAAGGATATCCCTCGATATTTTCCCGAGACCCTTGTGCTCATCGCCTTTGCAATTCACTGCCACCGATATATCCCTATGGTATCTACATGCACTTGTCATTCTCATTATCACTTCTTGTCGCTCTTGTTGTTACAAGATGCCTCGAACTATTCTCTATTGCCCCGAGAATCCTTTGATTTTAATATCTTGCAGTTTTATTTCGCATGAAAACCCTTACGGGTTTTATCCTCACATTTATCGAGGATCCGTTCTTCTCAATTGTTCATGTGTCTCACAAAATTCTTCAGAATACTTTTCAATCTTTCGAAAATCCTCTGTAGCATGTTATTCTTGAAATTCTTGCCTACTTACATTATGGCTAATTCCATATGACTAGTAGTCCTTGATAACATACCTTGTCTTAGTCATTTTGAGCATATTGATTCAATATGTGCGTACGCACGCAGTCATCAGGTTATCCTTTTTAAAATTATCTTTCTGACTCAGACGTCATTCCAGATATGAGTTGGTCCTCAACAATTCAAACCTTTATTGATTGTCCAACTAAGTGTTTTCAACTTATCCATCCTTGATCAGAGCGTTTGCTTATGATCCTTCGTTTTGGAAACCATAATTTCTTTCTATTTAAGCATCAGACTAATCAGGTGATTCTTGAATCTGGTGCCTCTGCATTGTTTCTTCCTCTGAGTGAGTAACGATACTCACATCAGCTCCGTTGTGGATCGCTCGATCCATTGTTGGATTTTTATCCGACAATGTCCTTCATATTCAATCACCTTGTGAGTTCTTCCCCTGATACACAACGCCTTTGGTAAATTGTAACCTCTGCTTGGCCAACCATGCTCTGCTTTTGAGCTCGTGTATGTACTTTTGAAACTTGTGGTATATGTTACTATGATGCCCGATGGGTTGAACCTATGCCATTCCCTAATCCGTGAGAACCCGAAAGTTTTCACAAGTCATACTCTTCCGGTGTTCTACCAGATAAAGTTCCAAGACTACAGTTTTATCAAAGCAAGAGGTGAATGAAATGATATGCATTAAAGAAGTGGGAGTCGACCTTGAACTTTGTGTTCATGCCCATGAAAATGATGTAGACCGTCTCGGAAGCTTCTTGCAAAATGATTATCCAGCTGTATGATTCTTTTGGTATTCTTGAAATTGATTCCTTACAGTTATGGTTCCGACCATGCTGTCCTGATCTGATATATCTGATGGGAATTCAATCCAGTGCCTCGTCTATTTTTGGCAAGGTTGAAGTATCTACTATCATAGGTCAATGACCCGGTTCTACTTCTATCATGTTCTACCTTCGAGTATTACACCCTGGTATCTCGAAGATGTCTTGCCATTGCACCACATCTTACTAACTTGTTGAAGTAATGTCTTTTCTTGTCGTAATCACTCTATGGGTTCTGGGTTGTTGTCAACCGAGGACATCGACTAGTGAAATTATTCCTCACTACAAATCAAATACCCCTTGTATTTTTACTAGGAAATTCTGAACTCAATCTGGTCATTCCTAGACTATTCGCTGCATCCTGGTCTTGCTATCTTTGACTGTGCTACCTCGTCCTTCTCTAGTGCACGAATTCTTCAGTGTGTGAGCACGACTTACGTCGAGCTTTCAACATTATGTTGCTTGTCTTGAAAGGCAACTTTGGTTCCGAGCTTGCATCTTATATATTGATCCTATAACTTGCCACTTCGTCATTCCCTTGCTTGTTGCCGTTGTTGTTTGATTGCATCCTCTCGAAACCTCCCAGCAAATGTGTCAGATCACCTTCAACACTTTGACTTCTTCCAAGATGTTAACTGTGTTCATGATTAGAAATACCCTCCTTGCCCTCGATGATTTTTATTATCATCGACAACACCCTTGACTTCCTTTCATCGTGAACTTGTCCACATTATGAATACAACTTGCTCTCCAGCTAGTGTTGTGTTCTGCCTTGAAGTATTACTGTCTTTTTTGTCGAGAATGTTGTGGGGATTGCTCCACCTCTTAGAAATTCTCGGTATGATGATACTTCTCATCATCACCATTCTTCCTTGGTCCCCGTGTTGTTTTTAACCAGGATACCAATATGCTAACGATGATGTTTGAGTTCTGTACTTCTAGCAACCCTATTGCTTAGAAGTTAACGATCGACAGTTCATTCTTAGACTGTTGGTTATTGAATCGTCACTCTAACATTGATCTTGCTGCCTAAGGCCATATTTCGGGCACACCTTTCAACTAATGATTGATGGTGTATGTTTTACTCGAGCATACAACATTATATCATTTGAATTGACAAGTGTCATCTTCTTGTTCACATTATTATGGAAACCCATCCGTTTGGAATTCTTGATGAATTGTCACTGAGCCCATCAGCCACCTCCTCATCCCCTCCTCGATTTAATGATGAACTATTGTTTTAGGAACCCGCTCCCATAGTTCATTTCCCGAGAATCTTGCAATGTCATTTCGTCAGTTTGTGTTGCACCTTTTCTTCTCGGACATCCTGAGTCTGAGGTATCATGATACCAATCGGATCTGAATCTCGGTCAGATATGATGGTTGGGACAACTTTCCAGGAGTTATGATGTTGGTCCTTTGATGACCCAGTATTATGATGTCGTGCCTAGCACCCCCTGGCTGGAGGACCTATCATTATAATTTGTTTTGCAAGGATAACCATTCTTCCTGGAGGAAATTGTAAGACTTATTTTATAAGTTGCTCCTGATGGATCATTTGTGTATCCGAAGTCTGGCCCTTGATGAAAACACCATACCATTGCTACCTCGAAGCATGACTATGATACCCCGCTCATCAACAAGAACATTGGAGGCGCAATGCCAAATGTTTCTTGGTCAGTTATCCAAACACCGTTGTATGGGTAACATCTTGATTAATCCTTGCCACTTATCTGAATGGTTGGGTACTTGCTCTCCTACCTTGTATGCCATGTTCTGCTTGTACATGGGAAGGGTATACTCCTAATAATTGTGTGTAAACACAATTTTCCTTTCCATTGTTCTGTTTAATCTGATAATTGCGTTTTCCTTTCCCTTCTTTTGTTTAAGCTTTCCTGAATCTGAATTAACTGAGCAGAGATAATTCCCTGCTTAGGTAGGCACCTTGTTGTACCACTCTGTCTGTAAGACCCTGTTACTATTGTTGATGACTCCGGTAACCACAGATGGGTGATAACTTTGCCAATTGGTTCGCCTCGTTCAACAAGCAGGAAAGTTGCTCTCTTCGTTCCTCGTCCTTGGTACCGACTTTGTTGCCGGCATAGCTGACAAGCTATTCACTGACATGCCTCCCTATCGCGGCTGTGCAAGATGTCACCACCCTTCCTACTTTCAATCCACATGGTGGGCCCATAACCCACATGTCCACTGGATCGAAACCTGACCCTTCTTTATAACCCGGATTCTAATGTATCCTTTGCACCTGGCTTCATATGTGATTCACGAGCTGAATGCTATACCATTATTTATCCTGGAATCAAACACCATGTTATTCTCGTTGTTCAAACCCTCATTCCAGCTTCTGTCTAGTCATCGAATGATATCCTACCCGTTTGAAAATTTGGTACCATCGTATATTGCACTCAACGAATTCACTGAAATACAACTTGTGGGGCACCTTGTGTATTTCCCATTGAGTTCACCGTCAGATGCCCAGCTTTGTGGAGAAGCGTTCTTCCGGAGTTTTTCCCCTTGGTCGCGTTCGTAGGACGATGGAGATCCTGAAGAAAGGATGACGACTTGATCATGGTGACTTGAAGCAGAGAAATGAAGACATCCACAAAAAGGGGATCAACCTCTTCGAAAGGGCATCCAAGATTGAGAAGACTTGTTAGTTTTTTTCGCTACCAGCACCTCCCCCCTTACTCCACCGCTTAAAACTCAAGACAAGATTTCTTGTAGTGGAGGAGAATTGTGACGCCCGGGTACTTATGCTACATGAACCTCTGCTAATGATGCCACATCACCTTGATTATTGTTACTAATCTCGTGTTAGTTTGAAATCAATTCAAATTCAAATTAAAAATCAGGAAAACACAAGAAAATCCTTGATTAGAAAATGCTATGATGCTCTAAAATAAATAAAACAGAAAATGGGAAAAGAATAAAAATAGAAAAACAAACAAAAAAGGGGGGAAAGCCACCCTGGCCAACTGGGCCAGACGGCCCAGCTGGCCTCCCACCAGGCCGGCCCACCCCCTGCCTACTAACCCACTCCCTCTCCCACCATAACCCTAACCTACCCCCACGTTCCCCACTCCCCCCCGATCCGACCCACTCCTCCCTTCGCCCCGATCTGGGCATCATCGCCCCGAGCGCCATCGTCGGCCGGCTCCCCGACGCCGTCGCCCTGGACCTCGCTGCCTCGTCCTCGATCGCCCATCGCCGCACCGCCCGCCTCGCCCCCGATGCGATACATGCCCGAAGCCGCTCAGCACCCCGCCGCCTTCGTCGCTGATGAGCACCTCGCCGGACGCCCTCGTCGCCTCCTTCCCTGTATCGTCTCGTCTCCGTCATCCTCCTCGACCCCCGCTGCCTAACCCCTATCGCCCCAGTGAGATCCCCTCTCTCTCCTCTCTCCCCTGCGCGCCCTACCTCTCCCCCACGCTCGGCTCCGTCGCCCGCCGTCACCCGCGGACGGCCGCAACTGGCCAACCCCGCGGTGCCCCGCTCGCGCGTCTCGCTCCGGCGCCCTGCCTCCGGCCTCCTTTCCGTCGCCGCACAAGCCGTGCCTTGCCCACTTCCTGCCGCGCGCCGTTTCCCCCCTCCGGCCTCCTTCTCCCGTGCCGCCCACTCCGCTTCCTACGTAGCCGCCTCCATGGCTCTGGCAGCCGGCGCCGGCGTGCGTCAAGAGCGCCCCGCGCCTGCTTGGGCACGCGCACGTTCGGGCACCCGAACCTCCCTGTTTGGCCGTGGGGCCACTGATAGTGGCCCCCTGGAAACGTTTTTTCTTAAAAAAAGATACAAAAAAAGAATTTGAAAAATAAAAATATTAATTAATTAATTAACTAAATTAATTAACTTAATTAATCGTGTTGAATTAACCTAATCAATTAACTAAACTAATTAAACTTGTTTGACAATGACAGTGGGACCCACACGTTAGTTTGACTAGGTCAACTGACTGGTTGACTGCTGACATCACCCTGACATCATGCTGACGTGATAATTAAATTTTCTAATTAAATTAATTCTGATAATTCCAAAAATGATTTAAAAACTTTGAAAATTAATATAAATTAAACCGTAGCTCGGATGAAAAAACTTTGTACATGAAAGTTGCTCAGATCAACGAGACAAATCCGAATACGCAACCCGTTCGTCAACCACATGTCCCTAGCATAGCGAACCTGCAACATTTCACTTTCGTTCATCTGTCCGAAAACGTGAAATACAGGGGATACTTTCCTGGATGTTTCCCTCTTTTGCCGGTATCACCTACTACCGCGTTAGGGCGCACCTAGCACCGCTCCGTGTCATGTCTTGCATCGTCATGCTTATGTTTGCATTATATTTATTATTTCTTCCCCCTCTTCTCTCCGGTAGACTACGAGACCGACGCTGATGCTGCCCCGTTCGACTACGGAGTTGACGACCCCTCCTTCTTGCCAGAGCAACCAGGCAGCCCCCCCTTGATCCCCAGATATCGCCTATTCTTCTCTCTACTGCTTGCATTAGAGTAGTGTAGCATGTTACTGTTCGATTACTCCTATTCTATTGCATAGCCTGTCATTGTTGCTACAGTCATTGATACCTTACCTGCAATCCTAAATGCTTAGTATAGGATGCTAGTTTATCATCATTGGCCCTACATTCTTGTCAGTCTGCCTTGCTATACTATCGGGTCGTGATCACTCGGGAGGTGATCACGGGTATATACTATACATATATACATACTATACATATGGTGACTAAAGTCGAGTCGGCTCGTTGAGTACCCGCAAGTAATTCGGATATGGGGGCCGAAAGGACAGGTGGCTCTATCCTGGTAGAGGTGGGTGACAGAGGCAAAGGTGCCTCGTCTTTCAATAAGACGGTGGCTATCGTTTTGGTGGAAGTCGACTTTGACGATCCGACTACGAACGTGCGAGGACGTCGCCCCTTAGCAATCGCTAAACCAACTCCCAGAGGTTATTGACCATGCCGGAGCATGACCAACCTGACCACTGTCACATCCCTAGCTCTGACCTGTCCTGTGCTTGCTTCCATCTGTGCATCATGTTTAAATTTTTAAAAACTTGAACTGAGGAAGTCAGAAGCCTCAAAACCCTAAATTAAAGAAGGGCAAAAACCCTAAAATCTCATTCATTGTTCCAAAATGCTCCTCTTAGATGTTTAATATTTTTGGCAAGGGTTTTGATCCAAACCAAAAATAATGAACATTTTAAAAGGATTTATTTTTGGGACTTTGAATTTAAATCATTAGCTATTTGAATTTGAATTATATTCATATAACTAGAATATAATTTCAAATACCCCTGAAATATTTTATAAGCTTTTGGAAAAGTCCATCTAGCAAAATAAAAATATTCAGAGGAGTTTTTGGCATTGTTTGAATTTGTTTAAATTCAAACAATGGCAAAAGATATTAAATAAAAGAAACAGAACAGAAATAAAAAAAAAGAGCAGAAGCCTACCTGGCGCTCACCTCTCAGCCCACCCGGCCCAAACCTACCTGGCGGCCTAGCTGGCAGGCCCAGCCCACCTCCTCCTCCCTATCGCCTTCCTCCCCGCGCCAGTAGGCAGAGGAGGGACTCGGCGCACGCGCCCGAGCTCGCCACGCCACCACCCTGCTCGTCTGCATCGCCTGGACACCGCGACGCCTCGCGTCATCCTCTCGGCGCTGCCCCGACCCCCTGGAACCCCCTCGACCTCTCCCATCGCCTCTCCCCTTCTCCGTCCCTCTCGCACACAACCGGCCGAGCGCCACCGTCGCTGACCCTCGCTGCCCTCGCGGCCACCGCCACCCCCTCTCCTCCCCGACGCGCTCCCGAGCTCCGCAGTGCCTCCCTCGACCTCTCCGTCGGCTCACGCGACCGGAGAAGCCCCGAAGCGCCGTCCCGACGCTTTTCCCCTCCTCGGCCACCGAGGACCGCCGCTGTCGATTCGCCGCCTCCGACGCCTCCCCGAGACCCCCGAGCTGCTCATCGACCTCGCGGTGAGCCTCCGTGCAGAACCCCTCTCTTTCCCCTCGCATTTGCGAGCTCTAGGCCATAGCTCCGTCGCGGCCGAACTCCGGCCGCCGCTGACCTCGTCGCCGCCGTCACCTGCAGCCACTGGAGCTCCCACCCGAGTGCACCATCGTGCTCAGAACGTCTCCACGAGCCCGTTGCCTGCCGCAGCTCGCCCTCTCGTGCCCCCTAGTGGTCGCCCGTGTCTCACCCGAGCTCCGGCGGCCGCAACCGAGCTCGCCGCCGTCGACTTCGGCCAGCCCAGGCCCGGAGACCACGACCATCCGACGCGCCATCGCGCCAGCTCTCCGTAGAGCCAAAGGGCGCACCGAACGGTGCCCTGTACGTGAAACCCGCACCTGCACCGCCGCGTTTAGCCTCGCCGGCGGCTAAACGCCGGCGAGTTGACCCCGCTGACCAGGGGTTTGACCTCCCCCTGGGCCGATGACAGGTGGGGCCAGCCCCCTGTTAATTAGTTTAGTTTATTTTAATTTATTTAGCCACTGTTTCACTGCCATGTGGGCCCGAGGCCCTGCTAATTTGGTTTAGGTACTAATTAAATTTTAGCTAACCCACTGACCCGCTGACTGTGGGCCCCAGCCCTTCTAATTACGTTAGTTAAGAATTAACTAAACCCTGTTTAGTTCCTGTGTCACTGACGTGTGGCCCCCACACGTCAGGTTTGACCTGGAGCGCCCAGTTGACTCTGCTGACGTCACAGTGACGTGGGGCTGACGCAATAAGTATTTTCTGGATTTAAAAATATTCAGGAAATTCCAGAAAATAGCTAAAACTTCAATAAATCATAGAAATTCAACCGTAACTCCAAATTAAATAAATTATATATGAAAAATTATCAGAAAAATTCAAGGAATCCATCTGTACCATTTTCATGCATGTTAGAACAACTTATCACTACTGTTTAGGACAAATGAATTAAATGGCATTTGAATAATCACATATGGAGTTTGAATTTGAATCTTGTATTCAAACCAACTTCATTTAATCTGTTGCTAGTTGCATTAGCTCAAAACACATTCATATTGCCATGTCATAGCATGCATCATTTTGTGCATTGCATTGATTGTGTTCTTCTTTGTTGCCGGTATCTGTTCCCTCCCGGTAGACGATGTTCCGACGTTGTGATCGTTGACACTGATGAAGACTCAATGTTATCTTCAGAAGTGCCAGGCAAGCAAAACCCCCTTGTTCATTCCGATACAATCCTACTCTCTCGCCCTGCTCTCTTTTACTGCATTAGGACAACAACGAGTCATTTGTTACTTGCTGCGGTAGCTGAACCCCTTTATCCTTTGCATGACCTGTCATTGCCACAGTAAATAGATGAAACCCACTAGCATGAGTAGGAGTTGTTTGAGCCCTGATGTGCCTACTCATTCATGTTTGTTTGTCATGCCTGCTACTGCTTAGAGTTGAGTCAGGTCTGATTCATCGGGGATGAATCAGAGGCGTGTGAACATGTCCTACTGGGTGTGAACTAAGTGTGTGAACACGATTTGGTAAAGGTAGCGGTGAGAGGCCATGTAGGAGTACATGGTGGGTTGTCTCATTGCAGCCGTCCTCAGGAACTGAGTTTTGTGTTTGTGATCCATGATCAGTTACTACCACACATTGGGCTCCGGGCACTCCAAGCTCTCTCGACTTATTAATCAACTTGATCTCTGTCCAGGAGTTGCAACTAGTTTCTGGTGTTTGTAGGTAGTGTTAGTAGTCTACCAAGTGGCACCCGGTACAGGTGGGCTTGGGACAGACTAGGCACAGTGGCACGGTGTACCAAGTGGCACCCGGTTGGTGGGCTTGGGAACCCTGCACACATCGTTTGGGGCCGTGAGCGACACCCCGGCCGGATCTCCTTGCGGATGGAACCCGAATAGGTGATAAACCTGGACTAGAGACTTGTTCGGTTAGTCAGGTCGTGGCCGACTCCCTCGCCCGGCTTCCGCTTGAAGGTTGCCGAGGTACATGACGTGTACAGGGCGGTAAGTGGCGAGAGCGTGTGTGAAGAAGTACACCCCTGCAGGGTTATCATTATCTATTCGAATAGCCGGATTCCTCGGATATGGAAACTTGGACCCCTTGCATAATTCATAGACAAGTGAAAGTGGATACTCTAAAATACGCAAGATAAGCGTGAGTGCTATGGATGGCGTTCTCGTAGGGAGACGGGAGCGGATCCATAGTGGTGTATTGATATGGTGAATATGTGGACTCGTGTGCGCCACCTCAAAAGAGTTACTTGCAGTCGTAGTTCAGGATAGCCACCGAGTCAAAGCTGGCTTGCTGCAGTTAAACCCCACCATCCCCTTTGTTGATAATGATGCATATGTAGATAGTTCTGATGTAAGTCTTGCTGGGTACATTTGTACTCACGTTTGCCTATTTATGTTTTTGCAGAGAGACTTCGGTCTCGTTAGTAGTTCCGCGTGGACTTCGACGTTTAGCTTGTTACCTCAGCTACGATCTTGTGCCCTCGGCAGGATCTGATAGATAGTCAGGCTTCTCAGCCTTTTTCATTTATAGATGTCTGTACTCAGACATGATAGCTTCCGCTTGTGCTTTGACTTGTATGCTCTGAGTGTTGGGTCATGAGACCCATGATTGTAATATCTCGCTCCTCGGAGCCTTTTGAATATAAACTACTGAGTCGTAGAGTCATTTTGTGATGCCATGTTGTATTGCACATATCGAGCATATTGTGTGTATGTTATTGAAATGCTTGGTATGTGTGGGATCTGACTATCTAGTTGTTTATCTTTAGTAGCCTCTCTTACCGGGAAATGTCTCCTAGTGTTTCCACCGAGCCATGGTAGCTTGCTACTGCTCCGGAACACTTAGGCTGGCCGGCATGTGTCCTTCTTCGTTCCTGTGTCTGTCCCTTCGGGGAAATGTCATGCGATGAATACCGAAGTCCTGTTAGCCCGCTACAACCCGGTTCACCGGAGTCCTGCTAGCCCAGTGCTACAGCCTGGATTCACTCGCTGATGACCGACACGTTCGATGCTGGGTCATGGATGCCTGTCCCTGTAAGTCTGTGCCACTTTGGGTTTACGACTAGCCATGTCAGCCCGGGCTCCTTATCATATGGATGCTAGCGACACTGTCATATACGTGTGCCAAAAGGCGCAAACGGTCCCGGGTTAAGGTAAGGCGACACCCGTGGGAATACCGTGCGTGAGGCCGCAAAGTGATATGAGGTGTTACATGCTAGATCGATGTGGCATTGAGTCGGGGTCCTGACAGCGTTGGTATCAGAGCTTGACTGCCTGTAGGATTACCAAGCCAAACTGGTCGATGTTGAGTCTAGAAATTCATTAGTTATATGTAGGGGAATTGATTGTGGGATGGAACGTAAGGCTCTTTTTACTCCTTATACCTGATGGCCTTCTGATCTGAGTCATCATCTTATCTTCTACGGGGGTTAAGAAACTAGGCCTTCTCTTCTTTCTATCAGGATCACGTGTTACTAATCCGTAGACTTATAAGATTGTTGGATTTAAGCTTGAGTTCAGTTTCTACTACTTCCGTACGTTAACTGTTGATCTCGAAACCTTGATATTGTGTTTCTGAGTGGTTATGCCACCATTTTTGTGAATGTCTCAAATCTTTTCTGAGCATTTACAGCCGTTATGCTGTCCGAGTCATCACAGGTTTCTAAATAGTCGGATGCATATGCAAATCCCTTCCTCCTGTTTCCGATGTGCCTTTGGTCAGATTAATCACACAAATCAGTGAGTTGAGGTACTTTATTGCCTTGACATATATGTTGGAGCTAGTATTATGACCCTAGGTGTCTTAGGGGATCATCTAGTAATTTAGCCATGATTTGTGTTCCCAGTGTGATGATTCTGGCCATCATTCTCGAAAGCATCCCGTGATGCTACTTAGTAGTAGGTATTCTATTCCTGGGTTCTTGAACCCGAGATTCACTCTACTTATTTCATGTTGATAGTAATTGCTAGCGCCTTTAGGATATTAGTAACCTTTGCAGTAGTTCTCGAGGTCCGTGGTATATCCTTCTTCCAAATACCATGAACCACTTACGGCAAGAGTTTGTTGGATCAAAAGATCACAACAGGAGTGCTCTCGATGGGTTCTCCATTCATAATTGTGACTCTGCCAGTTCTACCTTTCCGCATGGATTGTCCGGAAGAAATATGTTGAACTCGTTCGACATGCTAATCTATGCATTCACAACTCAGAAAATCATATGTTCCTTTGAGTTGTCCCTCTTTAGTTGTCTTCTGACCCTCGTCTATCAATTGATAGTCAGGAGTAATTGTGCATTCGTGTTATCAATGCTTATTACTCTTGTGGTCCGTCAAGCCATTCTGTCCTGAATGACTAGGAGAAGCAAACTCCAGTACCTCATCCATATTTAGGATTGGGTCAAGGTAGTTGTGTTCCGCAGATCAAGTTACAATCCAGCTTCTGGTCTGCTCTACCCTGAAGTATTACCTTCTTTATGACAGGAATTTCATGAGAATTGCACCACCTTTTGTGAATTCTTGACATAGTGATACTTCTCGCCATCCTTTTTCATTCCTCGGTTCCGTGTTGTTGCAGCCGGAGTGCCGACAAGTGAATCATGATGTGTGAACTCAATACTCCTAGCAACCCCATTGCTTGGTAGTTAATGGACAATAATCTTATTCTTAGCATGTTGGTTTTTGAATCATCCTTCTAAGATTGATCGTGCTACCTAGTCCTTATTTCCTGGTGCACTCTTTGATTGATGAGTAGGATTTTGTCAAGTCCTCGCTCATTTGATCATATCATCTTGCCCTGAAAAGCAAGATTGTTCTCGAGCTTAGTAACATATCGGTGGTTCGTGATTTTCGAAGATCTTCTCGGAAGTATTACCAGGTTGTCACCTGACCGCTATGTTGAGCTCGTGATCAAGTTGGTTTCTTGTGAACCACCTTCTCTCCAAGAATCGGTGTTAGATATCCCTGAGCTAGTTGGTTAAGCTAAACGACAACTTGGAGGGTTGGAAGATAAAAGCTTGCCTGACTTAGTTCGTTCCAAAGGGATATTCTTGTGTAGTGTGTATTGAAGAAAGATGATATCTTCATCGATTGGTCCCTGTGATCAGTTGCTGGACCTATTGTCTTATCAAACCTTTGATTTGAGTGTGGGCTATCGTCAAATCAAGTCAGAACCAACGATGTTCGTAATGTTGTCTTACTCGTGGTTTTTCCTCGAGCATACACCATTATATTCTTTGGTCTGACCAATGCTATCACCGTGTTCACTTAACTATGGAATTCCTTTTAAAAAGGGAACCCGGATGAATTGTTGTTGAGCCCATTGACAACATCCTTATCTCCTCCATGATTTTGTTGAACATTAAGCTATTGTTGGAAACTTTGTAAACAATGCCTTTGAGTTCCGTCTCTGAGGTATATGTTTGGATGGAAGAAGTGACTTCCTTTGATTCACGTGCATTTGATGTAAGTTGCCGCCGTGAATTCGAGAAAGCATGTTTTACCTCCTCTGGAACCATCCAAAGTCAGTTATGCACGTGCGAAGTATTCTGTGGTTTGATAGACTGATCATCTTCATTCCATATGTGTATCCTAGCACACCAAGCCACTGACTGATTTGTTCTAGGAGAAGGAGTTCTTTTTAAGAGCTAACCCGGGCTTAATCAAGAACTTTGATATCCTCGATGATGGTTCCCAACCAGAACTCGGTAGTGTTTATTATAAGACTACCATGTGGTCGTGCTTGTCTGGGACAACGTGTTCACATGTTTGTAGCAGAACCAGCTCATGTTTTGGAGCTTGCTATCGTAGTTCATCTCCCGAGAATCCCGCAACGTCATCTCGTCGATTTGTGTTGCAAACTTTCATTTTTCTTCCTAGACTCGATGAGCCTGGAATATCCTAACACCAACCAGAGCTGAATCTCAGGCAGATATGATGGTTGGAACATTTCCCTAAGAACTATAATATTGGTCTCTCGATAAGGTGGATGTCGTGGCCAACACACCCATCCGGTAGACCTATTATTATAGTATCTTGTTTGAGGAAGTTGGCCACCCCCCCCCCATAGGGATTTCGTAGGATTTACTCCCTAGTTGCCCCTATGGATTTCTGAGATCCCGAAGTCCGACCTTTTACTTGATGTTCTAGATACCAAACCATATCTATGAATGGGTTACACTAGCACATCAAGGAGAACATTAGAAGCGGAGTGCTAAGTGTCTCTCGGTCGATCATCCAGATTTTGTTTCCTTGGCCTCGCCAAGGGTGAAATCTGAGAAGGTGTTATCTTCCTTTGCATCTGCATCCTCCATCACCATTCATCATGGTAGTAAGTTGTGTTACCGGACCCTTGACACGGATGTTGGTAAAACCTTGATGATTATGGAAATGCTCAAGTTCTTGAGAGCACGCACAAGCGCTACGTGTGATCCTCGGCACTAGCTGGGTTTGCTCTCAGTTTCCTCGGCAATGCTATGACCTTTTCAAACAGTGAATTCACTCTTTATTGATGAGCCTCTCCCCAGTTACCAGAACCATTCCCAGCATTTGCATTTTGTTCCCAGCTTGCACCGCCAATGTGCCATTCTACCACGGGTCTCTTCCATCTCCGGTGATAAGGAAATTCCTCCATTACGTTGTCTTCAACAAGGTAATCCACATCATCCAAGTCCGAGTATGCCATTCTACCGACCCCCGCCAATCGATTGCTGTGATTTGCCTTAGGCTGATATAGAGAGTCTCAATGATCTCTATATCAAAGGTAATTCTTTTTGCCACTTAAGACAATAATCTACGAACCAGGATTTTTCGTCGTGGTATCATGGCAATTCAACTCCTCACTATGTTGACAACCGATCACCACATTCTTAAGTCTGGAATTGCTGTCTACCTAGTGAACCTCGTCACCTGCTCCACTCCATCCCTCTAGAGGTATGCTTCGTCTCTCAGCTCGAGAGATGTTGCTATGTCACATTCCGAGAGTTAATCCTGAGTTGTTCGACCTTCGAGAAGATCGATCCTTCTAGAGTTTTCCTTTCCTCTTCTTGTCATGATTAGCTGGAGTTCTCAGAGCAAGACGACAAGACAAAGATGGTGTTCAAATCAACGTTCATTTGAAGTGCAACCTGGATCGTGTAGATTGTGTTAGGTTGCGTTCCCCATCGTCTTACCCTACGCTTGAATCTCGAGACGAGATTCTTGTTTAGTGGGGGTGAGTTGTCACATCCCTAGCTCTGACCTGTCCTGTGCTTGCTTCCATCTGTGCATCATGTTTAAATTTTTAAAAACTTGAACTGAGGAAGTCAGAAGCCTCAAAACCCTAAATTAAAGAAGGGCAAAAACCCTAAAATCTCATTCATTGTTCCAAAATGCTCCTCTTAGATGTTTAATATTTTTGGCAAGGGTTTTGATCCAAACCAAAAATAATGAACATTTTAAAAGGATTTATTTTTGGGACTTTGAATTTAAATCATTAGCTATTTGAATTTGAATTATATTCATATAACTAGAATATAATTTCAAATACCCCTGAAATATTTTATAAGCTTTTGGAAAAGTCCATCTAGCAAAATAAAAATATTCAGAGGAGTTTTTGGCATTGTTTGAATTTGTTTAAATTCAAACAATGGCAAAAGATATTAAATAAAAGAAACAGAACAGAAATAAAAAAAAGAGCAGAAGCCTACCTGGCGCTCACCTCTCAGCCCCCGGCCCAAATCTACCTGGCGGCCTAGCTGGCAGGCCCAGCCCACCTCCTCCTCCCTGTCGCCTTCCTCCCCGCGCCAGTAGGCAGAGGAGGGACTCGGCGCACGCGCCCGAGCTCGCCACGCCACCACCCTGCTCGTCTGCATCGCCTGGACACCGCGACGCCTCGCGTCATCCTCTCGGCGCTGCCCCGACCCCCTGGAACCCCCTCGACCTCTCCCATCGCCTCTCCCCTTCTCCGTCCCTCTCGCACACAACCGGCCGAGCGCCACCGTCGCTGACCCTCGCTGCCCTCGCGGCCACCGCCACCCCCTCTCCTCCCCGACGCGCTCCCGAGCTCCGCAGTGCCTCCCTCGACCTCTCCGTCGGCTCATGCGACCGGAGAAGCCCCGAAGCGCCGTCCCGACGCTTTTCCCCTCCTCGGCCACCGAGGACCGCCGCTGTCGATTCGCCGCCTCCGACGCCTCCCCGAGACCCCCGAGCTGCTCATCGACCTCGCGGTGAGCCTCCGTGCAGAACCCCTCTCTTTCCCCTCGCATTTGCGAGCTCTAGGCCATAGCTCCGTCGCGGCCGAACTCCGGCCGCCGCTGACCTCGTCGCCGCCGTCACCTGCAGCCACTGGAGCTCCCACCCGAGTGCACCATCGTGCTCAGAACGTCTCCACGAGCCCGTTGCCTACCGCAGCTCGCCCTCTCGTGCCCCCTAGTGGTCGCCCGTGTCTCACCCGAGCTCCGGCGGCCGCAACCGAGCTCGCCGCCGTCGACTCCGGCCACCCCAGGCCCGGAGACCACGACCATCCGACGCGCCATCGCGCCAGCTTCCGTAGAGCCAAAGGGCGCACCGAACGGTGCCCTGTACGTGAAACCCGCACCTGCACCGCCGCGTTTAGCCTCGCCGGCGGCTAAACGCCGGCGAGTTGACCCCGCTGACCAGGGGTTTGACCTCCCCCTGGGCCGATGACAGGTGGGGCCAGCCCCCTGTTAATTAGTTTAGTTTAGTTTAATTTATTTAGCCACTGTTTCACTGCCATGTGGGCCCGAGGCCCTGCTAATTTGGTTTAGGTACTAATTAAATTTTAGCTAACCCACTGACCCGCTGACTGTGGGCCCCAGCCCTTCTAATTACGTTAGTTAAGAATTAACTAAACCCTGTTTAGTTCCTGTGTCACTGACGTGTGGCCCCCACACGCCAGGTTTGACCTGGAACGCCCAGTTGACTCTGCTGACGTCACAGTGACGTGGGGCTGACGCAATAAGTATTTTCTGGATTTAAAAATATTCAGGAAATTCCAGAAAATAGCTAAAACTTCAATAAATCATAGAAATTCAACCGTAACTCCAAATTAAATAAATTATATATGAAAAATTATCAGAAAAATTCAAGGAGTCCATCTGTACCATTTTCATGCATGTTAGAACAACTTATCACTACTGTTTAGGACAAATGAATTAAATGGCATTTGAATAATCACATATGGAGTTTGAATTTGAATCTTGTATTCAAACCAACTTCATTTAATCTGTTGCTAGTTGCATTAGCTCAAAACACATTCATATTGCCATGTCATAGCATGCATCATTTTGTGCATTGCATTGATTGTGTTCTTCTTTGTTGCCGGTATCTGTTCCCTCCCGGTAGACGATGTTCCGACGTTGTGATCGTTGACACTGATGAAGACTCAATGTTATCTTCAGAAGTGCCAGGCAAGCAAAACCCCCTTGTTCATTCCGATACAATCCTACTCTCTCGCCCTGCTCTCTTTTACTGCATTAGGACAACAACGAGTCATTTGTTACTTGCTGCGGTAGCTGAACCCCTTTATCCTTTGCATGACCTGTCATTGCCACAGTAAATAGATGAAACCCACTAGCATGAGTAGGAGTTGTTTGAGCCCTGATGTGCCTACTCATTCATGTTTGTTTGTCATGCCTGCTACTGCTTAGAGTTGAGTCAGGTCTGATTCATCGGGGATGAATCAGAGGCGTGTGAACATGTCCTACTGGGTGTGAACTAAGTGTGTGAACACGATTTGGTAAAGGTAGCGGTGAGAGGCCATGTAGGAGTACATGGTGGGTTGTCTCATTGCAGCCGTCCTCAGGAACTGAGTTTTGTGTTTGTGATCCATGATCAGTTACTACCACACATTGGGCTCCGGGCACTCCAAGCTCTCTCGACTTATTAATCAACTTGATCTCTGTCCAGGAGTTGCAACTAGTTTTTGGTGTTTGTAGGTAGTGTTAGTAGTCTACCAAGTGGCACCCGGTACAGGTGGGCTTGGGACAGACTAGGCACAGTGGCACGGTGTACCAAGTGGCACCCGGTTGGTGGGCTTGGGAACCCTGCACACATCGTTTGGGGCCGTGAGCGACACCCCGGCCGGATCTCCTTGCGGATGGAACCCGAATAGGCGATAAACCTGGACTAGAGACTTGTTCGGTTAGTCAGGTCGTGGCCGACTCCCTCGCCCGGCTTCCGCTTGAAGGTTGCCGAGGTACATGACGTGTACATGGCGGTAAGTGGCGAGAGCGTGTGTGAAGAAGTACACCCCTGCATGGTTATCATTATCTATTCGAATAGCCGGATTCCTCGGATATGGAAACTTGGACCCCTTGCATAATTCATAGACAAGTGAAAGTGGATACTCTAAAATACGCAAGATAAGCGTGAGTGCTATGGATGGCGTTCTCGTAGGGAGACGGGAGCGGATCCATAGTGGTGTATTGATATGGTGAATATGTGGACTCGTGTGCGCCACCTCAAAAGAGTTACTTGCAGTCGTAGTTCAGGATAGCCACCGAGTCAAAGCTGGCTTGCTGCAGTTAAACCCCACCATCCCCTTTGTTGATAATGATGCATATGTAGATAGTTCTGATGTAAGTCTTGCTGGGTACATTTGTACTCACGTTTGCCTATTTATGTTTTTGCAGAGAGACTTCGGTCTCGTTAGTAGTTCCGCGTGGACTTCGATGTTTAGCTTGTTACCTCAGCTACGATCTTGTGCCCTCGGCAGGATCTGATAGATAGTCAGGCTTCTCAGCCTTTTTCATTTATAGATGTCTGTACTCAGACATGATAGCTTCCGCTTGTGCTTTGACTTGTATGCTCTGAGTGTTGGGTCATGAGACCCATGATTGTAATATCTCGCTCCTCGGAGCCTTTTGAATATAAACTACTGAGTCGTAGAGTCATTTTGTGATGCCATATTGTATTGCACATATCGAGCATATTGTGTGTATGTTATTGAAATGCTTGGTATGTGTGGGATCTGACTATCTAGTTGTTTATCTTTAGTAGCCTCTCTTACCGGGAAATGTCTCCTAGTGTTTCCACCGAGCCATGGTAGCTTGCTACTGCTCCGGAACACTTAGGCTGGCCGGCATGTGTCCTTCTTCGTTCCTGTGTCTGTCCCTTCGGGGAAATGTCACGCGATGAATACCGGAGTCCTGTTAGCCCGCTACAGCCCGGTTCACCGGAGTCCTGCTAGCCCAGTGCTACAGCCTGGATTCACTCGCTGATGACCGACACGTTCGATGCTGGGTCATGGATGCCTGTCCCTGTAAGTCTGTGCCACTTTGGGTTTATGACTAGCCATGTCAGCCCGGGCTCCTTATCATATGGATGCTAGCGACACTGTCATATACGTGTGCCAAAAGGCGCAAACGGTCCCGGGTTAAGGTAAGGCGACACCCGTGGGAATACCGTGCGTGAGGCCGCAAAGTGATATGAGGTGTTACATGCTAGATCGATGTGGCATTGAGTCGGGGTCCTGACAACCACGAAGGTCTATTTCCTGCAAGCAAATGAAGAACAAGCAAGAAACTAAGATTGCAATCTGGATATTGCGAACAGAGGAAAGCTTTATTAATGATGGTGGGGTTCTGAGACGCCTTTGTCTGGTTGTTGAACACAAACGAAGTACGCGAAGTTGTAGCTATGGCGAACTTTTAATCTAAACAAAACATAAAGTCTTAATGGTGCCCTAAAGGCTATATATATGGAGGAAGAGGGGGGAATTTCGTGGCCCTTGGTGGAGGGGCCCGAAACCAACCCTATCTCTTGTTTCCCCACACATACGGACTCTAAAAATAGCCTATACTTATGTATTTCGAAATTACATGGGTCTGGCCCAATAAAAGGTGACGCAGCACCTAGAATAGCCTTTGGATGAAATTTATGAAGTGGCATCTTGTATGTTTCATCCAAGGCTTCATGCACTCATTATGGTGGCTTCAAAGCCCTGAAATCATCACTTGTAACTCTGTTCTTGTTCCCCTTGCACATGCCATCAACTCCATGCTTGTTCTTGCTCCAATGTTCCTCCTTCTCCAAGCTAGGACCTTCATTTGTAAGCAAAACAAATGTATCCAATTTAGGCAGCATCATATTCTCATGAACATTAGAATCATTACCAAGAAACAAAAGTACCTGGTAATTTAGTTGGCGTGCGCGAGCTCTAGTAATTGGTCCAGTATGTATAGCAGCAGGGGCTGTCGATGTAACAATGGTATTGATGTCCTCATCTGTGGGACTGGGTTCCCGACGGCCCCCGACTGTTACTTTGAGGCGGAGCGACAGGGCAGGTTGAGACCACCTAGGAGAGAGGTGGGCCTGGCCCTGGTCGGCGTTCGCGGTTGCTTCATAATAACACGCTTAACGAGATCTTGGTATTTGATCTGAGTCTGCCCACTAGCCTATACGCACTAACCAACTACGCAGGAACAGTTATGGGCACTCAACGTCGTGGTATCAGCCGAAGCTTTCTTGACGTCAGCGACTAAGCGGCGCGCGCCGGGTTGGACCGCGTAACGCAACTTCCTTTGTAATGCAGGTTGCTAGGTCTGCTCACCGGCCGCGTATGCAACGTGCAGGTGTGCAATCGGTGATGGGCCCAGACCCCTGCGCGCATAGGATTTAGACCGGCGTGCTGACCTCTCTGTTGTGCCTAGGTGGGGTTGCGACGTGTTGATCTTCCGAGGCCGGGCATGACCCAGGAAAGTGTGTCCGGCCAATGGGTATCGAGCGTGTTGGGTTATGTGGTGCACCCCTGCAGGGAAGTTTATCTATTCGAATAGCCGTGTCCCTCGGTAAAAGGACGACCCACAGGGCGATAAGGGGAGGATCGCCGGGTAGGATTATGCTATGCGATGCTACTTGGAGGACTTCAATCTACTCTGTTCTACATGCTGCAAGACGAAGGCTGCCAGAAGCGTAGTATTCGATAGGACTAGCTATCCCCCTCTTATTCTAGCATTCTATAGTTCAGTCCACCGATATTGCCTCTTTACATATATACCCATGCATATGTAGTGTAGATCCTTGTGAGTACTCACGGTTGCTTTGCTCCCTCCCCCGAGCTCACTAGCCTGCTCCACGAGTTCCCAGTGAGCCCCTCTTTCCTCAGCCCCTCTCCCCGTCGTCTCTTGCATCCTCCAGTCGTGGTTCCCACCTCGGCCGGAGCCCGCCGCCGCCGCCACGAAGCTCGCCGTCGCCAGTAGCCCCGCCTGGCCAAACCAAGCACGTAGCTGTGCTCCGGGCATCCCCAGGAAGCCACAACACACCTCAGGTTGCTTGCTAGTGCACTATAACCCTCACGCCCGAGCTTGCCGAGCTCCGGCCGCCGCACTTGCCATCGCCATCGTCGTTGTAGTGCACCCCAGCCGTTGCCGCTTGCCGCAATGGATGCGCGCGAGTCTGGGCATCTCGTAGAGCACCTCCGCCGCTCTTTTGTTCACCGGAGGGTGAAACCCGACGCCCTCCACCGTCTTTGGCCTTCCCGGTGACGAGCCGCGGGTCAACTCCGGCGAGTTGACCCGGGTTTGACCCCTGTTTGACCCCCCTGGGTCACTGACACATGGGCCCGTCCCTATTAATTCTTGGTTAGGTTTAGTTTAGTGCTAATTAATCGTGATAGTTAGTTCAGACACTGACCAGTGGGCCCGTGCCCTAATTATCCAAGGTTAGTGCTTAACCTAACACTAACTAACTTAGTTAATTAACTGAGTCACTGACTAGTGGGCCCCACTGGTCAGGTTTGACCCGGACGACGCCTGTTGACCTGCTGAGGTCAGCATGACCTAATGCTGAGGCAGTAAACATTTTCTGGAATTAAAATAAATCAAAAAATGATTTCTAAATTTCAGGAAATGTCCAAAACTTCAAAAATTCATAGAAATTCAACCACAAATCCAAATGAAATAATTTATATATGAAAAATGATCATAAAAATCCAATCTATCCATCTGTACTGGTTTAATGCATGTTTAAACAACTTAACCTTGCTGTTAGAGCAAAACATGATAATGCACTTTATAAATTCATAGTTTGAGTTTGAACTTGAACCTTGGGTTCAAAATAACTCAAACCCATCTGGTTGTAGCTGCATTATCCCAACACACTCATTTTACCATGTCATGATCATGCATCATATTGTGCATTGCATTCATTGTGTTTCCTTCTCTGTTGCTGGTGTTTGTCCCCTCTCAGTAGACGACGTACCAACGACGTGATCGATGACACCGATGAAGAACTATACTATCTTCAGAAGTGCTTGGCAAGCAAACTCCCTTGTTCATTCTGATACAATCCCACTCTCTCGCTCCTGCTCTCTTTTACTGCATTAGGAAAACAACGATTCAACTTTTATATGGTACAGTAGTTGAATCCTTTTCCTCTGCATGACCTGTCGTTGCCACAGTAAATAGATGAAACCCACTAGCATGAGTAGGAGTTGAGCCCTGATGTGCCTACTCATTCATGCTTGTTTGTCATGCTTGCTACTACTTAGAGTTGAGTCAGGTCTGATTCATCGGGGATGAATTGGAATGTTGTGAACATGCCCTACTGTGTGTGAGCTAAGTGTGTGAACACGATTTGGTAAAGGTAGCGGTAAGAGGCCATGTAGGAGTACATGGTGGGTTGTCTCATTGAAAACATCCTCAGGATCTGAGTTGTGTGTTTGTGAGCCATGAACAGTTAGTACCACGCATTGGGCCCGAAACCAATGCGGTAGGCACGTGGCACGGTGTACCGGGCGCCCGTTTGGTGTCTCGGGAACCCTGCACACATCGTTCGGGGCCGTATGTGGAAACCTTGGCCGGACTCCCTACAGATGGAACCTTAATAGGTGATAAACCTGGACTAGGGACTTGTGTGGTTAGTCAGGTCATGGCCGACACCCTCGCTGGGCTTCCGCTTGAAGGTTGCCGAGTACATGTCGTGTAAACGGCTATAAGTGGTGAGAGCGTGTGTGAAGAAGTACACCCATGCAGGGTTAATATCATCTAATTGAATAGTCCCATCCGCGGTAAAGGACCTCTGGGTTGCTTATACAGTTCATAGACAAGTGGAAGTGCATACTCTAAATTACGCAAGATAAGCATGAGTGCTATGGATGGCGTTCTCATAGGGAGACGAGAGCGCGTCCATAGTGGTGTATTGATATGGTGAATATGTGGACTCGTGTGTGCCACCTCAAAAAAGTTACTTGCGGTCATAGTTCAGGTTAGCCACTGAGTCAAAGCTGGCTTGCTGCAGTTAAACCCCACCATCCCTTTGTTGATAATGATGCATATGTAGCTAGTTCTGATGTAAGTCTTGCTGGGTACATTTGTACTCACATTTGCTTAATTTATGTTTTGCAGAGAGACTTCAGTCTCGCTAGTAGTTCCATGTGGACTTCAACGTTTAGCTTGTTACCTCAGCTACGATCTTGTGCCCTCAGCAGGATCTTGTAGATAGTCAAGCTTCTTAGTCCTTTTTCATTTGTAGATGTCTGTACTCAGACATGTTATGATTCCGTTGTTTGTATGCTCTGAATGTTGGGTCATGAGACCCATGTTTGTAATATCTCACTCCTTGGAGCCTATTGAATAAATACTTGAGTTGTAGAGTAGTGTTGTGATGCCATGTTGTATTTGCACATATCAAGCATATTGTGTGTATGATTATTGAAATGCTTGGTAGCCTCTCTTACCGGGAAATGTCTCCTAGTGCTTCCATTGAGCCACGGTAGCTTGCTACTGCTCCGGAACACTTAGGTTGGGTGGCATGTGTCCTTCTTCGTTCCTGTGTCTGTCCCTTCGGGGAAATGTCACGCGTTGCTCCTTTAAGTCCCTATAGCTTGCTACGACTTGGGTTCATACGTTGTTGATCGACACACTCGTTGCTGGGTCATGTATGCCTGTCCCTGTAAGTTAGCGCCACCTTGGGTTTACGACTAGTCATGTCGGCCCAGGTTCTTTGTCATATGGATGCTAGTGACACTATCATATACGTGAGCCAAATGGCGCAAACGGTCCCGGGCCAGGTAAGGTGGCACCCGTGGGAATACCGTGCGTGAGGCCGCAAAGTGATATGATGTGTTACATGCTAGATCGGTGTGATTTAGGATTGTGGTCCTGACAAACGGCAAGTCAAGTGACGCAGAGGAACTTAGCTCCACATCAGCACCTCAGGAGCTAGAAGATGGAGGACATCCCACCATCGACGAGCTCGTCCAAGTCAACCTTGGAACAGAGGATGACCCAAGCCCCACTTTTGTTAGCACCACATTGACGGAAGAGGAGCGACATGACTACCGAAGCTTCTTGATGGAGTACCGAGACTGCTTCACTTGGAGTTACAAGGAGATGCTAGGTTTGGACCCTTGTGTCACCACACACAAGTTGGCGATTGACCCACGATTTCGTCCCATCAAGCAGCAACCGTGATGGTTACAGCCAGAACTCGAAGAC
Source organism: Triticum dicoccoides (assembly GCF_002162155.2). NCBI lineage: Eukaryota > Viridiplantae > Streptophyta > Magnoliopsida > Poales > Poaceae > Triticum > Triticum dicoccoides. The sequence goes on along the minus strand of NC_041385.1, from coordinate 348,960,032 downwards.
GATGTCATCGTGGAGGTCAACAAGTTAGTCACTGCAGGTTTCATCAAGGAGACGAAGTACCCACGGTGGCTCGCCAATATTGTCCAGGTGGAGAAGAAGAACGAGCAGATACGAATCTGCCAGGACTTTCGCGACTTGAATCGGGCTTGCCCAAAGGATGACTTTCCTCTCCCAATCCCAGGGATCATCATTGACTCTACCACAGGACACGGCGCACTTTCCTTCATGGCTGGTTCGTCAGGCTACAAACCAATCAGGATGGATCCTACGGACGCCATCGACACCGCTTTCAGGACCCCGAAGGTAAACTTCTATACACCATCATGCCATTCGGACTGAAGAATGCCGGTGCAATGTACCAGCGCGCTATGACATGCGTTCTTGGTGATTTGACACATCATTCGGTTGAATGCTATGTTGGTGACATGGTAGTCAAAACCAAGGATCGCAAGCACCACCAGGAGGATCTTTGGGTCGTCTTTGAGCGGCTGCGTCAACATCAACTCAAGGTGAACCTGATGAAGTGTGCCTTTGCTGTTTAGTCAGGGCTCTTCCTCGGCTTTTTTGTTCATCACCGAGGCATCGAGATCGAGCCTAAGAAGATCAAGGCCATCCACGATATGCCACCGCCTCAAGATCTCAAGGAGTTGGGGTCATTGTAGGGGAAGCTAGCATACATCCGACGCTTCATCTCCAACCTCTCCGGACGCATCCAACCCTGCTCAAGCCTCATGAAGAAAGGAGCTCCAGTTGTGTGGGATGAAGGATGCCAACACGGATTCGATGAAATCAAAAGGTACCTCCTTAATCCACCTATCTTGGCACCTCCCGTAAACGGGGTGCCCACTCATCCTATAAATTGCAGCGTAACCTACTACGATAGGCGCTTTCTTAACCCAAAACAATGACGAAGGGAAGGAGGTGGCCTATTACTACTTGAGTTGCACCATGGTGGGGGCTGAGCGAAAATACTCTTCTATATAGAAGTTGTGACTGGCCCTAATCTTTGCTTTGAAGAAGCTCAGGCACTACAAGTTGAAGCATGAAGTCCAGCTCGTCGCAAGGGCGGACCCCATGAGGTACATTCTAAGTCAGCCCGCGCTCATGGGGTGACTTGGAAAATGGGCACTCATCATGATGGAGTTTGACATCATGTAACACCCCGGATTCGATGCGCCAGGTGTCCTTCAGTTATTCGTCGTCGTTGCCATGTCGTTTGCTTGCGTGTTGCATTTTGCCATGACATCATCTGCATTTCATCTGCATGTTTTTCAAAACTTGCATCCGTTCGGGTTTCGCCAGTTCTCTCCGTTGTTCGTTCGGAGTCCAGACACACTCACACGCGCCCGCGGCACCTCCGAAATATTATTTTATAAGCGGCATAAAAATGTTCTCGGAATGGGTTGGAACTTGGTGTGCGGTCTTATTATAGTGTAGACAGGCCGCCTGCCAAATTTCGTCGCATTCGGAGTTCGTTTGACTGCCCAACCGTTAAATATATAACCGCGATATAGTCGGTATATTCGTCGGGTGTTTTCGGTCTCCGAAAACCGTTGCTGGGCTGCCTTCTCTTCTCTCCTCTCAGCCCAACTCTTCTACACAGCCCACCAACCCCTCACCTAAGCCCCCTACGATCCGGACCATTGGATCGAGATCCGATGCCCGAAAACGGATGATAACCCCCCTCCTCTAGTCCCCTTTCCCTATATAATCTCCTTCCCCTTCCATTTTGGAACCCTAACCCCCCTCCACCTACCTCTAGCCTCCCCCTCGGGATCCCTGCAGCCGCCAGCCGCCGCTTCCCTCCATTTCCGCGCCTCTCCAGCCCCTGCGCGACACTTGACGACTCCCCACAGGCGCGCCGCCACCCAGCCGTCGCCCCTGGCCACTCTAGGCGCGCCACCTGGCCTCCCCACGTCCCCCAGCAGCCTCCCGCCGCCGCAGGCCCGTCCCAGGCCCGCTCGGGCCCCGATCTAGGCCCCGAGGGCCGCAGCCAGCCCGAGCGCCCTACTCGCTCCTCCCGTTGCCTCTGTCCGACCCCGTTGTCGGCGTGTCGCCGCCGGGTCGCTGGAGCCCCGCCGTGATGCCCCCAGGCCAGGCCTCGCCGCCCCTCTCCTTCCCGTCCTTCTTCCTCCTCGCTCGCTCACCTTCTCTCTCTCCCTCGCAGGGCGCCGCCGCCGCCATGGATGGCGCCGCCGCCGGAGCCGCAAGACACCGCCGCGGGAGTCCCTCCGGCGACCTCCCGTGACTGGATCCGGCCGATCCCCACCGGATCCGCGTGCCCCGCCATCGCTTCTCCCCTCTTCGGCCATCTTCATCGCGCCATCTTGCCAGAGTCGCGCCGCTGCCGTCCTCCAGTTCGTCGGGGGCTCGCCCGAGCGCCCGCGTCCCCCCCGCTCGCGCCCCGTGGGCCTGTGCCCACCTGTGGGCCGGCCGCCCCTCCCTCCGGCCCAGCGCGCCTCCCAGGCCCAAGCCGGCCTGCCTCCTCCTCCTTCCCGGGCCGAGCCCATGTGGTGAGCAACCCACAGATCCCCGCCCGTGCGTTATTTACTAAATCACGCTCTCTCCGTTTTTTCCTGAAAATGACTAAGTCCCTGAGATTTTGACATTATCATGCCCTGTTCATCGCATCATATCTCCATGCATACTGCTCCGTTTCGTGCGTGTAATATGTCAAATTGTTCTTCTCAACGAGTACTTCATTTCATTCCATTGCATCATGTTCATTTGAGTCCATCTTGATGCCCGAAGCATCGTTACTATGTTGTGTGCTTCTTCTTGTTAGTTCCTGTTTCGTTGCGATCGTGAGGATTCGTTCGTCTACGCTTGGTTCGTCTTCGTGGCTTCATCTTCTTCATGGACTCGTTCTTCTTCCTTGCGGGATTTCAGGCAAGATGACCGCTACCCTGGATCTCACTACTATCATTGCTATGCTAGTTGCTTCGTTCTATCGCTTTGCCGCGCTACCTATCTTTTGCTCTTCAAGCCTCCCATATTGCCATGAACCTCTAACCTTTGACACCCTTCCTAGCAAACCGTTGCTTGGCTATGTTACCGCTTTGCTCAGCCCCTCTTATAGCGTTGCTAGTTGTAGGTGAAGTTGAAGATTGCTCCATGGTGGACAGGATTTTTGTTGGGATATCACAATATCTCTTATTTAATTAATGCATCTATATACTTGGTAAAGGGTGGAAGGCTCGGCCTTATGCCTGGTGTTTTGTTCCACTCTTGCCGCCCTAGTTTCCGTCATACCGGTGTTATGTTCCTGGATTTTGCGTTCCTTATGCGGTTGGGTGATTTATGGGACCCCCTTGACAGTTCGCTTTGAATAAAACTCCTCCAGCAAGGCCCAACCTTGGTTTTACCATTTGCCTCACCACCACCTATATTTCCCTTGGGAGTAATTAACCCAAGGGTCATCTTATTTTAGCCCCCCGGGCCAATGCTTGTCTAAGTGTTGGTCCAAACTAGAGCACTGTGCGGGACCATCCCTTGGCAACTTGGGTTACGTCGGTACCTGTACGCTTAGCTTAATCCGGTGTTGCCCTGAACGAGATATGTGCAGCTCCTATCGGGATTGTTGGCGCATCGGGCGGTCTTGCTGGTCTTGTTTTACCATTGTCGAAATGTCTTGTAAACCGAGATTCCGAGTCTGATCGGGTCTTCCTGGGAGAAGGTATATCCTTCGTTGATCGCGAGAGCTTATCATGGGCTAAGTTGGGACACCCCTGCAGGGTATAATCTTTCGAAAGCCGTGCCTGCGGTTATAGGCAGATGGGAATTTGTTAATGTTCGGTTGTAGATAACTTGACACCAGATCCGAATTAAAACGCATCAACCGCGTGTGTAGCCGTGATGGTTTCTTCTCGGCGGAGTCCGGGAAGTGAACACGGTTTCTGGGTTATGTTTGACGTAAGTAGGAGTTCAGGATCACTTCTTGATCATTGCTAGTTTCACGACCGTTCCGCTTGCTCTCTTCTCGCTCTTATTTGCGTATGTTAGCCACCATATATGCTTAGTCGCTGCTGCAGCCTCACCACTTTACCCCTTCCTTTCCTATTAAGCTTTACTAGTCTTGATACCCATGGTAATGGGATTGCTGAGTCCTCGTGGCTCACAGATTACTACAACAACAGTTGCAGGTACAGGTTGTGCGATGTTCTTGACGCGAGAGCGATGTTTGCTTGTGTTGGAGTTCTTCTTCTGCTTCTTCTTCGATCAAGGGATAGGTTCCAGGTCGGCAGCCTGGGCTAGCAGGGTGGATGTCGTTTGAGTTTCTGTTTGTGTTTCATCCGTAGTCGGATGATGCTCTAATGTATTGTGATGTTGTATTCATGTGGCATTGTATGCCTTATGTATGTATCCCCATCTATTATGTAATGTTGATGTAATGATATCCACCTTGCAAAAGCGTTCCAATATGCGGGTCTATCCTTGGTGGGACCTTCGAGTTCCTTTTGGATAGGGTCGCATATTGGGCGTGACACATCACCTTTGTGCCTCAAAAGGCAATCAAGGGTCAAGCCTTGGCGGAGTTTCTCGCAGCGCACCCAATTCCAGATGACTATCCTCTTGTCACGGACCTTACTGATGAAGAGGTATTCAACGTCAACCTCGATGCGTCGTGGGAGCTCTACTTTGATGGTGCCTCCCGCATGGACTCCAACCCCGATGGTACCCCACGACTCAGAGCCGGTGTAGGTTTGGTGTTCAAGACGCCACAAGGATGGGTGATGTATCACTCATTCTCCCTCCTCAAGGAAGAATGCTCCAACAATGAAGCAGAGTACGAGGCGCTCGTCTTCGGCCTCCTCTTGGCGCTCTCCATGGAGGTTTGTTCCTTGCGGGCTTATGGAGACTCTCAACTCATCATCCGTTAAGTCAACGAAATCTATGAAGTTTGCAAGCCTGAACTGGTGTCGTACTATTCCGCGGCCCGGAATCTAATGGGAAAATTTCAACATGTTGAAGTGCTTCATGTCCCGCGAAGTAGGAATGCACCTGTTGATGCCTTGGTGAAACTAGCAGAGGTATTGGTGCTTCCAGATAATAAAACAATGTAGGTGAACATGGAAGAAAGGTGTCTACTCCCGGCTGTCGTGGAGCTCATCTCGGCAGAGTATGAAGTCAATACCGTCAAGAAGAATGATGATGTAGGGTGGAACCCTAGGGGGCGGTGTTTCATGTTTGGAGAGGATCCCTATGAGGAACACGAAGAACGCGCGGAAGGAAATGGGGGAAATCACGGGGGAACACAAGAGAAAAACACTCAACCAACACGAATAAGATCACACATGTGCTAGATCCAAGGAACACAAAGAGATTCACAGTCCAAATCCAACAAAGGACAATACAAGTGGTGGTAGCTCATCTCCGAGAGGAGGTCTTGAATCCACAAGGGATCTTCCCGTGAAGGGGTCTTGAATCCATGGTGGATCTTCTCCGAAGAGGCCGCAGTCTCTCACGAGGAGGAGATCCGTATGGATGAGCAAAGCTCTATCTCAAATGAGCTAATCCTTTGATCACCCTCTCTAGGAGGAGGAGGAGGTCTATTTATAGTCTAAGTGCAAAAGAGGGGCGAAGTGAAGGGGGACACGGGCCTCAGCCCGCAACTGGACACAGCCAGGGGTTGGACGTCCGTAAAGCGTCGGTCGTCCGGAGGCTCGTGGAGGTCCGGACGTCCGGAGATTCTCGGATGTCAGTAAATTCGGTTCTGTGGTCGCTGGCAAGGTCGTCCGGAGCCTGGGAATCGTCGGACGTCCGGTCCTGGTCGGACATCCGGCCGCTGTAGCTTCTGCTGGCCTGTTTTCATGGGGCTGTAGCGACTTCCAGGGGTCGAACGTCCGGGCTGGGCTAGTGATCCGGATCCTGTAGCTTCCGAAGCAGCTCTTCTTCTTGATCCTTGTACTTGGCGTCCTCACTAGCTCTTCCGTTGGTTGTGGTGGCTTCGTGGCTTTCCTCTAAGTACCTGATCATGCATAGCACACATGTTGGAGGTAGTAGCCATGTCTCACATGTAGAAAGTGAAGGTTCGGAGAGGAGCGAGTTCACCTTGTGCCCAATGGCGTTTGTTCGAGGTCTCGTCATATGTCCACTTGGGGTTTGGAGAGTAGTCGGAGTGTACATGGGGATGAACGTGGGATGCTCCGCATC
>NC_041385.1:348794216-348953599 GCF_002162155.2 Triticum dicoccoides | reverse complement strand
TCCTCATCACCATAGAAACGGTTGTCGTGGATGGACTTGTAGTTGGACAGAGTTGAAGGCATTACGCAATCCAAGTACTCCAAGGTGTCTCCGGTATGTGGTACATGCAAAATGAGCAAACACAAGCGACACTCGGAAATACAATGGTTAGCGCACACAAAATGCCCATCAATTAAGCGTGAGTCCATGTGAATGGATAATGCGTGACAAAGCGCATGAAGCTTATCAAGATGATATAGAATGATATGCAAGGCATTCATGGGATAATCAGCATGGTGCACAAAGCGACAAATTCTACCATTGTGCAAAATGATGTCATTGAGGGACGGTTCATCAATAGCATGAATATGGCAATGGATGCTCAATATGTGTAAGCTATCATGCAATTGATGGTGGACAATATGATCATGATGTATGAATATGCCATCAAGGAAGATCACAACAAATTTGCTAAGGAAATGCACAAACTCATATATCATGGATGACATGGGAATACAAGATGCAACAAGGCAATCATAATGTGAGTCAATCCATGCATGGGGTGCAAACTTGTGGTAAGTATGATATGTCCATCGAGCATGACATGTATGAGCACAATCAACAAATATGGAGGTGTTGGTGTACCAATGCTCGATGTCGTGGCAAGAGTGGAGTTCCGAAGGTGCAACCAATAAGTGCGAGCACTCCTCAATGTGAAGGTCCATAGAGCCGATCTCCAATGTCGCTCCTCCGTTCGCGAGATGTATCATGTAGACAACAAGAAGGAAACAACAATGAAAGAGTGACCCATCCAATATGCGTATTTGAGGATGGCTCAAAGAGAAGGAGTTCACCTCAAGAATGTTCCCGAAGATGTTGGAGTTGCACATCATGTATGCCTTTACATAACCAATATGCCTCATGACGGTAATGCCTTGTGAATCCTTCAAAACGAAAGAACATGGCAAACACTCAGAAAAACAAATGAGGTTAGCGGAAGTGCAAAACCTATCATTCATGTGGTAAAATACCCAACAAGTGTATGCATCATGCTCATCATAAGAAAGGACAAGGGAGCATTTCATAGTATGGAAGCATATGATGCAAGAACAACCAAATACAAGAGGCTCAATCAAACAATCATTCTTCACAAGTAATATGTCCAAGTCTCCATGATCAATAAGCATAGCAAGTTGGCACTCAATACAAGGTGATATGAGAGATGCAACTAATGGAGACAAGAGGCAATGATCATGACAAATCAAGTGAGAGGCATCAACATATATGTCATCAACCCAAGAAAGCAAGTAATAGTGGAACGTGGGTGATGCAACATAGCAAGCAATCATAGCGATCAAGTCAAGCAAACTAGTAGTGCGAAGATGCACCATACTAGAGGAAATCATGGCAAGCATGTCATGTTTGCAAATAGTGGGCATGAATAATGCACATGACATACCACAAGCATGAAAGCAAGATATGAGAAAAATATCATCAATGTATTGGTGAGAATCCATATGTAAATAGCAATGGGGCATCATCACTCTCCCAACACAACAAGCATCAATAACATGGGGCACAAAGAAATCATGGCAATAGCAACAAGGATCTCCACCAAGCATGCAAATACACATAGGAGTATCATAATGGTGAATCATGGGTAGATGCAAGCAAGGGTCACAATTGCATGGCAAAATCATGTAAAGAGGCATAACATGCAAAGTGAACACGATAGTATGGGCATAAGGTGACAAGTGGTAAATAGCCCATTGCCGTGTGAGAGCCAAGTAAAAGAGATGCGGGTAGTCGTTGCGCAAACAGAACAGTGGTAAGGATAGTCCACGGGATCCCAAGTCATCATTGCTCTCAAGAGCTCGTTTCATCAACTCTTGGGATTGAGAGGTTGACGAGTATATGTGAGTACCTACACAAAACAAAGGCAAAGGGAAAATTGTGTGTGCATGGTATATTGACAACATCCAAAACAATGCATATTTGGTTCAATGTGATCATGGCATGGCATAGTATATGAATTGCACAAATCATGTAAAGGAAGCATGGCAATATCATCACATGAAAAACAAAAGCCAATGACCATCATCTCGTCATCTATGCCATAAGTGCAAATGGGATTTATTTTAATGGGGCATGCATAGTTACTATGTTGAGATTGTAATGATGCAATATGGGAGATCTCACTCATAGCATATGACAAGTTCAATGGATTGTCAAACATGATGTGCCAATAGAATTTTCACATGATATCCGATGGAGCATAGCATCACAACTAGGCAACTCAACATGCTCATCATCATATTTATCATAAATAGGTAAGTCAAGGAATGAAGAAGTCTCACTATCATGAAGCTTGGGAATAGGTGGCTGAACATCATGGGAGCAATCGATGTCAAGAGAGTCCACTAGTGGGACAAGAGAAGCACCATCACCTATGTTACCTTTGGAGCGTCGCTCATGTGTTGTAGGTGAGGTGTTGAAGACCAAGTCATGGTTATCATCATCTTGATGGAACCATGTGCGGGGTGCATCATCGTCCACCATGGCCATCGGTTTTCCCATTGGAGGGATGGACTCGTTGAGGGTAGGCATGTCGTCATGTAGGAGACATATCACCAAAGAAGAAAACACACTAGGAGTAGAGGTTAAGTCGTTAGAAATCATAGTGGCCTCACGTGCAATGTCAACTACCTCACTCACTAAGTGTTGTGGCTCACTCACTCCCTCAAGGATGCCCTCACTCATATGGTTGGTGGAGTCACTCAAATGGCGCTCAACCTCACATAGGATGTGTGGCATGCTTTCATGTGTGGGGCTAGTGGTGGTCACCCTCATCCTCTCAAAGGAAATGCTCTCAATGTCACATATGGTGGAGTCACTCAACTCTCTCATGGGGTGGTGGCTCTCCTCACATGACAAATGGGGCATCTCAAGATATGTGGGTGCAAATGTCTCCATGCGCGGCCGCGTAGCTTGACTCGGAGTATGAGTCCAATATGGGCGCCGTTTTGATGTTGTTGAAGAGGTTCGTGCTCGTCGCCGTGGTCGAAGGGGATGGCCCTTGCTCGACCGTCTTGTCGTCTTGTTGTAGGAGGCCCATATGATGTGGCACCTCATAGCTCTTCTCCATGATCGAAGGGAGTTTCCCATGCTCGAGCATCTTTCTTGAGGGGCTTCCGAAGATGGAAGTGACGCCCTCACTTGTAGGTGGTCGCCTTGGACCTGATGAAGTCATTGTAGGCGTACTCGTGGGAAGTAGGCGAAGATGCCTTGAGAACACTTGGCGAAGATGCCGAATTGGTTGATGTAGCCGTATCTCCGTCTTGGTGGTGCTCGTCTCGCGGTCTTCTCTTTTGCTCTTGAAGCTTGGACTTGGCGTGAAGTAGGGCTTGTTGGGACTTGTGCATTTGTGCTTGTGAAGGAACTTCATGATGATGATGTCGTTGTCGTGCTTGAGCTCATAGGCGTTCGTCGTCGTGCACATGATGCTTGGAGGTGACTTTCCCTTCATGACGATGTTGATCACGAACGTGATGGTGCTCGCCATGTAGATGATGACATGGACGACTTGCGCTTGCATAGTGTTCGCGCTCCGTAGACTTGTGGCTTGAACGTCGCCGCCTTGAAGATGATGAAGGGGAAGAAGACTTGATCAAGGCTCTAATCTCCTCCATCCTTGCATCTTGCTCCTCTTTTTATGTGGAAAGCTTCTTGTCGATGTAGTCCCTTTTCCTTGCTTCGGAGTGAAAATGTCGATGGAGATGTTCTCGATGCGCTCTCGCAATCTTGATTGTGCGCCTTGCATTTGTCGTTGTAGATCGAAGATGGACGCTTTGGTGTTGTAGTTGTTCATGTCGTCGTGGTTGTCGAAGACCGGAGATGAAATGCCTTGCCTATCCATCACAAGACTCGAGCAAGTATGAGTGGGAGAAAGAGAAGAACTATACCAAATGTACCTTGACCGATGTTGAAAATGGATCAATGATCACTCAATGATGTACAAGGAAATAGCACAATTGGTACCAATTCTTGTCGGTTCTCAAACCTACGCAAGTAAAGCTTATAGTGGAGCTCAGTGAGGATAGTGGCACAAAAATTTGATGCAAAATGTTAGCAAGATTCAATAATGTTGAAAGAGATTCAGAAATTTGCAAGTAAAACAAATGGACCAATAGCAATAAATGGCACACGGAAACACACACACACGGATAGATAAATGGGGTCGTGCAACCAAGGGGTATGATCACAAAATGTGGAATCCATGGAAAACGCTCGTGTTGCACAACTCAAGAGAGACGCTAGCAAGATTGCTCAATAGGCGGATACGACACTTGTGCACAACCTATAAGATGAAAAATGGATAAACTTTCTATCCCAAGTATGCTATGTATGTATGGTTCCCGGTGTTCCTCTCAAGATGATCCAAGATTATCGGATATGACAATCTTATATTCAATGTGGTATGATGTTATGGCACTTGCTTACAAGCTCTTTGTTCTCTCTTTCTTTTGCTTAAAAGCTTTATTCTCTTTCTTTTTTTTGTATGGCCACTTTTGCACAATGCACAAACCAAGATAGAAATTGTGTATATGCGGGAACAAACTTGTGACACAAGATATGATACCAATATATGCACCACGATGATATGGTATGTATGCTATGCGAAGTATGATCACTAATGTGCACAAGTAACGTTGCCGGCAATACTCAAATGGCTAGTCTCGATAGGCAAGTAACGCAAAATGGGCTAGGGGTTAACAATGCAATGGCAAGGGGAATATACAAGGGAGGGATACCACGATACCAAGATGATATGGAGGTTACCGTCCGTGGCGATGATGAGAGGCAGTGTTGCCGATGTCGACCCGTTCCTAGTTTGCCGAAACACCCTAGGAAACGGAAAAACCGCAAACTCAAAATCTCAAACGTCAAATGTCAAAATGGTGGTAGTGGAGAGCGGTGGTGGTTTGCACTTGGCAATGTGGAAGTGAAATGATGGGCTATACACGTGTCAAAGTTGAAGTTGCCATCCCTAAGTAGCCGAAACACCTTAGGAGACACAAGCCACAACTCAAACAAGCTCAAACAAAATTGGGTTAAGTTGGGGTGGAAGTGTATGGTGCGTAAGCCTATGCAGAAGTGGTGGTGGTGGTTGATGAAGAAGCAATCGTCCCTAAGTAGCCGAAATACCTTAGGAGACTCGAATCACTACTCAAGCAACCACTAATGCTATGGCAAGCAAAATGGGTTAAGTTGCGGAAGTAGGTGGTGGCTATGCAGACGATATGGTGGAGGGCCTAGGAAAACTTGCCAAATTTTCGAACATTTGATGGAGTCAAATGGTGTTGGTGGTATTTTTGCGGGAAGGGGGGGTATCAAGAGCTTCAAAACGAGCTAAAGAACGTCAAAATCGGAGTTCAGATGAATTAGTTATGGACGAAACGAAAAATCAGCCGAAGTCTGAAACTACAGGTTACGGACGTCCGGGAAAGGTAGGATGTCCGATCATCGGACGTCCGGGAAGGCTCGGGAATCCGGTCATCGGACGTTCTGGAATGGTGGTTCCGGTCGTCCGGGGCTTCGAGGGGGGACCGGACGTCCGTAAAACGCCAGTCGTCCGGTGTGTCGGGGTCAACGCGAGATGCGAGTTCGGATGCGCGATTTTGGGCAGAAAATGGAGATTTTGGGGTCAAAATTGACGAGATTTCGTGCATGAAAGATGGGAAAACTTGGGGAAATGCTAGATCCACTCAAAACCAAGCAAATCCGTGGATCAAAATCAACAAAACACCATCAGACCAACAAATCACAAAAAAAATATTGGGGCTATTTTTGGTGGGGATTTTTGGATTTAAGACGAAATCAACAAAATCAAGCTAGAAAACAAAGGGTAGGGGCTCCAAAAACTTGATCAACGTGGCTCATGATACCAATATGATCTAGGGCGGAACCCTAGGGGCCGGTGTTTCATGTTTGGAGAGGATCCCTACGAGGAACACGAAGAACACGTGGAAGGAAATGGGGGAAATCACGGGGGAACACAAGAGAAAAACACTCAACGAACACGAAATGATCACACATGTGCTAGATCCAAGGAACACAAAGAGATTCACGGTCCAAATCCAACAAAGGACGATACAAGTGGCGGTAGCTCATCTCCAAGAGGAGGTCTTGAATCCACGAGGGATCTTCCTGTGAAGGGGTCTTGAATCCATGGTGGATCTTCTCCAAGAGGCCGCGGTCTCTCACGAGGAGGAGATCCGTATGGATGAGCAAAGCTCTATATCAAATGAGCTAATCCTTTGCTCACCCTCTCTAGGAGGAGGAGGAGGTCTATTTATAGTCTAAGTGCAAAAGAGGGGTGAAGTGAAGGGGGACATGGGCCTCAGCCCGCAACTGGACACAGCCAGGGGTCGGACGTCCGTAAGGCGTCGGTCGTCCAGAGGCTCGCGGAGGTCTGGATGTCCGGAGATTCTTGAATGTCTGTAAATTCGGTTCTGTGGTTGCTGGCACGGTTGTCCGGAGGGGGCCGGTCGTCCGGAGCCTGGAGTCGTCGGACGTCCGGTCCTGGTCGGACGTCCGGCCGCTGTAGCTTCTGCTGGCCTGTTTTCCTGGGGCTATAGCGACCTCCAGGGGTCGGACGTCCGGGATGGGCCGGTCGTCCGGATCCTGTAGCTTCCGAAGTAGCTCTTCTTCTTGATCCTTGTACTTGGCGTCCTTGCTAGCTCTTCCGTTGGTTGTGGTGGCTCCGTGGCTTTCCTCTAAGTACCTGATCATGCATAGCACACATGTTGGAGGTAGTAGCCATGTCTCACATGTAGAAAGTGAAGGTTCGGAGAGGAGCGAGTTCACCTTGTGTCCAATGGCGTTTGTTCGAGGTCTCGTCATATGTCCACTTGGGGTTTGGAGAGTAGTCGGAGTGTGCATGTGCATGAACGTGGTATGCTCCGCATCAAATGTCGTAGAGGAGGGAGAGTGGCTACAACCCTTCCTTGACTACTTCAAGCATGGGAGCCTCCCCGACGACCCCGTCTCGAGGCGCCAACTACAAGGATGACTCCCTCTCTATCTTTTTGAAGTAGATGTCCTATACGGGTGTTCACATCGACATGAGGTCCTACTTCGATGCGTCAACCGAAGTGAAGGCGACAAGATCCTGAAGGATTTGCACCTTGGAGTTTGTGGCGGGCACCAAGGAGGAGCAAAAATGTATCATAGTATACGTCTAGCAGGATACTACTGGCCCAACATTATGGCTGACTGCCGTCGGGTGGCCAAATCATGCCACAATTCCCAAGTCCATGGTGTTTTCAAACACCAGCCACCAATCCCTCTTCACCCTGCCATTCCCTCTTGGCCATTCGATGCTTGGGGAATCGACGTCATCATCCCTGGCCCCATCTTCCAGGGGGCATCGCTTCATGGTCATCGCGATGGACTACTTCTCAAAGTGTGCAGAAGCTGTTCCGCTACGGGAGGTGAAGAGTGACAACATCATCAACTTCCTAGAGCGAAACATCATATATCAATTTCGGATACCCCATCGGATCACCTCCGACAATGGCAAGGCCTTCAAGTCCAGCAAGATGTATAGGTTCACGGAGAAGTACAAGATCAAGTGGAACTACTCCACCGGCTACTACCCTTGACCTAACGGTGCGATCGAGGCTTTCAACAGGACGCTCGGCAAGATACTCAAGATGACGGTGACAAGGAATAGGAGAGACTGGCATGACCATCTCTTCGAGTCCTTATGGGCGTACCGCAACACAGTCCATACCCCAACACAGGCGACTCCGTTTTCTCTCGTTTACGGGAGTGAGGTAGTCCTACCACTAGAGGTCCAGCTACCCTCTTTGAGGGTGGCTATCCAAGATGAACCCACGATGAACAGGTACAACTGCGGTTTCAGGAGCTCGTTGCCCTTGAAGAGGGGCGACTTCATGCCCTACAGAACCTGGAGCTTTACCGCCAGAATATGGTGAGAGCTTACGACAAGCTCGTCAAGCAACACGTCTTCCGAAAACACGAGTTGGTCCTTGTGCTCAGGCGGCCCATCGTCGTGATGCACAGGACGAAGGGCAAGTTCAAGCAATAGTGGGAAGGGCCATATGTCATCGAGCAAGTCTACGACGGGGTAGCATACCAACTCGTCGATTCCCAGGGAGTCCGACCTATGCCCCCAATCAATGGAAGGTTCCTCAAAAAATATTTTTCTTAAAACTTTGCCTCTTTTGTTTCCTTCCAGATTTCCATTGGGGAAACTTTTTCTGTGGGCTAACGGATCCATGATGCATTCTCCTTTGCATTTCGTGGATATATCTAGTTTTCCCCAATTTTTATGGACTAAGTCCAACAACAAAAAAATGGCTTTCCCCTATCACACCATGTTGTTGATTGAAGTTTTGTCTACCCTAGAACTTGTTAAAGGGTGGCACAATGTGTCAAGTTGCAGGTGGAGCGGCTCCTACACCCACAATGCACGATACGTACCAGGTGTATGCTTCCAGAGGCAACATAGATGATTACTTGGGAACTTCTGAGTATTGAGACCCGCGCTCTTCATGTTTCCTGGCATGTCTCATGTTCACAGAGGCTCGCCACTCCAGGGAAGACTATAGGAAAAGATCATGGAGGGCTGCCTGACCCAACACAAGTTGGTTTGGTGCATAGTCACATGGCAACCCTGGGCGCGCCACCAGAAACTCAAGATAAAGTGCTAGAGGGTTTTTCCTAGTCCACAGAGGTGAACAGTTGCCTTCCAAGTTCCCAAGGTGGGTCCCCGAAGAATCCTGGAAGAAGAGTCCTCAACAAGTTTGAGCCGGATGTCAAAGCAAGTCCAGGAAGTCCGCGGCCAATCAATCATCCGCGTGAGCAATCGTAATAAAATTCCAAAAGTCCAAGAAGCAAATTCAAGAAAAAAATCCCAACAGTCAAAGAAGCTATCAAGTGTTCCCAAGCAGTAAGGAACCCACTGGAAGGAAGGCGGGAGGTAACTGTTCACGACCCCTCAATATGCATGTAGAAAGATCGCCAAGCCTTTGTCCCAAAACCATTTGCCTTGAACCTATCATACCCAAGTCTCTGGGTTTATGGGGTATGTGCAGGGGGCATGTCTAGCTGTGGCGGCCCTCAGTATGATGATGGGCTAGAGTATGAATTTTTGTTGCCTCTCAGAAGCATCCCGAAACACAACGTCTTTATACACGTACACCGAAGCTATTTTAGTTGTTGAGTTACAATCGTCAAGGTCTTTCGAAGGTTCCCAATGACAAGTTTCCTTCGGTAGCCTTCCTGGATATCACGCCTAATAGCTGGTGTATAACAGGAAAGCCAACATTTAAAAAAACACAACTTTTTTCTTTCTTCTGCCCGTTTTTGTTTAGTGTTTCTAGTTGTGCTTCTCCAACATCTTTTGCAGTCATGGAGAGGCACTTCCTGTCATCGTCGACGACACTCCTTGTCATCGTCGATGACATTCAAACAACAACCAGTACATCAAACTACGTCATGGGTGTTTGGGTGCAGCAATACCCATGCATCCCTGACAACGCCGATGATAGCCCGGTAACCAAGGGTCTACACCGACACGCACGAGGGGTGGAAGAGGCAACACCTGCACTCATGAAGGTGGTGCCGATGTGTCTCCATGGCCCCATCTCCAACAACAATGAAGCAAGGGGGCAATAACAACCCCTTAATCATTCATAAGGCCGATGGCATCCCGGCGTACCACCAGAATTGGCACACCATGAGTGGTGTGACGATTCAGTCAATGAAGGGGAGCTATCGATGGTCTACCAATGCCTTGCCTACATCAACACAAGGATATCATGGGAGCAGTGCAATGCGCCAGTGCGATCAGCATGAATCTGTAAAACCCTCCAATCCAGTCGGCTGGCATCGTTGCAGGTAGACGGTCGCGACGAGTTTGTTAAAAAAATCTTTTTGTTTTCAGGACAAGGCATTATGTTCCGCCATGGAATGAAGACGGAATAGGGTTGCTTTGTTGACTGGCATCATGCGTGTTATGCGATCCAACGAGCTCCCTACAGAACATAAGTGTGGATGGACATACCTACACTATGACAGATTGTTATTAATCAATCATCTCCAGAGTGGCGCGCACGTCGTCACGGAGATGTCGACTCTGAACCATTTCTTCAGGATGCATATGAATCATGTGCCAAGAAAAAGAAAACAAATCGTCGAGTCAAGTTCGATTTGCTTCGCACTCAAGCTCAACTCAACCAGGGGGCATTTGTTCGATGAGGTTTTTTTATTTCACTACAAAGTAGTAGGAACATAGAGAGAGGTTAAAAGACGAAGTTGTCCAATAATAACTTGTGCAATTATTTTCTGGACATCGTGCATACATGCATGGAGCAAGGAGTGCCCAAGAGTGTAAGAAGAAGAAAAGAGAGAGAGAGAAATATGCATGTCCACACAGTGCACATCTCTTGGGTTGATGGGCTACACATGCATGTGCACACAGTGTCAAGTATCAATCTATGCATGCAATGTCAAATACCTAACGACACTGTATTTGTACATATTTGAGTATCTACAGCCGGCCGGCAAGCTCATGTATGTACGGACGAAATACCATGCGTGTGCATAAACAATACATACGTATTCAAGTAACTATGGTAGGCCGGCGAGTGCGTGTATATATGTTCGTGAATACACACAATGTTTATTTGGCCCAGAACTGTATTGAATCCGTATGGGCTATATCACATGGTTTGACCTTTGTTCGTCGTGATGAGCCAGTCGGCGTGCTCCATTGGATTAAATCTGTACACATATACATGCAATAAGGCAAAACCAGCATGTTCTTTTGCGGCACATTTCGAAGCAAAAGAAAAGAACCGGAAAGGAATACATGAAATAACAAGGCAATGTATTGGGGTATTTCCTTTTCTTTGTGCAGGTTTGTGCCTCAAGAAAAATATTAGAAGGAAACCTTGGCGATGTGGAAAAATATTACAAGTCTTCAGGTACGGAGGAGGGCAAGAGCCAGGCACGCACACCCCTGACCAAGACCAGAACCTACGCGTGACGCGTCCTGGTGGCAGCATCGATGTGGAGAAGACGTGCCCCTTGCTGTAGCATCGCCGACGGAGATAGCCAAGAGACGTCGCAACCGATCAGAAGCGGCGGCCGAGATGATGACTCAGAAGCTGCGTAAGCTAGCCGACGTGTCAGCAGTGGCAACGATGCGCCTTTGACCCAAGCCAAAGCACACGCCCTCGACGACGGTGGTGCACGCATGAGGTGTCTCTCACTGGAGGCTTCAACTGTGTTTCGTTTCTTTGTCTTATTGTGTTATCAGGTTTCATGTGGGAAGCACGAATGCATCAAGAGGAGCCAAGCAACAAACACTCAACAAGGAACCACCCGAGGTCAGAACTCAAGAGCACGGCAGTGGACGCGCCTGCGGCGGCGGCGGCCTGCCATGTATCAGATGGAGGGAGACGCGCTCGTGGAGGACGCGTGCATGGCCACGACGCGTACGCCAAGGCGGTGCGCAGTGGTGCCTTCACAGTCTCGGAGGATACACCGGCGGCAATAACCATGGAGCGATGCATCATGTTTCATGAGCTAGCATGCCCTCTTCACTATGGTACGCACATATTATTTTTCATGTACCAGGTATAATGGGGAGAGTGGACGAGCGTCGGGCAGAGATGTCCGCGGACGATGCGGCGGTCGTCTCATACCAGGTGCAATGGAGGTGGCGGACGACACACCCAGCAGATGTGGCCACGGACGATGCGGCGCTCTTCTCGTACAAGATATAATGGAGGCCGTGGACGCCGCCGCCGGACTAATAGATTACATCGACACCGCCAGGCCCATCGGCAACATCATCAACCCGATGCCGCGGAGGACGGCGGCATGGAGCTCGCGAGGAACCCTCCGCTGTGCCACAGAGTCTCGGTGTACTAGAATAGGGGTACCCTAGAACCCCGAACTTGTGCACGGGCAGTTGCAGCACCCCGCGGCAAGGCTTGCCGGGCGAACGCCAAGGTCCTCCATGGTCCCCTTGGAGCCATTCAAGAACAAAGTATTTAAGCTCAGGAGACAAGGCCCCGGCAAGAGGAGCTTGCCGGGAAGGCCAACCAAGGCACGCCAAGGAACTTGCCGCGACGCGCCACGCGCTCCGGCAAGTCAACAAGGCCCTGCCAAGAGGAGCTTGCCGGGAAGACCAGCCAAGGTACCTCGAGGCCCGGTGAGCGACAAGCTTCCGGACCCGACAAGATAACAACAGCGGCAAGGCGCTTGCCGCGGCAGGCGGCCACTCTGTGCCCGCGCTCCAGCGCATCCACCAACGTGTCGCTCTGGGGGCCTCTCCAGGCGCGCGTGGCGGGAGGCTGTGCAGCCAGCGGTGCGCAGTGGCATGCGAAGCTGACAAGATCGCCATCGTGGCGAATGGTGACGCCCCTAACGGTCCTTTTCTGCACTGTTTGGGCGACTCAGACGGGCCTTTAATGCCCTTGTCCCCTGCCGTCAGGGTTAGGTAGGATGCACTATACAAGCAACTGTACCAACCACCTCACTTTTTATATTTGTACCCTCCTCTGTGTTGCCACCCGTCGGTGACCCCTTTAGCGTATAAAAGGAGGCCCATGCGCAACGTAGAGAGGGTTCGGACAGTTCGCTTCGATTCATTCGTAGCCCAGAAAACACCACGCTCTCTCTCGAGAGCAAGAACACAAGATAATACAACCAGACAAGCAGCAGTAGGAGTGTTATCTCTCCGGAGAGCTCCGAAGCTGGGTAAAACTGCTCGTGTGCTTCGCCTCGATCCGCTCTTCGTGCTATCTCCGCCCCCCACCGAACCGAAAGGGGCCCGGTCCGCCGGCCCCATAGATGTTCGTGGATCAGTTTCCCCCGACATCTTTGGCGCGCCAGGTAGGGGCGTCGAGATTGTGTGAATCCGATCCGGCATTCATGCGAGCTAGATCTTCATTTCCTTCATCAACATGCCACCGAAGAAGAAGACTTCGGCGGCAGCCGCTCCGTCCACATCACTTCCGCTACCGTTGGAGCAAACGGGTGGTGGAATGGACGCCGGCGGAAGAATAGACGTCGACGAAGAAGCTCATGATGCTGCCAGGTCCAAGGACAAGGCTGCACAAACCTCGGCGACTGTACATGTTCCACGCCACTCTCAGGAGGCGCAAGATCAACAGCGTCATGGCACTAGCAGTGCCATACGCATGATAGGCCAAGACCAAGCTGGTGGATCTCGAGGCGCTCAAGACCAGCATGCACGCCAGCATGCTGGCACGAGCGGGGCACGGTCGCCTGGACGGGATACTGCTCCTTCTAACATAGTTAGAAGTTCGAGCACGTCCCGCTCCTTGCGCCGTCCGCTACTGCCACCCACCACTCCAGCAGAAGCTTTGGCGCGAGCTCAACTTCTCCTAGATTACCCTCCGACGTCGGACAAGATCGACGAATGGAGGGCCACCATTCAGAGTCTCATCGGCTACGCCAACGGCGACACTCCGCGGCAGCCGAGCGCGTCGCTGCCGCGGCGGGGTTGCCGGGCGCGAGCCGGTGGCGACGAAACGGGTGGAGGTGCAACTACCATGCAATCACCACCCCGAAGGCCAAGATCGCCGACTCGCCGGATCCACCTCGACAACGACTCCACCGCATCTTCGGATCCACGAACTCGTCGCGATCAGCGCCAAGTTCTTCATGATCGACAACAAGAACACGCTCGAACCCGCATCGAGTGCCGAAGAGAAGCACGACGTCAATCCGACAAGCGCGCTGGGCCCTCTGTTGACATGCATGCGCCAGGGGAACCAGGCGATCTGCCGTACGCGGTAGGTTGCCCTGCGTTCACTCGTGAGTTGCGGCAAGTCCAGTGGCCCAGCACAAAGAACTTCAAGCCAGACGTACCGGAGAAGTACGACGGCAAGACGCATCCGTCGGAGTTCCTCAGCATCTACACCAGAAGAAGATGAAGAGAAAACCGCATTTATCACCCCGTGTGGCACGTACTGCTTCATACGGATGCCTTTCGGTTTGAAGAATGCTGGTTCAACATTCGCAAGGGTAGTCCACTATGCTCTTGAGCCGCAGATGCACAGAAATGTGGAAGCCTACATGGATGACATAGTGGTCAAGAGCAAGATCAGGGCGACCCTAATTCAAGACTTAGACGAGACATTTGCAAATCTGCGCAGGATCAACCTCAAGCTTAACACCGAGAAGTGCGTGTTTGGGGTCCCCTCCGGCAAGCTTCTCGGGTTCTTCGTGTCTCAGTGGGGAATTGAAGCCAATCCCGACAAGATCAAGGCCATTGAGCAGATCGAAGCACCAAAGCGCGTCAAGGATGTACGAAGGCTTGCCGGTTGCGTGGATGCTCTCAGCAGGTTTATCTCTAGATCTGCTGAGCGCGCCCTGCCATTTTTGAAAATTTTGAAAAAGGCAGGTCCAGTAAAATGGACTCCGGAAGCGGAGGCTGCGCTGCAGGACTTGAAGAGATACCTGTCCTCCACTCCAACGCTTGTCGCACCTAAGCCGCAAGAGAAGTTGCTGCTGTATATAGCGGCAACCAATCAAGTGGTTAGTGCTGCGTTAGTGGCGGAGAGGGAGGCAGATGATGAGCCAGCAACCATGGCAGATCCATCCAGCGACAAGAAGGGGGCTTCGCCGACAAGCTCTGGTCCCGACAAACATGGGTTTGCGCAGGATCATGATAAGATGTCGAAGAGAATGGTGCAGCGCCGAGTTTACTTTGTCAGTTCTCTTCTGCAGGGGGCTAGATCAAGGTACTCTGGTGTGCAGAAGTTGGTTTTCGGCCTCCTCATGGCCTCGAGAAAGCTGCGCCATTACTTCCAAGCACATGAGATCACAGTCGTCACTTGCTTTCCGCTGAAGAGGATACTGCAAAATCCAGAAGCAACAGGCAGGATTGTCGAGTGGGCGCTGGAACTGTCAAGCTTTGGCCTCAAGTTTGAGAGCACTTCAACTATCCAAAGCAGAGCATTGGCAGAGTTCATAGCAGAGTGGACGCCAACCCCAGATGAAGAAATTCCAGAGACGAGCATCCCCGTCAAAGAGGCAAGCAAAGAGTGGCTGATGTACTTTGATGGTGCCTTCTCGCTGCAAGGCGCCGGTGCAGGCGTGCTGCTTGTCGCACCCACCGGAGAGCACCTCAAGTACGTAGTCCAGATGCACTTTCCCAAGGAGCAAGCAACCAACAATACTGCAGAGTATGAAGGATTGCTTGCCGATCTCAGAATCGCAGCAGACCTTGGGATCAAGAAGCTCACTGTCAGGGGTGACTCACAGCTTGTCGTCCGACAAGTGAACAAGAACTACCAGAGTCCGTTGATGGAAGCATATGTTGATGAAGTGAGAAAGCTAGAAGAGCACTTTGACGGCCTACAAATGGAGCATATCCCAAGAGCTCAAAATGACATTGCTGATGGCCTATCAAAGTGTGCCGCACTAAAGTTACCTGTGGAACCAGGGATCTTTGTGCTTAAGTTGACTCAACCATCCATAACACCATCAACTGGACAAAGCAAGAAGAGGAAGTTGGTTTCTGGTGACTACTTTCCGGCAGAGCTCCCCGAAGCCGCGCCAAGAAAGTCCCCAAGATCAACACCAAGGAGGCTGAGGGGCA
The DNA here is from genome assembly GCF_002162155.2 of Triticum dicoccoides. NCBI lineage: Eukaryota > Viridiplantae > Streptophyta > Magnoliopsida > Poales > Poaceae > Triticum > Triticum dicoccoides. Next base: position 348,937,950 of record NC_041385.1, on the reverse strand, counting down.
GTCTGCTCCGGCAAGCCTTATGGTTTGTTCCGTTGAAGCAGACGCTCCCGACAAGTTTTGCTCCGGCAAGCTTGCCGGGGAACATCAAGCTCCGGTAGGACCGCAAGTCCTTGCCATGGAAGCGGATGTTCCCGCAGCAGCAGATGTGCCTTTAGTCCTTGTTGTCGAGCCACAAGCTCCAGCATGGGCACAGCAGATTGTTCACTTCCTTCAGACAGGAGAACTTCCCGAAGAGCAAGAAGAAGCGGAAAGAGTAGCCCGGCAGTCAAGTATGTACTAGTTTGTCGATAGCATACTGTACAGAAGAAGACTCAACGGTGTGAAATTGAAGTGTATTCGCCGGGAAGATGGACAAAAGCTGTTGGCAGAGATACATGGAGGCATATGTGGCCACCACATTGGCGCAAGAGCACTTGCCGGCAAAGCTTTCCGGCAAGGTTTCTTTTGGCCGACAGCCCTCCAGGATGCAACTGCACAAGTAACCAGTGTGAAGCGTGCCAGTTCCACTCCAAACAGATACACCTGCCAGCTCAAGCTCTCCAGACGATCCCTTTATCCTGGCCATTTTCGGTCTGGGGGCTCGATATCCTCGGCCCCTTCCCCCGAGCTGTCGGGGGCTTTGAGTACTTGTACGTCGCAATCGACAAGTTCACAAAGTGGCCGGAAGTGCAGCCAGTGAGGAAGGTGACAGCACAGTCAGCAGTCAAGTTCTTCAAGTCAATTGTTTGCCGTTTCAGGATCCCTAATTGGATCATCACCGACAACGGCACACAATTCACGAGCCGCACCTTCATGCAGTACGTCCAAGACCTTGGCGCCAAGGTCTGCTTCGCTTCTGTTGCTCATCCGAGAAGCAACGGTCAAGCAGAGAGGGCAAATGCTGAAGTGCTGCGCGGGCTCAAGACCAGAACTTTTGACAGGCTGCACAAGTGCGAAAGGAACTGGATCGAGGAGCTGCCGATGGTTCTTTGGTCGATCAGAACAACGCCAAATCGAGCCACTGGCCAGACACCTTTCGCTCTAGTCTATCGAGCAGAGGCAGTTCTCCCCACGGAACTCGTATACGGATCACCTCGAGTGCTCGCTTATGATGAGCTTGAGCAAGAACAGCTGCGACAAGACGACGCGCTGCTCCTTGAGGAAGATCGTCTTCAGGCTGCTATATGAGCTGCTCGATACCAGCAAGCTTTGCGCCGCTATCATAGCCGCAAAGTTAAAGCCAGAAGCTTCGAGGAAGGCGACCTTGTTCTTCTGCGCATTCAGTCCGCCAAGAATTCCAGCAAGTTAACGCCGAAGTGGGAAGGCCCTTATCGGGTGAAACGAGTCACAAGGCCCGGCGCTGTCCGCCTTGAGACCGAAGATGGCATTCCGGTGAGCAACTCCTGGAACATAGAACATCTTCGTAAGTTTTTCCCGTAGGGCGCGGTTGCCGGAACCCGTTCCGGCAACCACCTTTTGTACAAGTCTTGCCGCTGTTGCATGTAATCCTTTGTACAAAGCCGGGCACAGATCCCGTGCATAAGTAAAACCCCATGTGCTCCGCACAACTTGTCCATTTCATGCATTAGTTTCTTTCTTGCATGCGATTATCTGACACTTTGTGCAGCACCTACATCCGGTAAGCACTAACGAGCCGAAGGGCTCCATATCATTATTTTCTCTTCTTTCTTCTTTTCAACAAAGGAAAAGAAGGTTCCCCCGCACACATGTTTGCCGGGGGGGGGGAGAGAAGATTGTGGTATGGACCAGGCGTCGTTCAAGCGAAGTCCTGCCTTGCCGGGAAGCAAACGGCAGAAAAGCTAAGTTGCCAAAGTTTGAGCAATCACTTTTTAAATTTTTGAGTTATCTTCCTCGAACGACCCTGCTTTGTATGGAAAACCTGTGCGCGGAGGAACCAACTCGTGGCTAGTTGCGCCCTTACTTTGTTTCGAGTCCGCTCAACAGCTTAAGCGTGCTGCATCTAGTCGCGACAAGGTTTCTTGTCGGAAGCAGCGCCGCCAGCAGGCTGCTGAAGTTCCGCACTCAGCGCTCGCGGCTCGGGCGCCTACGCTGACAAGTTCCCTAGAAGCGTAGGGTAAAAACATACAAAGGAAAGAATCTAGTAGAGGAAATAACATAGCAATTGATAACAGAAATAAAGTTATATTACAAGATAACTTGTCGCAGCTCTAACAGACTGTTTTCATAACATGATTAGCAGCGACAAGGGAAAAGAAGAAATGGGCGGCCTAGTCTACGCGTCCGCCCTCGACCCTCTTGATCTCGCTCACCTTGTCCACAATGGGTGTGACAAGGGCCTTGAGTGCATCCAGATCGGCATCAAGCGGCAAGGACCTGAGGACGTTGGTGAAGCTGAGGCCTGGATTGCGAAAGGCTACCTTCATCAGCACCTTCTGGAGAACCCCGGCGCAGATTTTGCGCGACTCGTCGGCCAGCTGCTTTGGGATCCTCTCCCGGAGCCGCTGGAGTGCCGTCGCCACGCCCTTGAAGAATAGGCTGAGCTTGGCGCTGGGTTGAAGACTCTCGTCGGAAGGATACCCAAAGTCCTCCATCCCCAGCTGCGCCAGCTCCTCGTTGATGACTGCGGCAATGTTCACCAGACCCTCGGTCCAGTGCTCCACAGTGTCTTTGAACGAGTTCTGGGTAACTGCAATGCTCTCCAGCAGCGCCGCGTCAGCCTTGACCTTCTTCGACAAGGTCTTCTCCCGCTCCTTGGCGGCCTCCAGCGTCTGCGTCAGCGTGGCCAGCTTCAGCTCCAGGTCTGCTTTGGAATCCTTGGCGGCGCTGAGCTCCTTGCCCCTCTCAGCGAGAAGACCTTGCAGCTCACCGTGGGCGGCAGCATCCTTCTCACGCTCACGCTTGAGCGCGGCAAGCTCCTCGCCGCTCTTCCCAATGTTGGCCTCCAGCTGCGCCACCTTCTCCTCCAGCTCTTTCTTGGCGGCCTCTGCAATTGCCGCAGCGTCCTTTGCCTCCTGGAGCGCCCCACCTAGTGCTTGCTCACGCTCGACAAGCTCTTCCTCGTAGCTGTCGAGGTTGGCCTTCCGCTGCACTAGTTCACCTTCCCGCGCGGACTGCTTCTCGGCGGCCAGCCTTTGCTCCTCCTCAGCTTCGGCCTTCTCGAGAAGGAAGGCCATGCGCTCCTCGTTGAGTCGCTCCCGCTCCTGCGCCAGGGACCGGAGAGCTTCTTGATTTTGGCCTCAGAGCTCCTCCGCGCGCTTCTCCATGTCAACTCCCGCCTTCGCGACAAGTGCTTCCCGGGAAGCCAGTTTGGCTTGCCGGGCGCGGTAGAGTGACAGCAGCCTCCGCAGCAGCTGCTCCTCCTGAGGCTCGCCGCTGCTGCTGCCGGGCGCGTCAACCAACGACAGTCCGGCGGAGGCGAGCACCTCCTCGTCAAAAGTCTCCCCCTCGACCGGCGCCCTGGAGCTCGACGCCCAGGGTAGTTTGATGAAGATACCGTCGCCGGCCTTCAAGTAGGCGCCGGGCTGGGGCTCCTCGGAGCCCGGTTCCGCAGAAGCGGCAGAGGGATCGGCGGTCGGCGCAGCGCCTGGCGCTCCTGCGGCCTCAGGGTGGTCAGTGCGATCGCCCGACCCCTCGCCGGCTTCTGCAGCGGCAGCCTTGGCGGCCTCCTCGCCGGCGGTCTCATCAGCACCGGCCCCTTCCTCGCCGGCGCCCTCTGTCTCCATTGGCTCAGCCGCAGATGGGTCTGAAGAACGAAGAAGGGAGAAAAATCAATCCAAAATCCAAGAGAAGAAAATCAGAAGAAGAAGAACCCAAGGGAAAGTTTCTGGCCAAGTGGATTACCTGTGCCAAGATCTGCAGTTGCGGCCTCGGTCGCCGCAGGATCAACGGTGTCGTCCCTTGCCGGAGAGTTCCCCCTTGCCGGGGACTCCTCCCTTGGCGGCGCAGTCGAAGCAGGTGGCACTTTGGGACCAGCTTCCGGGCGCTCCTGATGTGACTGCTCTGCTCCTGCACAAATCAACAAGCAAGATATCAAACAAAGGAAAAAACACTCATGCGCGCCCGACAGCAAAGAAAAAAAAACTGTGAACTTACGCTGGGGGCTGCGCTGGGGGCTGCTTTGAGGAGTGATTGCCGGGTCCGTCAAGGTGGTCTCGGACCCACCACCTACTGACACAGTGGGGTCATGCTCGATGACAATCACCGCGGCCTTGGCCCTCTTCGCCGCTCTCTGGGCTAGCATCCTGAAAAGAAAGGAGTCCAGATTGAAGCAAGTCAGATACAAGATAAAAACAGCAAGATTGAAGAACTATAAGAGCACCAAAGAAGCTTACTCTTCTTCCTCCTCGTCGGAGCTGAGCGTGGAAAGATCGAAGTCCGGCTCCCCTCTGATGCGGCGAGGCGGAGGAGTAGGATCCCTTGCCCGCTTGGCGGGGGCGGGGGCGGTGGCCCGAGAAGATCCCACTCCAGTTGCCGCTGCTGCGTGAGGCGCTCCCGCGGCAACATGACTTGCCGCGGTAGAGTGTGTCGCACGGCTTGGCGGCTGTTGAGCCGGCTGCCGCCCCGCTACGTCCGCGGCCCTGCGAAGACGCCTTCTTGGCGGGGCCGGGGGCTCCGCCTGCAGCAAGCCTTCTGAGGGCTCGGGCTCTTCCTCGCCGGCCTCGCTCGGCTCGGCTTCAGAACCGGCAAGCTCTTCCTCGCCAATGAACTCCGCGCGCTCGGCAAGGTTTGCCGCCTCTGCAGCCTCCGCCTCCTCCACAGTGAACCCGAACGCGCCCGCGGCAGCTGCGGCCGCAACCTCTTCCGCCCTAGTGGCGATGCGCTGTAGCTCCTCGTTGGTGGTGTCACGGGTGAGGCTCTTCTGCTCGTCAGCGTGGACTGACACTTCCTCCAAGGTGTCGAAGAACGCTCGCACAACGTCATCCGCAGGCTCTTGCCAAGTTGGGACGATTCCGTGTGAATCGCACAACGGCATCATGGCGCGGATCCGGTCAAGCGAAGAGTTATTGCACAAAGGAACTACGCCCCTCGACAGTGTGAATGGGTGCTGTGGGTCGCGTTTGAACAACTCCAGAAGCATAGCATCCAGCTCCAGAACGGTGAAGTTGTAGTTGAGGCCCGGCCGCAGCCTCATGATGTCCGCCGAATTCTTGAATTCCCAGGCGGGCCTCCCCCTCTCCTGCAGGGGGGCAATGCGGCGGCGGAGGAAATCTGCCCCGACAGCACCTACAGTGAGCCCGGCAAGCCTGAGGCGAAGAATCCTAGTGATGGCGATCTTCAGCCTCTCGTCTTCCGGGGCCACGTTGCTCCAGTCATTGCCGCGCACTATTGGAGTTTGGCGCACGGCGGTGAAGGGCTGCGGATTCTCCTCAACGATCCAGCACCACTCCGCTCTCCACTCCTCCCACTTGCTGCGGAGCTCACCCTCCAAGTACGCCTCTTTCTTGCCGACTCTCGAGATCCAGGCAATCCCTCCGGCAAGCGGCTCTCCTCTCTCTACCCGATGTATGAAGAAGTGGCGGAAAAGGGCAACACTAGGGTGGACTCCGACAAAGTTTTCGCACAAATGTGCGAAAACTGCCATGGTCAGGACAGCGTTGGGGGTGAAGTCAAGGAGGCGGAAGCCATATGTGTTCATAATATCACAGAAGAACTCCGAGAAGGGCGGGCAGAGCCCGCAGTAGAAGAATAGCGTGAAGAACGGGTACCCGTTTGGAGCCAGCTCCGAAGCAGCGGCCGGGAGTACCCTCGTGCGTGGATGCGCCCGCGTCTCCGTCGCCCAGAAGAGGAAGAAGTACTCCCTCAGCTCCTTCGCGCCGAGCTGAGGGGAGAAGATCGCCCTCTCCTTCCGCAGCGCCGCGAGCCGCTGCGCCTCGGCCGACTTCACGCCCTTTCCCTTGTCGGCTTTCGGGGCCATGGCGGAGGTGGTGAGGGAGGTCGATGGCGTGGTGATGCTGGTGGAAATGGGGGGGGCGGAGTGCTCTCTCTCGGCTTCGAGAAGAAGGGGGGAGCGGCGGAGTTTCTTGAAGATGGAGTAGTAGCAACCAGCAAGGGGGAACGAACTGCCCCAGTTTCCTCTGCTTATAAAGAGGGACGGGGCGGACATTTCACCCTTCCGAATAAACAACCACCCACGATCTCTCCCATGATGCCGCATTCAACGTGTGCCGTTATGGGAGAGCGCGGTGGATACGGAGCGAGATTCGGCGTGGCCCAGCCCGTGTGTGCCCGTGCTCTGTCTTGGGCCTGGCCCAACAGCGCTCGGCACCGTGTCTGGCCCAGGCCCGGGGGCTCCTGTCGGTGTACTAGAATAGGGGTACCCTAGAACCCCGAACTTGTGCACGGGCAGTTGCAGCATCCCGCGGCAAGGCTTGCCGGGCGAACGCCAAGATCCTCCATGGTCCCCTTGGAGCCATTCAAGAACAAAGTATTTAAGCTCAGGAGACAAGGCCCCGGCAAGAGGAGCTTGCTGGGAAGGCCAACCAAGGCACGCCAAGGAACTTGCCGCGACGCGCCACGCGCTCCGGCAAGTCAACAAGGCCCCGGCAAGAGGAGCTTGCCAGGAAGACCAGCCCAGGTACCTCGAGGCCCGGTGAGCGACAAGCTTCCGGACCCGACAAGATAACAACAGCGGCAAGGCGCTTGCCGCGGCAGGCGGCCACTCTGTGCCCGCGCTCCAGCGCATCCACCAACGTGTCGCTCTGGGGGCCTCTCCAGGCGCGCGTGGCGGGAGGCTGTGCAGCCAGCGGTGCGCAGTGGCATGCGAAGCTGACAAGATCGCCATCATGGCGAACGGTGGCGCCCCTAACGGTCCTTTTCTGCACTGTTTGGGCGACTCAGACGGGCCTTTAATGCCCTTGTCCCCTGCCGTCAGGGTTAGGTAGGGTGCACTGTACAAGCAACTGTACCAACCACCTCACTTTTTACATTTGTACCCTCCTCTACGTTGCCACCTGTCGGTGACCCCTTTAGCGTATAAAAGGAGGCCCATGCGCAACGTAGAGAGGGTTCGAATAGTTCGCTTCGATTCATTCGTAGCCCAGAAAACACCACGCTCTCTCTCAAGAGCAAGAACACAAGATAATACAACCAGACAAGCAGCAGTAGGACTGTTATCTCTCCGGAGAGCTCCGAAGCTGGGTAAAACTGCTCGTGTGCTTCGCCTCGATCCGCTCTTCGTGCTATCTCCGCCCCCCACCGAACCGAAAGGGGCCCGGTCCGCCGGCCCCATAGGTGTTCGTGGATCAGTTTCCCCCGACACAGAGGATGGCGACACGGAGCTCGTTAGGATGACGCCCATCATCTTTGTCATCAAACAGGCGCCATGGAGGATGGAGGTGTGGAGCTCCCAAGGATGTCGCCGCAATGCCGTGGAGGATGGCGATACGGAGCCCGCCAAGATGACACCCATCATCAACATCATCAAGCCAGTTCCGCGTACGACGGAGGCATGGAGCTAGCGGAACAACAGCACGATGTCTACCTCGACAAGAGGGAGCCCATGAGGATGACACACACCCTCTATGCTGAGACGAGGCATCAACCATGCCACTACATGATGCTATTTTTCTTTGCCACCATGATGTTTTGCCCTTGTCTTGGTGGACCACCGAATACGGCGTCCAGCCGAGATGAGGTGCACCCTTTGTTTCATATAGGTCTCATCATCGTACGGACGACGTGCTCCTTGTCTTAGCGGATGTAAGTGCATCTAGTGCCCCTTAGTGGTTTTGGTGTACTGAAGACTTATAGGTTAAGGGACTAATATGTTTGTGAGTGTACACAGGCCGTATAAGTCGATGAGAAGTTTGATATTTACAATGATTGTCGACCCCTAAAAATGAATGTCTTCAGCTCAAGACTTTGGTTCTCCTGAAGACTAAGAAAGTGACGAAATTGGTGCGACCTTGAAGACTTGGACGTTGATGCGAGGATTATGAAGCATGAAGAATTTTGTTACCGTAGTTTCATTTTATCTTTCTTGAGTCATAGGAAACACCGTACTGTTAAAGGGGTCATGGTAATACTAAGGAAACTGATTTCCAAGTGATGCTCATCTCAAAATCCTACACCTACCCAATCCTTTCGAGTGAAGCCATTGGAAATCTCATATCAGTTCAGTCAATTTCTTCAGTGACAGAGATGAAGATCTTCTGGTCTCTGAGGAATTTGTCCTGACTAAGGAGTTAGGAATTCGCCAGTGCGGATTGCCTACACAGTGAGGAACATGATAGCCCCGAGGAATTCAAACCTCAAATCCGACCGTTGCTGTGCTATGCGCCAGTTGTCCAAAATATCCTACCACCTAACGGTCATATCATTGAAGGGCATTTATGTCTTATCATGTCGGGCTGCTCCCGAGGCTATAAATAGTCGCCCCCTACAACCACTAGCTAGTTGGCTGATTCGAGAGATACTGACACTTGTCAATTGAGAGCATCCCATCCTCCGAGGAATTTGAGCGAAAATCATCAAGTGAGGAAAACCCAAATCCCAAACCCAAACACCTACAAACCCAAAGTGATTGAGCATCACCGAAGAGATTGTTCCTATGTGGAACTGATCCTTGTTACCTTTGAGGACTGTGTATCCTCCAGACGGTTAGGCGTCACGGTTTGAGCATCCAAGAGGAATTGTGGATCGCCGAGTGACCAAGTCTATGAAGGTTTGGAAGTCACCTGTGAAGACTTACCACAAGTTTTGGGCGAGGTCTGTGTGATCTTAGCTCAAGGAGAATACAGTGAGGACTGTGTGTCCGGGACTGTGTGTCCTCGAGTTTAAATACTCAGCCGCTCCAACCAGATGTACAACTGTCACATCAGTTGGAACTGGTCTACCAAATCATTGTATTCACCAAGCCTACTGGTTCTTTTTCCTCAACCCTTTCATTTCCTCATTCATGTGTTGATGAACCTGATCATACCGTTTGAAGACTTTGACTGAAGACTTAAACAATTTCATCAATCCAATTTCTTCAGTCACATTGTCTTCAGCCTGCTTATCCTGTGTTTATGCTTTGTGCACTCTGTGTTTGTTTTTCATTTCATCAAGATGACTATGCTATTGCTTTGTTACGCTTATACCTGAGTACTTATTCCACTGCTAGTTGTTCGTGACTTAGGAATTTCCTCATCCTGAAATTCCTCAGTGAAGAATGTATAAAAATCGCCTATTCACCCCCCTCTAGTCGACTTAACGCACTTTCAATTGGTATCAAAGCAAGGTACTCCCTTGTTCTGTGGGATTTTGGTTTAACCGCCTGGAGTTTTAGTTATGTCGACTGCAGGAATGAAGACAGTGACATGTCCCATCTTTGATGGTCATGAGTATCCCAAGTGGAAGGCCATGATGAAGAAGCGACTCATGGCGATGAACAACAAACTGTGGACCGTCACTGAGATTGGTCTTATCGATCTATGCAAGATGGCGGAGGCTGATGATATTCGCAAGTACACTCTACTCAACCTCACGGCGAAGGATGTCATCTGCTCCTATTTGTCCCAAAATCAGTTCAGGAACATCATGCATCTCAATCATGTGAAGCTTATCTGGGACCGACTCTCTGAGGTCTATGGAGGCCATCGAACGTGTCATGATCCTTGGTTTCAGGATTTCAAGGAATCTCTCAAGGAGATGACTTTCGCCGCAGAATCATCATGCACTGCACCATGCCTTAAGGCAAAGGGTGTCAAGGTAACTGAATGCTACCTTTCGGAATCTAGTGATGATGAATCGGGTGATGAATTTGGACCCAGCTACGTTAAACTTGCTTCCCTTGCCACTAAACAACAAAGAGATCTTGAAAAAGTTCAAAACATGCTTGATGAAAGCGATGATATGTTGGGTGAGGAATTGAATCAAACTAAGGCTTTGACTGATAGTCTTCAGAAACTTCAGTCTAAGTTTGACAACCTTCAAAATCATCATAACACTCTTTAACTGATCATGAGAAGCTTTCTCATGAATTTCTTTAGACAAAGCAAGATCTTGAGAAGTTAAAAGTGAGTTATGAAGATCTTCAGAAGGAAAATGATTCATTGCTTTCTCAATAGACCAGTACCGCTCAGGAAGAATTTATTCCACCATGTCCGAAATGCATTGAGCGTGAATCTGCTAATTCGTCACCTGGATGTTCAAATGCTTCTATTGCTGCAAATTCTTCAACTGTCTCTGTGGTCACAAATTCCTCATCTGAGGATACCACAACTATCACTGACGATAATGTAGGGCTGAAGGAATTGTATGTGACAGGCATTTACAAAAGCCTCAAAGGGCATCAGACTCTTTGTGATGTGCTCAAAAAGCAGATCTTGAACAGGAACCCTAGGAAAGAGGGTATTGCATTTGAGAGGAAACTCAATGCTGATGGGACCTACTGGAAACCTGAGCAGTATCCCAACACCTCATGGGTTGCTGCAAAAGGACCTCCTGTAGATCCATGTACTCTATCTGGCTTTACTTGTGATTCTTCATATTCCTCTGATGAGTCATTTGACTCCAACTATAAATTGTTCAAGAATCAGAATGGTGAAGTATTTGCTCGATATGTTGGAACTAACTGCAGGAATGGTCCCCATATGAAGAAAATCTGGGTTCCTAAAAGATGCCTTGAAAATCTTCAGGTGAATGTCATCATGCCACCACCTATGAAGAATAGGAACCCCGGATCAAATTCTTCATATGGACCAAAATCTTCATATGGATCCAAGTCCTCATATGGACCAAATTCTTCATCTGAATCAAAATCCACATATGAACATCATCGCGCTAACACTTCTGTTTCATGGGGAAAGTCTAAAGGCTATGAATATGTGCACTATTCTTCAAACCATTATGTTCATAAGTCCTCGAATAATTTCTCTGCTTATTCATATGCTTATCCTAACCACTCTTCTGTGAAACAAAGTGCACTAGCTTCAATGCCATCTTTTTCTTATGGAGCTCGCACAATGATGAATTCTTTTCCACCCCTCCAGATGTGGGTGGTGAAGAAAAATAATTAATCTCTTATGCAGGGTCAGGTCTCCAAACAAACTTAACTGTCTGAAGAATTTGCTGGAGATCTGAATATGCTTGAATGGACGCAAGCTAATCATGAAGAAATGAATCACTCATTTCTCTCGTCCTCAATTGCTATATCTGTTACTATTGATAAATTTGATATCATATTCTTCACTGATGAAGTATATGGGTTCGTAAGTTGCACTAATTCATCTGCAGGATGAACAACCTAAAGCTACTGAGTGGGTCCTCGACAGTGGATGTACAAATCACATGACCGGTGATAGGAACTTTTTGATGGACACTGATTTGTCACCATCTCATCTGAAGCATATCACCTACGCTGACAAAGGCAAAAGCAAGGTATTGTGTCTAGGTAAGGTTGCAATCTCAAAGGATAGACACATGGACAAAGTCATGCTTGTCAAGTCCTTAGGATTCAACCTCATGTCTGTCTCAATGCTTTGTGATCTCTATATGGTTGTCGTATTTGGCAAATATCGTTGCATTGTGCTAATGGAATCTGACAATTCCAAAGTCTTCAAAGGGTTTAGGAAAGGAGACTTGTATATTGTTGATTTCTCTGCAGGACCACAGCCTGTCACATGCCTACTTGCAAAAGCTTCAGAATGCTGGCTATGGCATCAACGACTTGGTCATGCTGGGATGAGGAACTTGCATACACTCGCGAAGAAGAAGCATGTCATTGGCATCGAGGGTGTCAAATTCCTCAAAGATCATCTTTGTGGGGCTTGTGAGGCTGGAAAGATCACCAGATCCAATCATCCCTCGAAGACTATCATGACCACTTCTCGTCCCTTTGAATTACTTCATATGGGTCTCTTTGGCCCTACTCATTATGCCACGTTCTCTAGTTCTGCATCATTATATGGCTTTTTCATAGTTGATGATTATTCTCGTTACACATGGGTGCATATCATCACTTACAAAAATGAAGTGCAGGAAGTCTTCAGACGATTTTCCTCAAGAGCTTCTACTAACTTCAATGTGAAGATCAAGCATACCAGGAGTTATAATGGAACCGAGTTCAAGAACACCGGTCTCGATGAATATCTTGATATACTTGGTATTACTCACGGGTTATCTGCTCCCTATACTCCTCAGCAGAATGGCGTTGTGGAGCGCAAGAACAAAACCCTTGTTGAGATGGCTCGCACCATGTTTGATGAATACAAGACACCACCGCGCTTTTGGCCTGAAGCTATTGATACTGCATGCCACATCATCAACAGGGTATATCTTCACAAATTCTTCAAAAAGACCTCATATGAACTCCTCACTGACAAGTAACCCAATGTAAGTTGTTTCAAAGTCTTCGGTGCTAAATGATGGATTAGAGATCCCCGCCATCACTCTAAATTTGCACCAAAAGGACATGAGGGTTTTATGCTTGGTTACGGAAAGGACTCGCACGCCCACAGAGTCTTCAACATCAATCATCACAAGATTGTTGAAACTGTAGATGTGCGGTTCAATGAAACAAATGGCTCGCAAAGAGAGCACCTACCTCTCGTGCTAGATGAAATGTCACCTGAAGAATCCATCAAGCTCAAAGCTACTGAGGATATCATCCCTACCGAAGAATCTGCTGAAGAAGTCATTGAGAATCACACTGGTGCTGCTGAAGAAAATGGTCCTGAAGAAATTGCTGGGCCTAAGCAAAGTCGTCAACCTTCACATCCTCGCGTTGCAAATGAAGTGTAGATCGAGAAAATCATCGATGACATCAATGCACCAGGTCCTCTCAAGGGCTCAAAAGCTTCACACTTATCTAACTTTTGTGGGCATTTTGCATTTGTCTCTATCACAGAGCCCACTAAAGTTGATGAGGCATTCATGGAATCTGAGTGGATTCAAGCCATGCAAGATGAATTGCATCAATTCAAGCTCAACAATGTGTGGGGGCTTGTCAAGCGACCAGACCCACGCAAGCACAACATCATCGATATCAAATGGATCTACCGCAACAAACAAGATGAAAATGGCCTTGTGGTGAGGAATAAGGCTCATCTTGTAGCTCAAGGCTACACACAGGTTGAAGGAATTGATTTCGATGAAACTTTTGCACCTGTTGCTAGACTTGAGGCTATTCGCATATTGCTTGCTTACGCTAACCATCATAATATCATCTTACATCAAATGGATGTGAAAAGTGCATTCCTCAATGGTAAGCTTGAGGAAGAAGTATATGTTGCTCAACCACCAGGTTTTGAGGATCCAAAATTTCCAGATCACGTCTACAGACTCAACAAGGCCCTCTATGGCCTCAAACAAGCACCTCCGGCGTGGTATGACACACTGAAGGAATTCCTCATGAAGAAAGGCTTAAAACCCGGTTCACTTGACCCAACTCTTTTCACCAAAGCATATGATGATGAATTATTCATGTGCCAAATATATGTTGATGATATTATCTTTGGCTGTACTAACCAACGTTACAGTGACGAATTTTCCCATATGATGAGTGAGGAATATTAAATGTCTATGATGGGAGAGTTGAAATTCTTCTTAGGTCTTCAAATTCGTCAACAATACAATGGCATATTCATATCTCAAGAGAAATACCTCAAGGATGTGTTGAGGAAATTCGGCATGCAAGATTGCAAAGGCGTCAAAATCCCTATGCCCACAAATGGACATCTATGCACTGATGAAAATGGTAAAGACTTCTATCAAAAGGTATACCACTCCATGATTGGCTCTTTATTGTACCTATGTGCATCTAGGCCGGATATTATGCTTACTGTTTGCATGTGTGCCCGATTTCAATCTACACCGAAGGAATCACACCATAAGGCTGTGAAGCATATTCTTTGATACCTAGCTCACACTCCAACAATTGGATTATGGTATCCCAAGGGCTCTTCCTTTGATCTCATTGGATATTCAGACTCTGACTATGCTGGTGATAGGGTGGACCGCAAGTCAACGTCAGGCACATGTCATTTCCTTGGACGATCCTTGGTATGTTGGTCCTCGAAGAACCAGAACTGCGTATCACTCTCTACTGCTGAAGTTGAATACATTGCTGCTGGATCTTGCTGTGCTCAATTGCTATGGATGAAGCAAGCCCTCAAGGACTATGGCATCAATGTGAAGAATGTGCCACTCTACTGCGACAATGAGAGTGCTATCAAGATTGCTCACAACCCAGTTCAACACTCGAAGAAAAGCACATCCAGATCCGTCATCATTTTCTTTGTGACCATGTGTTGAAGGGCGACATCTCCATCGACTACGCAAATACTAAAGACCAGCTGGCTGATATCTTCACAAAGCCCTTGGATGAGAAGAGATTTAGCAAGTTGTCGTGTGAGCTAAATATCCTAGAATCTTCGAATGTTCTTTGAAAAGGACACACATCCTAACACTTATGCAAACTTGATGACTTAGATGTGCAACATACGAATTAACATTTTTCTTCAATCAATGAAGACTAACCCTCTAAGTGTGAAGAAATTAATGAAAAATTTGATTCTCAGAACCCTATGACAATTGTATGCGGTGTCTGAAATCATCATTCTTATATGGTGGGTTACGCCACGAAACAAAGTTGAAAATCTTCAATTTAAGTTTTTCTTCATTTTGGAAATTCCTTAGTTTTTCAATTTCTTCAACTTTGCATTGTCTTCACTCTTTCCATCATTATTCTTCATTGACAATATATATATATATATATATATATATATATATATATATATATATATATATATGAAATGTTTCCTACAAGAAGTGGTAGTTATCACCACTTGCGTTTTGTATGTTGTATGTAGTATCTGTCGGAACCGAGAGTATGTACGTGTAGTATGTAGTATATAACAATAGGTAGTATATATACTAATGTTTAGGAAGTATGTACCATTTTTTGAGTATGCTCATTTTTACGTATAAATATGTACGTATTTTACAAATATAACAAAAACTATGGGCTCATATGCAATTTTTTCATGTAACTTGCTTTGAAATATCTTAGATATAGTATATGAACATATTTAAAATAATAAAATAGTATATATAGTACCACATGGTAGTATATGAGACATGTGGGGTAACTACCACCGGGTGGTAGGATGGATTTTCCCTATATATATATATTGAGTTTTTATGTCCTCTACAACATTCACTTGTTGCTAATTCTTCAAGTTGCCTTTTCTGCTAAGTGAATATGATCGGACCCTTTCCCCTCTATGCTAAACTCAACCCAGTCTGTTCACAAATTCTTCATGTGCATTCCATTTCAAACCCTTTCAAAATCGTCATCGTGTCCTTGTCAGCTGAAGAATTTGCGAACAAAACATTAAAATATTCTTATCTGAATTTTCGGCTTTTGCCGCTCAAACCGTTCCACATCCCACGATAAGATTTATCTATTCACCCACGATCTCCACCACACTGTACGTGGGTGACACATGTCGCTAGGATGAGAAGGGTCAGGGGCACGTTCATCCATTTTCCTCGGGCGAGCGATTTTTTACCTCGGCTATAAATACCCCTCACCCTCCTCAGACTGCATTTACCCTGCTCGATCTCACTCCCCTCGTTCGAGCTCTCAAGCCCTAGTGTTGTCGCTACCTTCATCGATGCCAGTGAGGAGAGCTTCACTGCCTCGACCTCGTCGTCGTCGTACTCACACCAGCCGCGGACATCTTCACTCTGCCGCCGCCATAGCCGTCTTCCTCTGCCAAGTTAGGGCATGGAAGATCTGGATAGACGAACTTCCAAATCTACACTCTTAGTTCATCGTGTTCTTCGTCAAGGGTAATTAAAAGTTACTTTTAGTGCCTTTGTTGAATCTGATGATTTCCATAAAAGCTTCAAAAGGTGTTTGTTCTTTAACTTACACACTCTAAACACCTTGCACAATCATCTGTTGTTGATCTGTTTCTCTAAGTGACATTTTTCCTCAAGATTCCTTAATTGTGTGAATTTCACAATCCATACAACTCTGGGACCTAAGTCAAAGAACACTTAGTGAAATTCTTCAAGACATATCTGGTCAATTTACTCAAACTTGTTCCGTTTTGCAAAAACTTCTGAGAACGCATATGACCTCTCCAAATTCTTCGCACCTATAATCTATTCACAGGTACACATGTCTGCTACTGAATCACTAGGTTCTCATCAACTTAACTCATTTGCAGCGTTCCTCAAAGAAAAGCTGCATACTTCTTCAGAGAACTCAATAGTTCAAAATCCTCAGCTGAAGAAAATGGCAGATGGCAAGAAACTCAGAAGAGAGGGAAGAAACTGTAAGTCAACACTGCTTTTGAGATCCCTACTGACATCTATGCAAGGTATTGCACACCTGATGAGGAAACTCATGGAAAGGAGACAAAGAATGAGCGTAAGGTGCGCATACAGAAAATTGAACGAAGAGGGGCACGGGAATGGAGGGAGTACAGATATGTTACTCCAAAGTACATGAAGAAATTCGCTCTAAACCCTCCTTGCCCAAGACCTCCGTTGGTACCTGGCAAAATTGCTGATCCCACTAGCCTCAAGCGCGGTGAGGACTATGCTGGTGAATGGGCCAAGTGGCAAGCCAAATTGGCCAAGCAGGCCAAAGAAGCAGTGAGGAAATTTAATGAAGACTCTGCTGCTGCCGCTGCTGATTCCTCCACAAGCAAGAAGGCTATGCCTAAGAAGCCTGCACGCAAACCAACTTGCTCAGCAATTCCCTCACGGCCAAGTTCAGCAATGCCCTCACGGCCAAGCACACCTATGCCCTCATGGCATATTCCTCAAGCTGCTCCAGTTCCTCAGGTTGCAAAACCCTCAGCTTCTCCGGCAAAGTCCTCGGCACCTGTGCATCTCACCACTTGCCAAAGGACCACAGGCATCTCAATTGCCTCAGGAGCTTTTGCAAGTTCTTCAGCTCCTCCTTAGTCTTCCAAAGGCCCCACTTTGCTGAAGACCAAGGCCACTGCTGGACGAGGCACAAAACCAAGTCCTCACAAGGAGCAAGTTACCTTCTAAGTACCGTCAGATGATGACCAAGCTGATGATGAAGAATTGGCCAAAATCATCGAGGACAGATAGCAAAGGGCCGCTAGAGCCAAGGGCAGCGCTGTGCCCCTCCTGTTGGATCCGAAGAAGATCCTGGACTTCATTGACCTCTGGCACAAAGACCCAGACACTCCTTTGCCAGAGTTAAACCTCACACCTGGTCAAAGTCACATGTTGACGACTTTCATCTCTAAAGAGAAATGGAAATATGAACAAGCCAGATCTGTGAAGAAAGCCCAGTACAAGAAATAGCGTTATCTGAAGGACAACGTTCTTATGCTATTGCGTGAACAACTCATTGCTCTGCAATCTGAGATCAAAAGGCTCAGGGATGAATTTTATGCCTACAAGGCAGAATGGCTAGGAGCCAAAGTCAGATTCGTCAAAATGGCGGAGGGACTCACTTCAAATGTTGCTGATCCGACGCACATTGAAATTCCCCAGGCTGAAGCATCTGCACAGCCAACTGAAGAACATGCCAGCATCGCTGATGAAAATCAGGCTGCTGATGAAACTGCAAGCACCAGGGCTGATGAAGCTATTCCAGTTGCTGAAGAAATTGCCAGGGCAACCACTAGTGTTGCGCCTGAAGAACAAGACAGGCCAGCTAAAGCATCTGAAGCTGTGCCTGAAGAAGCTGAACAAGTTAGGACAACTGCATCAGTTGTGCCTCAAGAAATTGCACCAATCTCCTCTGCTCCTCCTGCACCAACACCAACACCAAGTCCAATTCTTCCTTCTGCATTAGAAGTGAAGAAGACCAAGGCTGCAGAGGGAGCTGCACTGAAGAAAAGGAAAACATTTGCTTCGTTAGAGTCTTCTGCTCCTAAGAAGGCGAAGACTTTGACCAGCTCATTTGAAAATCCAATTGATGTTGTTCCTCTTTCAAGCATGCCATCAAAGGAAATCATTCTGTTTGGTGAAGATTATGTGATTCCTAGTGAATTCGATGAAGAAAATCCTTCTGATGCTTCGACAGTGCAGATGGATGAAGAAATTGAAGTTGACAATATCACTTCAACTCATCTGGTATCATCGCCCGTGCCTCAGTTCACGGCTGAAGAGGCATGCGTTGAAGAAATGGAAGAAGCTGAAGACATGGACAATGGGAGCACCACACCTGTGATGAATGATGACTTTTGGGGAAGTTAGCACCCCAACTCTCCCTTGTTCACGCCACTGCAACAAATTCCCCAGTCCCAAGTACCTACTGAAGTTCAAATGGGCTCTAATGAAATTTGCACTACGCCTTCCATTCCTGAAGAAATTCCAGCCACTAGTGCTGATGACAAAGCTGCTGAAGAAATGGAGACCCAGGCTGCTACTGAAGCAGAAACTGAAATTCCTCAGCCTGCGGCTCCAGAGACTGTGATTCCTGAGGTCGTGCTGCAATTGACTGATACTCCTCAGCCGAAGCCGAAGAATCCATTCTCAAAGACGCCAAAATTCAAGGTTGATGACTTCTTCCATGAGCATGTGTTCTTCACCGACTACAACCCATATGACTCTGCTCGTCTGACAAGGAAGCGTTTCTGGACTGCCAGCCAAGAAATTTCTATTCTTCACTGCTTTTCGATAAGGACAAAGTCTTCGACCATGATCATATTCCTCATGTGGATATGGAATCGCTGCCGTGTTTCACACTTGTCTGCAGTGTTCTTCATAACGCTGACTTCTCAACTTCTGAACCGACATATGTGATTGGAATCAAGAACTCATTCTTCAGTTCTATGCGACGCTGCACATCACTGGAAATGTTGAAGATGTAAATTCCTGGGTGTTGGACAGGATGACAGAGAACACTCACTTCAAGGCACCGGCCTCTGAATTGCTTGATGCCCTGCCTGTCAGTCCTCCCCTTGAAGGTGCTTGTCGTATATATCATGAACCTGAGCTGTCTGATCACTTCATGCAAGTATTGATGAAGCCGTTGAAGCCCAGTCAAGCCCCAAGAACCAAATTCCTCGTGAAGTAATTGCTCTATGTGCCACCGACTCATTCTGACCAAGATATTGAGTCCTATCAAAGGCCATGACTCAAATGATGAAGAAGTCATTGGTATCATGAAGAATTTGTTGTTCAATATCATGCACGGTATCCCAATAAACTACCATGACTTCTTCATGCAGACTATGGCAAATGTTGCTCTGTCTCCCTTTGAATTGAAGCCTTACGCTCCCTGGATTATGAGCTTCCTCAGATCAAGGTCTTCAATCAATTACAAGGATGACACACTCAACCATGGTAGTTACTTGCCCCCCATTGAAGTCCTCAAGCAGACATTTTCCTCAGCTGATGGAAAGGGCAAGGCCACTGCTATCATTGATGAAGGCATTCATCCATTGGATGGACAGTTCCACAAAGCTGCCTCGTATTCCACCAATGATGACTCTACCACTCATGATTCTGCCGCCAATGCTTCCAAGCAAAATCCTCAAGGCACAGCTCCAAGGGTGATGACTGATCGCGAGCTTCTCCTCAGTCTTCATCAGAAGGTCGATCACAACCACAAATGGGTCAAGCGTTAGTTTGGTTCAATTCTTCACAACATGACTGCTGCACACAATTTAGTGAAGAGGAACCACTACTACCTCCATGAAGTTTTCGATCGCACCTGGGCTGTTCTGACTCATCTCTATGGTGATGAAGATCTCAAGCAGATGGGCTTCAAGCAGGACTTCAGCTGGTCTAAGCAACCGACAAAGAAATTCAAGAAAGTCAAAGTTCCTCCCTTGGTGCCCAGCTCCTATTCTTCGTCGCGCGGGACCGATGAAAATGAAGATTTGGATGACACTGCGGCAGGCCCTACTCCAACAACCGACCCCAACAAGACTGGCGCTTCTCCATCAACCTCGTGATGATATTCTTCAGGGGCGTTAGTCCTCATTTTTCATCCCTTTTGGTCATTTGATGACAAAGGGGGAGAAATTTGAGTTAGTTTTCAAGCGGGTCTATCTGTATGGGTGTTTTTTTGTTAAGTTGCAACTCTCGCTCTTCTGAAGTGTTTGTTGAAGTCCGATGGTGACCTGATACTTTTGCTATGTTTTCTGCATGCCATTTCCTCATGTATGTTATGCACGCATGCTGAATTACATCAGTCACCATATTTCATCATGCATTTCAAATTCTTCATTCGATATGTTAAATGCGTGTATGAATTACAAGATATAGGGGGAGATCTCCATGATTCTACTCTTCAAATGTGCATTGCTTCAGAAGCAAATTCCTCACTATGCACATCTTCAGGGGGAGTTCTTCTATATCTTGCAATCAAATTCCTCAATATTGAGAACTTTCAATTCATATGTTTATCCCCATTGAAAACTTAACCTATATTGTCATCAATCACCAAAAAGGGGGAGATTGTAAGTGCATCTGGTGCCCCTTAGTGATTTTGGTGTATTGAAGACTTATAGGTTAAGGGACTAATATGTTTGTGAGTGTACACAGGTTCTATGAGTCGATGAGGAGTTCGATATTTATAATGAATGTCGACCCCTAAAAATGAATGTCTTCAGCTAAAGACTTTGGTTCTCCTGAAGACTTTGAAAGTGAAGAAATTAGTGTGACCTTGAAGACTTCGATATTCATGCGAGGATTATGAAGCGTGAAGAATTTTGTTTTCGTAGTTCCATTTTCTCTTTCTTGAGTCATAGGAAACACTATACTGTTAAAGGGGGGCGAGGTAATACTAAGGAAACTGATTTCCATGTGATGCTCATCTCAAAATCCTACACCTACCCAATCCTTTTGAGTGAAGCCATTGGAAATCTCATATCAGTTCAGTCAATTTCTTCAGTGACAGAGACGAAGATCTTCTGGTCTCTATGGAATTTGTCCTGACTGAGGAGTTAGGAATTCGCCAGTGCAGATTGCTACACAGTGAGGAACATGGTAGCCCTCAGGAATTCAAACCTCAAATCTGATCGTTGTTGTGCTATGCGCGAGTTGTCCAAAATATCCTACCACATAACGGTCATATCATTGAAGGGCATTTATGTCTTATCATGTCGGGTTGCTCCCTAGGCTATAAATAGCCACCCCTACAACCACTAGCTGGTTGGCTGCTCTGAGAGAAACTGACACTTGTCAATTGAGTGCATCCCATCCTCCGGGGACTTTGAGTGAAAATCATCAAGTGAGGAAAACCCAAATCCCAAACCCAAACACCTACAAACCCAAAGTGATTGAGCATCACTGAAGAGATTGTTCCTGTGTGGAACCGATGCTTGTTACCTTTGAGGACTGTGTATCCTCCAGACGGTTAGGCATCACGGTCTGAGAATCCAAGAGGAATTGTGGATCGCCGAGTGACCAAGTCTGTGAAGGTTTGGAAGTCACCTGTGAAGACTTACCACGAGTGTTGGGAGAGGTTTGTGTGATCTTAGCTCTAGGAGAATACGGTGAGGACTGTGTGTCCTCGAATTTAAATACTCAGCCGCTCCAACCAGACGTACAATTGTCACAACAGTTGGAATTGGTCTACCAAATAATTGTCTTCACCAAGCCTACTGGTTCTATTTCCTCAACCCTTTCATTTCCTCATTCATGTGCTGATGAACCTGATCATACTGTTTGAAGACTTTGACTGAAGACTTTCTCTATTTCCTTAATCCAATTTGTTCAGTCACATTGTCTTCAGCTTGCTTATCCTGTGTTTACGCTTTCTGTACTTTGTGTTAGTTTTTCATTTCATCATGATGAGTATGCTATTGCTCTGTTATGCTTATACCTGAGTACTTATTCTGCTGCTAGTTGTTCGTGACTTCGGAATTTCCTCACCCTGAAATTCCTCAGTGATGAATTTGTAAAACTCGCCTATTCACCCCCTCTAGTCGACTTAATGCACTTTCACTGGACCACCAAATATGGTATCTAGCTAAGACGGGGCATCAACCACGCTCCTCCATGATGTTAACTTTTTACGTTCCTGCGTTGTGATCCTTGCTTCGGCAGACTACCGAATACGGTATCTATCCAAGAGGAGGTATCTACCATGCCCCTCTAAGACGTTACCTTGCACGGCCTCGTGATGCGGAGTCTTTGTCTTTGCAGACTACCATAAGCTTGGCATCAAGTCGAGACGAGGCACCAACCACACCGGCCATGCCGACATGCGTTGGTTTTACACCGACACCGATCTCCACAAAAGAATACTCCCGCGAGGCAACCCCTTGCGTACCCTGATGAAGCCGCTATATCGTCAAGAAGTCTGAGCCATGCAGGATCCATGCTACTCCAACACCGACTACATCAACGCTGTCAAGACCGACGAGGCACGACGGCGAGGGTGGACGTGGCTAGCATAAAACTATGTTTCGAGCGACACGTGTACCGACGAGGACACGAGCTTTGCCACTGCCCACACCACACACCCCATCATCATCGTGTATGGAGATTGCAAAGCAAAGACGACGAAGATGATCACACGGCTTAATCAGAAGTATCTCGCAGAGCAACCTGTGGGAGTAATTAACCGGGAGTCTTCCAAGGCCCCGGGAACCAGGAGACCGCACATCGCTAGTCTGGCAGGCTGCGCTAGTAGGCCACAGAGCGCATATCGGGAATTGTATTTGTTATCCTTGAGATTAATCAAATACCGTTCCCATCTCTTTGTTTTCAATGTGTACCATGGTACACTGGCATGCCCGCATTCGTTTCCCCGGTGCATGAGAGAAATCCATACTCCTTCTCTTCCCTTCTCATGGAGTGTTTTAAGATTTTTCTCATGTCAAACACTCCCTCATCTCTCTTTCACTCCCTCGATCCCCTCTTGTCCTCCTAACAACGCTGCCTCCTACCCAAATCACCATGCTCGATCAATCCCTCTCGATCCCCATCGTGATGTCATACCCACGCGCAAGGAAAGCCACACGCGCCCAATTCCCATGTCCTCCGCCGCCTTGCCTTGACTCCACCGGCCCCCTTCTCTTCTTGCTAGGGCTGCTGCACCGCTAGCACCCGACCTCCACCCCTCGACGGGGCCACCGCCTCGGCCATCTGCTCGCCTCGCCTCGAGCCGATGGCTTGCCCCAAGCTTCTCTACCATCTGTTGCCCCAAGCGCTACTGCGCCACCCCCTGGCCTGGCCTCGGCCCCTTGTTCAGTGCTGCATCGCTGCACATGTTCCTCTTCTCCGACTGCGCCCTCGCACAACACATGGCCGACATCCATCAAAAGGGCCACCCCTCTCTTGCTCCACTCCTCGAAGGCGACCGGCAGATCTGACACACCCCTCCTTCCATTTCTCTCTTCTCTCCTCATGACTCGTCTCCACCTGGTGTTGCTTTGCTGCGCAACATAGCTTCAACCACCCTAGAACCTCACGTGGACCACCTCCTTCCATGTTCCAAACTAGCACGGTCATGGAAGTTGATGTCTAATATGCAACTATTCTTCTTGTAGACTCTGTTGGGCCTCCAAGAGCAGAGTTTTCTAGGACAACAACAAATTTGTCTCAAGGGGATGACCTAAGGTTTATCAATACGTGGGAGGTGTAGGATGAATATGTTCCTGCTAAATCAACCCTACAATCAAAATACAAAGAGTCTCTTGTGTCGCCAACACACCCAATATAGTTGTCAATTGTATAGGTGCACTAGTTCGGCGAAGAGATGGTGATACAAGTGTAATATGGATGGTAGAAATAGGTTTCTATAATCTAAACAATTAAAACACAACAAGGTAACATGTAGCAAACAACGAGCAAAATGGTATATCAATGCTTTGGAACAAGGCCTAGGGTTCATACTTTCACTAGCCAATCTCTCAACAGTGCTAGCATAATTAATCATATAACCATCCCTCAATGTACGACAAAGAATCACTCCAAAGTTCCTATTGGATAGAGTAGGATGAAATTATGTATCAACCTTTGTGCCTAGATTGCCTCAATGTCACCACAGGAATCCGCAAGTTGATTACAAAACATATATCAAGTAACTCAATAGAATACCCCATTGTCACCATGGGTATCCGCATGCAAGACATACATCAAGTGATCTCAAATCCAAAACATTCAATCTGATAACAATGAACCATCAAAGAGCAAGACTCAATTCATCACAACAAATATAGAGAGGGAAGAACACCATATGCTTCCACTATATTAACAAAGCTCATGGTACATCAAGAACGTGCCCTACCAAGATCACGAGAGAGAGAGAGATCAAACACATAGCTACTAGTATGTACCCTCAGCCCCATGGGTGAACTACTCCCTCCTCGTCATGGAGGCAACATGGATGATGAAGATGGCCTGTGGTGATGACTTCCCCCCTCCGGCAAGGTGCCGGAATAGAGCCGGATGAGATCACTTCGGAACAGAGGCTTGCGGCGGCGGAAAAACTCATCTAGGTTAACTTTCGGTGGTTTCCCAATTTAGAAGAATTTTCAGCATTAGTTTCACGCCAATAGGAGTTACAAGGGGCCCTCTCGGCCCCACAGGGTGCACCATGTGAGCTTGTGGCCTCCTTGTGGGTCTTCTGGTCCTCCCTTGAATCTTCGGGGGTCTCTACTTGTCCATAAAATCACCGTATTTTTTTATCGCGTTTGGACTTTGTTTGGTATGGATTTTATGGAAAACCAAAATTATGCAGAAACAACAAGTGGCACTGGGCACTAGGTTAATAGGTTAGTTCATGAAAATCGTTAAAGGTGCACCAAAAACATATAAAATTGTTGTAAACATGGCATGAATACTTCAAAGATTATAGATACATTGGAGACATATCAGCATCCCCAAGCTTAATTCATGCTCATCCTTGAGTAGGTAAATTAAATGGTAATAAAAGAAATAATTTATGAAGTGTGAATGCTAGCATAGTGCATAAGTTTGATCAATGATAATTTCAATCACTTTCCTAGCATCATAAACAACAACTCTCTATCATAAAAATCATCATGATAAGGTAGCAATCAATTGACATGTTATGGTTCAAACAATGCATTCTCTTGCAGCTTAACAACCTATGTTCTTAGTCAGCAAACAATTACAATTCAACTTATTTTCAGAAAAGTCTAAGTAAGAGTCCCACATACTCAATTATAATATAGTGATATGGGGCTAACCCGGTGTAGGCCGATCTTTCACGATTGGAGTGGGATCCCTCGAAGAACACGATGAACACGGGGAAGAACGGGGAGAAATCACAAGGGGAAACACTCAAGAACAAGTCCAATCACACATCCACTAGACAATCAAACACACAAGATCCACAAGGTACATGAACAACAAAGGGAAAGATACAAGGTAAGGTTCATCTCCAAGAGGAGGTCTTGATGATATCCTAGACGGATCTTCCCACGAGGGGGTCTTGATGATATCCTACAGGATCTTCTCCTAGATGGAGGTCTGGGCCTCCAATGGAGTAGTGGTCTCTCTCTCTCAAGAGTAGAGATAGGTAGGAGCAAAGCTCACATACAAATGAGCTATCACTTAGCTAACCCTAACTAGAGGAAGGGGATGGAATATATATAGGCTAGTCCACGAAGGGGTAAATGAGGAGGGGATACATGTGCCTCTGGTCCGTCTCTGCGCGCAGGCAGGCGCCGGATGTCCGAGCTGGGGCCTGGATGTCTGGCCGTTCGCGGGAGGCCGGATGTCTGTGGCACGGGTCGGATGTCTGGGCTGGCGAGGTCAGCCTCGGTATTCTCTGGACAGGGGGCGCCAGATTTCCAGGGATGGTCGCCGGATGTCCGGGCGTTGCTGAGGCGCCGGATGTCCGGGCTGGCGCCGGATGTCCGGCCGCTGATGCTTTTGGCCGTCTGTTGGGGCCGCTCCTGTGCGGCTGTCCAGGCGCCGGATGTCCGGCCTCTGGCTCGGATGTCCGGCTGCTGTAGCTTCAGCAGCTCCGTCTTCTTCCGTCGTTGCTTCCAGGCTTCCCTCGCGGATGGTGTAGTGGTTCCTTGGCGCTTGCACTCCTCCTCGACATCCGTGAAGTTCCGACAATACCTATGCATGCACACGGGATAAGTGTCAAGTAGTATACCATCCTCGAAGGGGTCAAATGAACACGTGTAAAGGAGAAGATTCACCTTTATGTATGAGAAGTAGAGGTCCCACGTGTCACTTGCCAAACGGACTCTTGACATGGTGATGACCGTATGATGCTCCGCATCATCCCCTCCCCCCTTGGAAAAGATCCGACCTCGGATCGAAAACCAAATCACCATGGTAAAGAGATGGCGGTGCCATGTCGAAGTGGTCGATCACCAAGCACTCATCGTCTAGTAGCTCGAAATGGGCACTCGCCAATGTCACACCATTTTGTGATTCCTTCAAAAGGAGCAAATAGAACAAACACTTGGAAAAACAAATGTGGTTAGCGTTAGTGCAAAACCAAGCATTCAAGAGGTGATTCACCAAACAAGTGTCGTCATCAAGCATAGCATAGGGTGCGACAAAGGATTGTGACATGACATGTAAGCATATGGATTGAGGAAAATCAAGGTCATCATGGAAACAAGCATGTAAATGTGAGGTAGAGATGCAAATATGTGTGACAAGAGAATACGCATCTACCTAAAGGTCATAGCAAACAAGCATCAAACACAATGAAAGGTCTATGGTAGGCATAAGAAGTATTCACAACACCAAATAAAATGAAGTGTCTAAACACATGGGACAAGTGCAAGACAATCCAAGCATAACGTGCATAGGGTGTAGTGAATATAGTGTGGCACTCAACACAACAGAAAGAGCAATTTTTCATCATGTGTGAGTCAATCAAGTGAATCATGTGACAAGAAAAGGGACATGGCATATGTGAAGAAATGATATTGGTGCAACCAACCATATGGTATAGCAACACAAGGTATATATGTCATGAAGCGTGGAAATGTGGCAATCATAGGTGAAAGCAATATCTCGAACATGCGTGAAAATGGTGCAAGCAACACATGAAGTATGATCCACAATATCCAAGCTTAAGAAGGACGTCACCTTGAAAGCATTTCCTTGTGCATTCTTCACATTGCCGAAGTGGTAGGAAGTATGGTGTAGAAGCGAGTCGTGGTAGAATATATGAGGCTCGCTCTCAAGAGCTCGAATGGTCAACTCACGCGAAGTGGAAGTCGACACAAAGTCCAAGTATCCTACACATGCACACAACAAAACAAAGAACGTATGCGCATGGTAGATAAACACATCATCCATTATGATGGTTCTCTTCTCTTGCACATAACCTTTAGAAGCACAAGTGCACGAATAATATGATGCAACAATGTCTATATTCATGGCACTAGGTATATGATGCAAAGAGGTAAGACAAGCATGCTTCACAAGAAATATGTCAAAATCTCCAAATATATGCGAGAATGCTATGGGGGCAATCTCATGAGCAAGAAGAGAATCATTGTTGCACTCAATACATGGAAAATCTAGCATGAGAGAGGCAACGCAAGGAGATATATGACAAGAAGCAATATGAATCATGTGCAAAGCATATAGATGGTTGTCATCAACCGCATGAAATGAGCAAGTATGAGTCATTGGTGATGCAACATGAGCAAGCATAAAGATCAAGTCATGCAAACTAGTGGAGCGAAGATGCAACACACTAGAGTAAATCATGGCAATCATGTCATGTGAACAAATAATAGGCATAGACAATGCACATGACATATCACAAGCACGAACACAAAGCAAGATCGTAGTATCATCATAGGAATGGTGCACAAAAGGAACATGGCAAGAACAAGCAATATCTCCACCAAGCTTGCAAATACACATACAAGTACTAGAATCAATCATCATGTGTAATGCAAAGCATGGGTCACAAATGCATGTCAAAGGCATAGGAATGAGCATATCATGCAAAGTGAACATGGCAAGATGGGAAAATGATATATAATGGACAATAAGCCATAACCATGTGAGGGACATGTAGAAGAAATGCGCGAAGTGTTTGTGCGAAGAGAGCGGTGGGAAAGACAATCCATGGGATCGCAAATCATCGTTGCTCTCTAGAGCTCGTTTTGTCAACTCATGGGATTGTGAGGTTGACAAGTATTCATGGGTACCTACACAAAAGAGACAAAAACCAAAGAAATTGTGCGCGTGGTAAATGTACACATCATCCATCATGATGTGTATGTGCACATTGAAGTTAGCAAAAGATAAGCATCACTCAAAGAAATTTGATGCATGGTATATGAACATGTCATCCATCATGAAAGAATAGTTATTGTGTATGACACGATGGGGACACAAATTGAGAATGCAAGTATATGGCACATCAATAGCATGTTTATTCATGGGTAGCATATGGTGCACACAAGTATTTGGATCATGCAATGAATGGGATGGATCAAAATCTCCTAAAATGTTTGAGGGAACTATGGGTGTCTCCTCATGAGAAATAACGAAAACATCATATGGAGAAAATGGACAACATCCAAAACAATGCATATCCGAAGCTAGGTGGTCATGGCATGGCATATGAAATAAATGATGCAAAGGGAGCATATCAATATCATCACAAGAAAAACAAATGCCAATAACCATGGGCTTGTCATCTATGCCATATGTGCAAATTGGGTTTATTTTAATGGCAAATGCATAGTCACTATGAAGAGATTGCAAATAAGACATATGGTTGATCTCATGCATAACATATGTCAAGTCAAGCGGATTATCAAACATGTTGTGACCTAAAGAATTATCACAAGAAATCCTATGTAACATGGCATCACAACTAATAGACTCCACATGAGAATCATCATAATCATCATAAATGGGCAAATCATCGCATGGGGAAATCATACTAGCATGAAGCATGGTACTAGGTGGATCAACATTATGCAAGCAATCAATGTTAAGAATGTCGACTGGTGGGACTAGACCATCACCTTCACCTATGTTACCTTGTTCATTCCACTCAAGTGGTGTAGGTGAGGTGGGAAAGACCAAATGGTGGTCATCTTCATCTTGATGGAACCATGTGGGGGGTGCATCATATTCCACCATGGCCATCGTCTTGTCCAAAGGGAGGACGAAGTCGTCGAGGATCGGCGCGTCATCATAAATGGGACCTAGCACCAAATGAGAAGACACAATAGAGGTAGAGGTCAAGTTGTTAGAAATGCAAATGGCCTCACGAGACCTATCAACTATCTCACTCTTTTTATGTGGTGGTTCACTCACTCCCTCAAAGTAGGTTCACCCAAAGTCACATATGGTGGAGTCACTCATCTCACACAAGTGGTGGGGGTTGTGGCTCTCCTCACATGGAAAGTGGGGCAACTCGTCATATATGGGGCGAGTGGTGAAGTCACTCTCACTCTCAATATGGTGGAAAAAGTCACCCAAGTCATCATACGTCGTCGTGGTCGAAGGGAAAATCCCATGCTCAATGATGAGGACATCAATACCATTGTTACACCCACAGCCCCTGTTGCCATACATACTGGACCAATTACTAGAGCTCGCGCACGCCAATTAAATTATCAGGTACTTTCATTTCTTGGTAATGATTCTAATGTTCATGAGAATATGACGCTGCCTAAATTGGATACATTTGTTTTGCTTACAAATGAAGGGCCTGTCATGGATAAGAGGGATGAACACTAGAGCAAGACCAAGCATGGAGATGATGGCATGCGCGAGGGGAACAAGAACGGAGTTACAAGTGATGATTTCAGGACTTTGAGGCCCCCATAATGAGTGCATGAAGCCTTGGACGAAATATACAAGATGCCACTTCATAATATTCGTCCATAGGCTATTCTAGGTGCCGCGTCAACTTATTATTGGGCCAGGCCCATGTAATTTCGAAATACTTAAGTATAGGCTATTTTTAGAGTCTGTATGTGTGGGGAAACAAGAGTTAGGGTTGGTTTCGGACCCCTCCCTCAAGGGCCACGAAATTCCCTCCTCTTGCTCCATATATACAGCCCTTAGGGCGTCGTTTAGACTTTGTGTTTTGTTTAGATTAAAAGTTTGCCATAGCTGCAACTTCGCGTACTTCGTTTGTGTTCAACGACCAGACAAAGGCGTCATAGAACCCCACCTTGATCAATAAAGCTTTCATCTTATATTCGCAATATCTATATTGCAATCTCAGTTTCTTGCTTGTTCTTTGTTTGCTCGCAGGAAACAGACCCTCGTGGTCAGGTTGATCGTGCTCCGGCGTGGTCAATAACCTCTTGGAGTTGGTTTAGCGATTGCTAAGGCGCGACGTTCTCGCATGTTCGTAGTCGGATCGTCAAAGTCGACTTCCACCAAAGCGAAATCCATCATCTCATCGAAAGACGGGACACCTTTGCCTCTATCACTCAACCATCTCGTCGTCGTCGCCGTGGATGAAGGCCGAAGATGGCACATCATCACTCTCCTCCATGACCGAAGGGAAAATCCCATGCTCGATCATCTCGTCATCGTCGCCGTGGATGAAGGCCGAAGATGGCACATCATCACTCGCGCCTCCAAAGATGGAAGCATCATCCTTGCTCGCCACCTTGTCGCTCGTCTCCAAAGCTTGGTCCTTGAGTGTCTCCATAGTCGTACTTGTCACCGCACCGTCTTGAAAAAGAGTTGTGGTAGACTCGGCACCATCAATGCCACAAAGAGGGATGGCGGTGAAGTCGAACTTGGGTGCATCGTCTTGGAGCTCGTCGGTCTTGGACATCTTGGTGGTACTATCCTCATGCTCGTTCTCATGGAGCTTGGTCGCCGCAAAGTTTGCTTGGGGTGGAGAAGCCTTGGCCTTCATGAGTTCTTGTTCCGCCTTGAGAGCACCAATGTAGTAGTCGTCGATGGACTTGTAGTTCTCGAGGAAGATAGTCATGGAGATGTCGTTGTGTAATCCCATCATGAAGTGGATATTCATCAAAATGGGGTCATCCACGCCGGCTCGTCGCAAGGAAATCTTCATCTCCTTGAAGTACGCGTCGATGGACTTGGATCCTTGGATGGTGTTCTCCAATTGGCGTTGAAGTTGTTCCGTGTAGGTAGGAGGCACGAACTCTCGCCGCAAAGCTCTCTTCGTCTTGGGCCAACTCATGTCGTAGTACTCCGAAGGTGTGTGAAGCCACCATGCTGATGCATAGTCGTGGAAGTTTCTTGTGGCGTGAGGGAGTTCCAGACTAGGGGGTGTCCGGATAGCCGAACTATCATCATCGGTCGGACTCCAAGACTATGAAGATACAAGATTGAAGACTTCGTCCCGTGTCCGGATGGGACTTTCCTTGGCGTGGAAGGCAAGCTTGGCGATATGGATATGTAGACTTCCTACCATTGTAACCGACTCTGTGTAACCCTAGCCCTCTCCGGTGTCTATATAAACCGGATGGCTTTAGTCCATAGGACGAACAACAATCATACCATAGGCTAGCTTCTAGGGTTTAGCCTCCTTGATCTCGTGGTAGATCCACTCCTGTAACACACATCATCAATATTAATCAAGCAGGACGTAGGGTTTTACCTCCATCAAGAGGGCCCGAACCTGGGTAAAACATCGTGTCCCTTGTCTCCTGTTACCATCCGCCTAGACGCACAGTTCGGGACCCCCTACCCGAGATCCGCCGGTTTTGACACCGACATTGGTGCTTTCATTGAGAGTTCCTTTGTGTCGTCACCGATAGGCTCGATGGCTTCTTCGACCATCATCAATGGTGCAGTCCATGGTGAGACCTTTCTCCCCAGACAGATCTTCGTATTCGGCGGCTTCGCACTACGGGCCAATTCGCTTGGCCGTCTGGAGCAGATCGAAAGCTAAGCCCCTGGCCGACAGGTCAGATTTGGAAGTTTGAACTTCACGGCTGACATCCGCGGGGACTTGATCCTCGATGGATTCGAGCCACAGCCGAGCATGCCACACTGTCACGGCGAGCATGATTTAGCTCTGCAGCCGGACAGTACCCTGAAGGCCGCACTCGAGCCCGCTCCGATCATCAATTCGGAGCCGGCGGCGCAGGTCGAGGACGGATGGCTAGACACCGCATCGGGAGCTGCAACCTCTATGGCGATAGAGCCGAACAATGACCTTGTCCCTCATGAAGCCCGTGACTCCGAGGCGCCGGACTCCTTGCCGGACTCCGAACCTCCCGCGCCCCCTCCGATCGAATCCAATTGGGCGCCGATCATGGAGTTCACCGCAGCGGACATCTTTCAAC
Source organism: Triticum dicoccoides (assembly GCF_002162155.2). Lineage (NCBI taxonomy): Eukaryota > Viridiplantae > Streptophyta > Magnoliopsida > Poales > Poaceae > Triticum > Triticum dicoccoides. Next base: position 348,905,851 of record NC_041385.1, on the reverse strand, counting down.
TCTCACCTTTTGGTGACAACTTGAGTTCGCTAAAGTATCTCTCGTTATCAGGAGAGCCCTGGCCGGACTGCGGTCAGGACGGTTGGGATGCGGACGACGAAGAAATTCAAAACCCACCCACCACCCACTTGGTAGCCGCTGTCGACAATCTAACCGACATGCTAGAATACGACTCCGAAGACATCGACGGTATGGACGAAGATGCCGGAGACGACCAAGAACCAGCGCCTACTGGGCACTGGAAAGCCACCTCATCATATGACATATACATGGTGGATATCCCAAAGGATGGGAATGGCGAAGAAACAGCGGAGGATGACCCCTCCAAGAAGCAGCCCAAGCACCGACGTCAGCGGCGCCGCTCTAAATCCCACCACAGCAAGAATGAAGATTCCAGCACCGGAGATAATAATACACCGGACAGTGCCGAAGACAACCCACTCCAGCAAGATGCAGCGCAGGAGGACGGAGACACCAGCCCTCATGAGAGAGCGGCAGAAGAAGAGGTAGAGGATTATATGCCTCCCTCCGGAGACGAGGCAAGCCTCGACGACGATGAATTCGTCGTGCCTGAGGATCCCGTCGAACAAGAGCGTTTTAAACGCAGGCTTATGGCCACGGCGAACAGCCTCAAGAAAAAGCAGCAATAGCTTAGAGCTGATCAAGATCTGCTAGCCGACAGATGGACTGAAGTCCTCGCGGCCGAAGAGCATGAGCTCGAACGCCCCTCCAAAAGCTACCCTAAACGCAAGCTGCTCCCCCGATTAGAGGAGGAAGCGTACGAACCCGCATCACCAGGAGACAATACGGCTGACCGACCACCCCGTGGTCGCGACAGAGAGGCCTCTAGGCCCTTCACTAGACCCGTACCCCGGCATCGCTCGAAAAGCACAAGGCCACAGGGGAACGCTCTGGACTTGCGAGATATATTGGAGGATAAGGCAAGACAATCAAGATTGATCTATGGATTGCGTGGGCGCCCCACGGTACGTGACGACAGTCGTCGCACCAGACACAATAAGTCCGGCCGGGTCGAACAAAACAGACAAAGTTCTTTTGAGCTCCGTCGTGATATCGCCCAGTACAGAGGCGCCGCACACCCACTATGCTTCACAGATGAAGTAATGGATCATCAAATCCCCGAAGGGTTTAAACCCGTGAATGTCGAATCTTACGATGGCACAACAGACCCCGCGGTTTGGATCAAAGACTATCTTCTTCACATCCACATGGCCCGCGATGACGATCTTCACGTCATCAAATATCTCCCCCTCAAGCTTAAAGGACCAGCCCGGCATTGGCTTAACAGCTTGCCAGTAGAGTCAATTGGGAGTTGGGAAGACCTGGAAGCCGCATTCCTCGATAACTTCCAAGGCATGTATGTGCGACCACCAGACGCTGATGACCTAAGCCACATAATTCAGCAGCCAAACGAATCGGACAGACAATTCTGGACATGGTTCTTAAGCAAGAAAAACCAAATCGTCGACTGTCCGGATGCGGAGGCCCTCGCGGCCTTCAAGCATAACATCCACGACGAGTGGCTTGCCCGGCACATGGGACAGGAAAAGCCGAAATCCATGGCAGCCCTCACATCACTCATGACCCGCTTCTGCGTGGGTGAGGATAGCTGGCTAGCACGCAGCAACAACCTCAGCAAAAATTCTGGCAGTCCAGATTTCAAGGACCAAAATGGCAGGTCGCATCGTAACAAAAACAAGCGCCGCATCAACGGCGACAATAGTGAGGATACGGCAGTCAATGCCGGATTTAGAGGCTCTAAACCCGGTCAGCGGAAAAAGCCATTCAAAAGAACTACTCCGGGTCCATCCAATTTGGACTGAATACTCGACCGCTCGTGCCAGATACACGGCACCCCCGAAAAACCAGCCAACCACACCAACAGGGACTGTTGGGTATTCAAGCAGGCAGGCAAGTTAATTGCCGAAAATAATGACAAGGGGTTGCATAGCGATGACGAGGAAGAGACCCGACCGCGGAGTAATAGAGGACGGAAGGGTTTCCCCCCACAGGTGCGGACGGTGAACATGATATACACAACGCACATACCCAAAAGGGAGCGGAAGCGTGCACTCAGGGATGTATACGCGATGGAGCCAGTCACCCCGAAGTTCAATCCATGGTCCTCCTGCCCGATCACTTTTGACCGAAGGGACCACCCCACCAGCATCCGCCACGGCGGATTCGCCGCATTGGTCTTAGACCCAATCGTCAATGGATTTCACCTCACCAGAGTCCTGATGGACGGCGGCAGAAGCCTGAACCTGCTCTATCAGGATACAATGCGCAAAATGGGCATAGACCCCTCAAGGATTAAACCTACCAAGACGACATTTAAAGGCGTCATACCAGGTGTAGAAGCCAATTGTACAGGCTCAGTTACACTAGAAGTGGTCTTCGGATCCCCGGATAACTTCCGAAGCGAGGAGTTAATTTTCGACATAGTCCCGTTCCGCAATAGCTATCATGCCTTGCTCGGACGTACCGCGTTTGCAAAGTTCAATGCGGTGCCGCACTACGCATACCTCAAGCTCAAGATGCCAGGCCCTCGAGGAGTCATCACGGTCAACAGAAACACTGAACGTTCTCTCCGAACGGAGGAACATACAGTGGCTCTCGCGGCAGAAGTACAATGCAGCCTCTTAAGGCAATTCTCGAGTCCGGCCGTTAAGCGGCCGGACATAGCTAAGCGCGCCCTGAGTAACCTACAACAAGACCACCTGGCACGTTCCGAGCACGCGTAGCAGTGCGGCCCCAACCCCAGCCCCTGCAAAACGTCAAAACAGGTCCTTCACGTACACCATTATGCTCTGAAGATACCATGGGCACGGGGAGAGGGGCACGACCACGATAAGCCCAGACTGCGGCTCAACCACACCAGGGGCTCTCAAGTGTGTCGTTCTTTTTTTTTCTTTTTACCTTTTATTTTTTACCGATAGGACTCCGTTCGTCAGAGGCCCTGTCCGGCAGCAGACCTGCCGAACTCACGATGCAACAGCCAGGGAAGGATAAACGCTACAACGAATATACAGGTGGTCTCCATTACGAGCATTTTTATACACCACTCCGCAGCCTACCCCTGGAGGGGGACATGTTTAACAGTCCCATCCCTCGCTTATCGCACTATTTGTATCGTTCTGCATTCATAGCAGCACTTATTGAATAAAACAATGCAGCACCTTTTTGCTTATAATTGCATTTCTTTTTCATACATATGTTCATTTACGACATGTCGCATCCGTACACTTTGGTACGGTTAAAACACACCAGGGGCTTATGTCTCCCGCATCATGGTGTGATAAGTCCGAACACTTTCACAAGTGCGGCACCCCGAACTTATAGCATTATATGCATCGGCTCCGAATCATGTCTTGGGTCAATAGTTGGGTTTGCCCGGCTCCCATGTTTTGGTACCTTACGTTCCGTTGTATCGGCTAAGGTAGCACTGGGAGAACCACTGCGATTGCGCCCCAGTTGAGCTAGGTTAACGCCTCAGTGGAGAAAGCTAAAACTTACCGTCATGATGAGGCGAGAGCCGGTCGCTATTCGAGAGGTTTTTGCGAGTCCTTAAAGACTTATGCCGCTTAGAGCGAGGAGCCAGATCTTGTCCGACCCAGGCGTGGATAGCGCCCCAAATTCGGCCTTCCGAAGACTAGGGGCTTCGCTGAAATTTAAAATTATAGAATTCTATGGATAAGTGAGAGTGTTCAAGCATTATAAGTCCGGTTGCCTTGTTCGCTATGTTGAACGCCTCCCTAGATGGACCCAAAAATGGGAACAAGAGTGCTCAAGTTTATCCCGAACACCCCAGCACTCGTGGCATGGGGGCTGAAGCCGACGACTTGCCATCTCTCATATCTGATAAACAGCCGCACAGAAGGTAATATTTTAAATTAACAAGCGTTGCTTAGCGCATATGAACTAAGTTTTCAGCGCACAGGATAACAAAATGCGAGTCTACTCAAAAATTACATCTTTGGAGCACTCCCCCGCAATAGTGCGGGCACCCTTCAGCACACTCTTATAATACATCTCGGGCGTGCGATGCTCCTTGCCCTCTGGTGGCGGGTCCGTCACAAGCTTCTGGGCATCCATCTTGCCCCAGTGCACCTTTGCGCGGGCAAGGGCCCGACGGGCACCCTCAATACAGGCGGAGTGCTTGATGACTTCAACCCACGGGCACCCATCCACCAGCCGCCACACCAGGCCGAAGTAGCTCCCAGGCATGGCCTCCTTAGGCCACAACCGAACTATGAGGCCCTTCATGGCCTGTTCGGCCACCTTGTGGAGCTCGGCCAGCTGCTTCAGCTGGTCGCTAAGGGGCACCGGATGTCTGGCCTCAGCATACAGAGACCAGAAGACCTTCTCCGTCGAGCTCCCCTCCTCGGCCCGGTAGAATGCGGCAGCATCGGACACGCTGCGAGGAAGATCTGCGAACGCTCCTGGAGAGCTCCGAATTCGGGTAAGCAACAGGTAATTAACACTCACATGCTTACTTTGCATGAAAAATGCCTTACCCGCTGCTATTTTCTTCACCGCCTCAATCTCCTGGAGGGCCTTGTAGGCTTCGGCCTTAGCGGCTTTGGCACTCTCAAGAGCCGTTGCAAGCTCAGACTCTTGAGTCTTCGAGTCACGCTCCAGGCTCATGTTTTTTCACGAGATCCTGGAGCTCTTGCTGTACCTCCGCCACCCGCGCCTCCTGCTTCTCTCGCTCGGTGCGCTCCGCGGCCGCATTGCGTTCGGCCGCGGCCACCACCTCTTTCATGGTCGCCACCTCGTTAGTGGCCCCTGCAATACCCACGTTATCCTTGTCATTCTTTTTGCAACCAAAATCCTTTTCTGTAAGGTACAATTTTAATAAGGTGTTACTCACCTTCCTTGTCCTCGAGCTGCTTCTTGGCACGGCCGAGTTCGTTCTCGGACCGCTCGAGGTTTTCCTTCAAAGTATTGACCTCCGCAGTCAGTGCGGCAGAGGTCAGCAGCGCAGCCTGCAATCCCATATTGACATATTTTTTATGACTCCTGCGTATATCTTTTTAGATCCTCAGTCCGGCTTTTCTTTCCGAACACCGAACCGAGCATCAAGGGCTACTGTCTATGCGGTACCATTTTATACATATCGAAATTCTTACCTCAAAGCCTGTTAGAAGGCTGCTGCAGGTGTAACGCCCCGGATACAACTTTCCACATTCGTAACTCCGACTCTTGCCTTTTCCGGCTATGTGATTTATTTTTCTTCCATGGTTGGGTTTTTGTCTGTGTTTTTGCATTTTGTTCTTGTTGTGCATCTCGTCTCATGTCATCATTCGCATTGCATCAGCATCGTTTTCATAAAACTTGCATCCGCTTGTAGTTGCCGTGTCCTCCCTTGCTTCTGTTGGCCGTTCCGAGACCAACCGGGTTTTCCATTCCCTCTTGTCAAACAAACTAGCCTCTCTCAGACCCCCCTCGTGTGCGCGTCCGAAACTCCCCCGAACCCGACCCGAGCGGTCATGACCAATGAGTCCGGATCATCCCCCAACATCTATAAAACATCTCCGTTTTTGTTTTTGGACTCCCTAGCATATTTATTCTCGTCCGTCCGATTTTGATCGGAGGGACTAGGTAGCCCCTAAGCTAATTCTTCCTATATATAGTCCACCTCTAGTCCATTTTGGCAAACCCTAGACCAACTCCCTAATTCCTAGCGCCGCCACCACTCCTGTCCCATCTCCCTCGGGATACCTTCCGATCCAATCCACCTCTTTTTCTTCACCCAACCAACCGCCAAGCCAATCCAAAATCCATCCCCAACCTACCTCACCGCCCTCTGCTCGATCCACCCCTATAGCCGCAGCCCAGCCACGCATCGTCAAGCGCCTTGAGCCTCACCTCGCCGGAGCACCAAATCAGGCCCGTGCTCCATCGGTTCTCTCCTTCCACCTCGGGATCTTCCCAGATCCATCCTGCATCCACCTTGTTTCTGCCGCCAACCAACCAGTGCCATGCCCCGCTTCCTTTCTCCTCCTCCCTGTCTCGCCCGGTTCCCGATCTGCATCACGCCCCTGCCTTCGTTCCCAGCCGCCACCTCCTCTGTTCCCGAGGCCCAGCCTCCTCTCGCTCTCGTGCGCGAGCACGCGCCCGAGGAGCTCGAGCAGGGGAGCCCCGATCCCACAGCGCCAGGCACCCCTGCACCTCCCGTGCTTCCCGCGCGCCACCGCAAGCAGCAGCCCCACCGGAGCTCCCTTCGCCGTCGGGCACCACCAGCAGGTCGCCGTCTCCTCGCGCCCTTCTCCCTTTTTCTCTGGTGCTCCTCCTCTAACCATCTCTCTCTGCTGCTCTTGAACCAGCGCCGGTCGCCGCCGTCCCGTTCGTCTTCCAGCGAGGCGAGGCATCGAGCTCCGCCGCAAGTCCCCTGCAACCGGCCGCCTTCTCTGTTAGCTCCGCCGCCCGTTGAACCTCGCCGCCCGCCTGCGCAAGACCTCCCCGCCGTCGAGCTCGCCTCTGCTCCATCCCCTCGCCTCCGCGCCAAGTCCCTTGTCGCCCGCTTCTTCTTGGATCCGCCACGGCAGCGCCCGCCTGCGGCCACCTGCGCTGAGGTCCAGCCGGAGCTGTACGCCGGCGCCTCGTCCCGGACCTCCTGCGATGCCTGCTGTCGACACCTTCCTCCAGCGTCGCCGGCCTCACCTGCTGCTGCCGCTGCCGCTGCTTCCCCTGTCGAACGAACGAGCGCCCCTACTCCTCGCGTTGACCGCTCCAGCGCCCGCGCCTGGGTCACCTCTGCTTCGGCCCAGCGGCTCCCCTCCGTCGCGCGCGAGGGCTGCTGCTGGCAAGGCCCGGCGCCCCTTCCAACCTCCCTCTCGACCGGACCGGGCCATGGCCCATGGTGAGAAACCCCCCCAGCGCCTCTGCCCTGTTCGGCTCCTGTTCCAGATTCGGCCCATCTCATGTTTTTTTTTCCAGGTCGATTTTGCGATTTAAACCAGTGCATTAGTAATTACAGAAAATGCCCCTGTTTTAAACTGCTAATAACTATTAAACCGTGCATCGGATTAAAATGATTTATATATGTAAGATGCTTAGAATTTCATCTAGTTTCATAATATGCCACTTTTGTCCATGTTAAAAATGTTTAACATGCTGTTTGTGTTTATTTTGCAATATGCCATGCTAAAATGATTTAATTCATAACTAAATAATCGTAGCTCGGTTTTAAATAAACTTTATATGTAAATGGGGTGGAAAAATGCCTAGATTAACATGGTCCACTTTGTTTTCCTGTTTAACAACTCTAAAATTATGTAATAGGCAGATCAGTACCAAAACTAGATTATGGACATGAGGATTTTCCGGAATTGTTGTTTGTTGTTCCGGCCTCATTTAAACTTGCCTAAATAGTTAGTTTACTTTTGTTTCACCCCCTTGCCATGCTAATAACATTTAATATTGTTGGGTACATAACCGAGATCAACTAAATAATTGATGTGGTGTTTCGTCAATATGCAACTCGATGCATATTGAGCTCCACTTAACTTGTAGTATTGTTTGTTGCAGTTTGCCATGTCATGCCTCTTTAAACCGGACATGCATCATACTTGTTTGTGCATCATGCCATGTCTATGCGTGTGTGTTTACCATGTTGTTTGTTTCTTTCCGGTGTTGCTTCTTAGTTCCGGTAATGTTGCGATTGTGAGGATTCGTTCGACTGCTCCCGTTCGTCTTCTTCATGGACTCGTTCTTCTTCCTTGCGGGATTTCAGGCAAGATGACTGCTACCCTGGATCTCACTACTATCATTGCTATGCTAGTTGCTTCGTTCTATCGCTTTGCTGCGCTACCTATCATCTGTTTGTCGAGCCATCCCATATTGCCATGAACCTCTAACCTTTGACACCTTTCCTATGCAAACCGTTGTTTGGCTATGTTACCGCTTTTGCTCATCCCCTCTTATAGCGTTGCTAGTTGCAGGTGAAGTTGAAGATTGCTCCATGGTGGACAGGATTTTGGTTGGGATATCACAATATCTCTTATATCATTAATGCATCTATATAGTTGGTAAAGGGTGGAAGGCTCGGCCTTATGCCTGGTGTTTTGTTCCACTCTTGCCGCCCTAGTTTTCGTCATACCGGTGCTATGTTCCCGGATTTTGCGTTCCTTACTCGATCGGGTGATTTATGGGACCCCCTTGACAGTTCGCTTTGAATAAAACTCCTCCAGCAAGGCCCAACATTGACTTTTACCATTTGCCTCACCACCACCTATATTTCCCTTAGGAGTAATTAACCCAAGGGTCATCGTTATTACAGCCCCCCCGGGCCAATGCTTGTCTAAGTGTTGGTCCAACCTAGAGCACCATGCGGGACCATTTCTTGGCAACTTGGTTCGTCGGTTCCTATACGCTTAGCTTATCCGGTGTTGCCCTGAGAACGAGATATGTGCAGCTCCTATCGGGATTGTCGGCGCATCGGGCGGTCTTGCTGGTCTTGTTTTACCATTGTCGAAATGTCTTGTAAACCGGGATTCCGAGTCTGATCGGGTCTTCCTGGGAGAAGGTCTATTCCTTCGTTGATCGCGAGACCTTGTCATGCGCTAAGTTGGGACACCCCTGCAGGGTATAATCTTTCGAAAGCCGTGCCTGTGGTTATAGACAGATGGGAATTTGTTAATGTCCGGTTGTAGATAACTTGACACCAGATCCGAATTAAAACGCATCAACCGCGTGTGTAGCCGTGATGGTCTCTTCTCGGCGGAGTCCGGGAAGTGAACACGGTCTTTGGGTTATGTTTGACGTAAGCAGGAGTTCAGGATCACTTCTTGATCATTACTAGTTGACGACCGTTCGGCTTGCTCTCTTCTCGCTCTTATTTGCGTATGTTAGCCACCATATCTTGCTTAGTCGCTGCTGCAGCCTCACCACTTTACCCCTTCCTTTCCCTTTAAGCTTTGCTAGTCTTGATACCCATGGTAATGGGATTGTTGAGTCCTCGTGGCTCACAGATTACTACAACAACAGTTGCAGGTACAGGTTATGCAATGATCATGACGCGAGAGCGATGCTTGCTTGCGTTGAGTTCTTCTTCTGCTTTTGCTTCGATCAGGGGATAGGTTCCAGGTCGGCAGCCTGGGCTAGCAGGGTGGATGTCGTTTGAGCTTCTATTTGTGATTCATCCGTAGTCGGATGTTGATCTTATGTATTGTGATGTTGTATTCGAGTGGCATTGTATGCCTTATGTATGTATCCCCATCTATTATGTAATGTTGATGTAATGATATCCACCTTGCAAAAGCGTTTCAATATGCGGGTCTATCCTTGGTGGGACCTTTGAGTTCCTTTTGGATAGGGTCGCATAATGGGCGTGACAAGTTGGTAATCAGAGCCTCGACCGACCATAGGAGCCCCCTTGATTGTTGGCCGTTGTTGAGTCTAGAAGAAAACTATTTTGAGTCTTAGGATTATATATATCGGAGAGTAGGATTCTTTTTACTCCTCAGCCCCCTTCGTCGCTCTGGTGAGGACTCCTGACGTAGATGTTTTGTCTTTCCTCTCCTCAAATTTCAGTAAAAAAAATTTAGGATCACGCGGGAATCTTGGAATCGTTCTGATGGTTTTGTGACGAGAACATTGTTCTTGGTGCCTCCTGTCTATTTATGTGGCTTTGACCCGGGGAGTTGAGCTACGAGGTGTTGTCGTCACACTTTTATCGTTGCAGTTCTGGAATACTTGAGTCTTGCCGACATTGAAAATCTCTTTTATGCAGTTGTTGGTGAGATAACCTCGACGTCACCCAGTACTGGGGAGTTCGGGAGTATTGCCATAACTCGTATAACGGATGCTTTTCGAAGGTTGAGGTACACGATTTCCGAAGGTTTCTTGGTTATGTGTTGACGGATGGATACAGCTGGATGTAGGGATTGTTAGTTTGGGTGAGATATATTGCTTCCCCTGTATCCCCAACACCTGATTGCATTACCAGAAAGTTTCGGGAGTTTTATAGGTGGGAATTCAAGTAGCTCTAGTTTTATCTTTCCAACAGACACATGATATGATATGGCATCTATCATATGTTTGTTTCCGGCTTATTCTGCAAGCCAAATCCTTTGTTTTGTTTTGAGTTGTGGTATTCGAGTTGCTTCATTGTCAAATGTTGAATCCATACCTTTCATAAACGGTGTTCTCATATTGCTATGTGAATACTAATCCTTCTTGATCATCGTGGTCGTCATGTTAATTCTTTTCCAACCGGCGTGCTTCTCTTCAAGTGGATCCAATCATTTCAATATTTGCAAGATTAATTTTCTCAACGGTGGTTGTTTCATCCATCCCAAGTTGTCTTTGTTTTCCCGCCCTCCCACCCTTTCTTTTATTCAAGGACTCATATATGTAAGTCCCTTCACTCTTTTCAATCAATGTTTTGATCCGGTGATCCCTCGTGAAGATGCTCACGAGCTTCAAGTTCATCAATCTTCATTCTCGTATTCTTCTCCGGTGGATTTATTTCAAGCTTTCGGTGTTGATCATATCCCTTTCCTCGTTTCAAATGTTTTTTCATACAGGTGCACCTCTTAATCTTTCACTTCTCGCTATTCATTTGTTCTGGAGTGCTGAAGATATCTCGGAAGACTTGTGTTTCCATTCTCAATCCGTTCAAGATATTTCGAGGTTGTTATCTCATTCAAGTCATTTAATTCAACTGGTGCAATCCCCCCTTTCAATCAATTGTTAAACGATGTTTCTTTCGAGTGGGCCCTAACCCACATGTCTTTTCCCAGGATCTTACCTGACTCTTCTAATCCCCCCGGAGCCATTCTCAAATTCATTTCCAAGTTCGACGTAAGAATGAATTCTCATCAGTCACATGCCTTTTCCAAGATCGATTTCAAATCATTTCATTGTTGGCTCAACCTCTTCGCTTGTCATCATACCGGAGTATCTCAGTAATTTTGCTGGTGTTCCTCGTCGTCATTCTCAACATTTGAAGACCGAAGAAGAGTTTCTCTTAAATCTTGCTCCATTCTCTTCAAGATTCATGGTTCTAGCTTCATGCTATCCTCATAATTGTTTTGATTGTGACAATTCTTTTCTTACAATCCGGAGCATTTCATGAGTTGTTTTCATTTCTTTCCTCTGAAGGCCATCATGTCATAATTCTTCATTCTCAGCATTCAGATCTCGTTATCCAAATCTTACCGGTGCATTGCTCAAGTATTCTCTAATCAGCTCGTGATCTCTTCGTTCTCTTGTATCAAATTCCCTCAAGTATCTTCATTCGTTCTCTAATTCTTACCGGTGATTCACCCCTTTACTTCGTTCATTTTCAATTCTTACGGTGGTTCGTTCAAGATTTCACTTCCTTCGTTATCATATCAATTCATTCGTTGTTTCCAAATTCCACCGGTAGTTCCATCTATACCTTCTCAAGTTTGCGCTATATCTCTCTTAATTCTTTCTACGAGAATAAGTAGTATGCCAAATCCGTTGCTTGTCATCAATTTATATTGGTGAAGGATAGGCAGGACATAATTCTTATTCTTGTTTCATCCAAGTGATTAATTCCCTCTTCCAGAGATTGTTCATGATGAAGTAATTCTCGGTTCTAGTGTTCATATTTTCTTTCTGGAGTTCCAAGTTCTCTCGGTTATATCATCGCAAAGCTCCATCTAAATCATTGCAAGGCTTCACCTTGTGTTTTCCAACTTCTCTTTCTTTCTATCATCCTTTTATTACCGGAGTTCTTCATGGAGGCTCTACATGGTGGTTCGTCAAGGATTCTTTTCATTCTTCAATTGCCCTTCAAGATTTCTCTCAAAGCTATGATCCGCCAAGCTATTCTCAAAAATTAAACATGGTGCTCAACACATGCTTTGTTTTGGGGAGTTCAAGCATTCTTCACCTTGCATTCCGAAGTGCAATTCTTTCTACCTTATCTTTTGTGATGGTGTTATGTCACTCTTGACAATTTCCTTCATGTTTCATGATTCATATGTTGTCAAGAATGAGGTATTTTAAATCCATCATTTTCTCTTTGTTCAAGAGATCTTTTTGACCAATCAACTTCTTCTTTGGAGTTATCTTGGTACAGATTTCACCTAAAGCCTTCCCTAAGGAATGTTGCTATTGTGGTGCTTATCAATGATCCAAGCTTTCTCCATATCCTTCTCGGTGAAAGAGATTTTCATTTCTTCATTGTTCTCAAGCAAGCAATTGTTTCCGTTAGTGGCCGGTTGTCACCTTATAATTTTGGGATGTTTTCCATAAGCCCACTACAAGCTTATTCTTTTCGTTGTTGGTTTTCTAACAACCCCGTTGTAACCATCTTGGAAGGGTGCTTTCCAAGCTCATTTGTGGTAGAAATTGTCATTTTCTTCTCCGTCCCTTTATCCCAACAATCTAACTTCTATTCTTTCGTCCCGAAGGCATTGTGATGTTGCTCTTTTCACTCATCATCTTGCTTTGGCAAGATCAGGTTCTTCTCCTTGCTTCTCCATTTAACCGGAGTGCTGTGTCATCTCTTCAAGTTCTTCCATCTTATCAAGTTTTGCCTCTCTTTTCAACCCAAGTGCTATGTGAAATCCTTCTTACCCATTGTGCCAGTTTTTCAATAGTTCCGGAGGCAGTGTGTTGTTGATTTCATCAAGTATCCTCTCATCTTGTCAAGTTCATGTTCATTTTGTTCCATTTACAGTCGGAGTGCTGTCAAAATTATATCATTCTTATTCATTCTTATCTCGTTTCAACCAGAGTGGTTTCAATTCTATCTTGTCAATTAAACTCTTGATTCATGTCTTTGCAACCTTCAAGTCCCGTAATGTTCCCCGTTCCTCTTTTCTAACGGATTGTTTGCAATCTCGTTCATCTCTAATTGCTCAACCTCTCAAGGTTCATGGTTTCACTCGTTTGTCGAAGAAGCAACTTAGTTTTACCTCTTCTCATCCTCTTCCGTTTCTCTCCGGTGCCATCCTAGATCTCGGGACGAGATCCTCTCCTAGTGGTGGAGTGTTGTAACGCCCCGGATACAACTTTCCACATTCGTAACTCCGACTCTTGCCTTTTCTGGCTATGTGATTTATTTTTCTTCCGTGGTTGGGTTTTTGTCTGTGTTTTTGCATTTTGTTCTTGTTGTGCATCTCGTCTCATGTCATCATTCGCATTGCATCGGCATCGTTTTCATAAAACTTGCATCCGCTTGTAGTTGCCGTGTCCCCCCTTGCTTCTGTTGGCCGTTCCGAGACCAACCGGGTTTTCCATTCCCTCTTGTCAAACCAACTAGCCTCTCTCAGACCCCCTCGTGTGCGCGTCCGAAACTCCCCCGAACCCGACCCGAGCGGTCATGACCAATGAGTCCGGATCATCCCCCAACATCTATAAAACATCTCCGTTTTTGTTTTTGGACTCCCTAGCATATTTATTCTCGTCCGTCCGATTTTGATCGGAGGGACTAGGTAGCCCCTAAGCTAATTCTTCCTATATATAGACCACCTCTAGTCCATTTTGGCAAACCCTAGACCAACTCCCTAATTCCTAGCGCCGTCACCACTCCTGTCCCATCTCCCTCGGGATACCTTCCGATCCAATCCACCTCTTTTTCTTCACCCAACCAACCGCCAAGCCAATCCAAAATCCATCCCCAACCTGCCTCACCGCCCTCTGCTCGATCCACCCCTATAGCCGCAGCCCAGCCACGCATCGTCGAGCGCCTTGAGCCTCACCTCGCCAGAGCACCAAATCAGGCCCGTGCTCCATCAGTTCTCTCCTTCCACCTCGGGATCTTCCCAGATCCATCATGCATCCACCTTGTTTCTGCCGCCAACCAACCAGTGCCATGCCCCGCTTCCTTTCTCCTCCTCCCTGTCTCGCCCGGTGCCCGATCTGCAGCGCCCCTGCCTTCGTTCCCAGCCGCCACCTCCTCTGTTCCCGAGGCCCAGCCTCCTCTCGCTCTCGTGTGCGAGCACGCGCCCGAGGAGCTCGAGCAGGGGAGCCCCGATCCCACAGCGCCAGGCAGCCCTGCATCCTCCCGTGCTTCCCGCGCGCCGCCGCAAGCAGCAGCCCCACCGGAGCTCCCTTCGCCGTCGGGCACCACCAGCAGGTCGCCGTCTCCTCGCGCCCTTCTCCCTTTTTCTCTGGTGCTCCTCCTCTAACCATCTCTCTCTACTGCTCTTGAACCAGCGCCGGTCGCCGCCGTCCCGTTCATCTTCCAGCGAGGCGAGGCATCGAGCTCCGCCGCAAGTCCCCTGCACCTTCCGAATCACCGCACTCATAACAGTGCGGTGTTCCTCTTCGATGGAGGCGCCGTTGAACGCGTCCAGCAAATTATCCGGCACCTCCGGTTGGACGGAGGCAGCCAGTGTCACGGTCTTGCCTTCTTGCGAAGGGGTCGGCCGCCGGACTCCGGAGCCACTGTGGGTTCCGGGGCCGAGTCCGGTGCAAAGTCCGGGAGGTTGTCCCGTGACACCTCCGGGGCCTCCTCCTCCTAGTGGGCCCCTTCCTGGGATCCCACCTCGGCATCGTCCGCGGCACGGGGAGTGGAGGCAGTCGGAAGGGAATCCATATCCGACGCACCTAAGGACCCGCTCGACGAAGCGGGAAGATCATCCTCGGGCGGACTGCAGGGTTGTATGCGGCATTAAAAAGACATTATGTGGTGAAAAGGAAAAACCTTGAAGTTATTCGGGAGTCCGGATACTTACGATCTCGCCAAGGGCTTGGCCCTTGGAGGCCAGTCCTCGTCGTCGTCACTGGCATTGGCGGAGCAGTCCGGGGGAAGAGTTTTTCCCTTCTTGGACCCTTCGGCCTCCCTTGTTGGGGAGGCCTTCCTTTTCTTCCCTCCCCCCGCTGGGGGAGAGGCTTTCTTCTTCTCCTCCCCGACTTGGTGGGAGGAGTCGGCCTCGGATTCATCATCCGATAGCACCTGAAAACAGGAACTCTTCCGAGTCCTCGTGGCCTTCTTCCTGGCCTTCTTCTCCGGCACCACGTGGGGTGCCGGAGCCAGCAGCCCCGTTAGGCGGGCGTCCGCTGGGTCCTCTGGCAATGGGGCCGGACAGATAGTCCATTCGGCCTTCGCCAGCCAGTCCTGTCAAAGGTAAAGGGAGTTTAGATCCCGCATAGAGTCAAACTATGGAAAACAAGTGGCAAAATCACTTACCTCGTCAGCTGGATGCTGCGAGCGGAATCCGCGATCTTCGGTAGCGGATGCGGGAGCCTCGGCGCCCTTGAACATCACCTTCTAGACATCTTCGTACGTAGTGTCGAAGAGCCCGCTCAGAGTCTGGTGTTGCGCCGGATCGAACTCCCACATGTTGAAGCCCCGTCGTTGGCACGGGAGAATCCGGCGGATGAGCATGACCTGGACTACGTTGACAAGCTTGAGCTTCTTGTCCACCAGCTTCTGGATACAGGCTTGGAGTCCGGTCAGCTCCTCCGAATCCCCCCAGATCCGGCCACTCTCTTTCCAGGAGGTGAGCCGTGTAGGGATGCCGGATCCGAATTCGGGGGCCCCTGCCCAATCAGGGTCACGCGGCTCGATGATGTAGAACCACCCCGATTGCCACCCCTTAATGGTTTCCATGAAAGTGCCCTCCAGCCACGTAACGTGGGACATCCTGCCCACCATGGCGCCTCCGCACTCCGCTTGGCTGCCCTTCACAACCTTTGGCTTGACACTGAAGGTCTTGAGCCACTAGCCGAAGTGGGACTGGATGCAGAGGAAGGCCTCGCACACGACGATAAACGCTGAGATGTTGAGGATGAAATTCGGGGCCAGATCATGGAAATCTAGGCCGTAGTAGAACATGAGCCCCTGGACAAAGGGATGAAGTGGGAAGCCCAGTCCGTGGAGGAAATGGGGAAGAAATACTACCCTCTCATGGTGCCTGGGGATGGGGATGAGCTCTCCCTCGTCGGGGCGCCGGTGCGCGATGTCGCTGGGCAAATATCCGGCGTCGCGCAGCTTTTGGATCTGCCCCTCCGTGACGGAGGAGGCCATCCACTTGCCTCCCGCTCCGGACATAGTTGGAGAAGGTTGAGGTGAGAAGTGCGGACTTGGGCGCTGGAGCTCGAGTTCGCGGAGATGGATAAGCAAGGAGGAAGAAGGCGCAGGTAAAAGGGTTGGATCTTTATCCCCTTATATGGGCGAACAAAAACATGTGTCCCCACTGGCCTGGTAAAACTCACTTATCTCCCAAGCGTCACAATCAATGGCGCGGTTGGGTTACCCACGTCCGTATTGATGGGAATCCCGGAATAAGGGGAACACGATCTCTGCTTCGACAAGACGTGCCAAGGAAACCGCTTCGCTAAACGCGCGGAGGTGGAACAATAAAAACAATTTGAGTAAAGGCTTGGTAGTGGTGTGACGTCATGCCACAAAATACGTCAGCAGATTGAACTTGTGTAATGTTATTCTCTCTACGGTGGTACGTGGAATTTATTTTGCAGAGCCAGACACTATCCTGGTGTTCACAATCTTCTATAAATTATTCGGAGGAAGAACCCGCCATGCAATGCCGAAGACAACATGCGCGCCGGACTCGTCATCATTGAAGCCTGGTTTAGGGGCTACTGAGGGAGTTCCGGACTAGGGGGTGTCCGGATAGCCGAACTATCATCATCGACCGGACTCCAAGACTATGAAGATACAAGATTGAAGACTTCGTTCCGTGTCCGGATGGGACTTTCCTTGGCATGGAAGGCAAGCTTGGCGATACGGATATGTAGATTTCCTACCATTGTAACCGACTCTGTGTAACCCTAGCCCTCTCCGATGTCTATATAAACCGGATGGCTTTAGTCCATAGGACGAACAACAATCATACCATAGGCTAGCTTCTAGGGTTTAGCCTCCTTGATCTCGTGGTAGATCGACTCTTGTAACACACATCATCAATATTAATCAAGCAGGACGTAGGGTTTTACCTCCATCAGGAGGGCCCGAACCTGGGTAAAACATCGTGTCCCTTGTCTCCTGTTACCATCCGCCTAGACGCACAGTTCGGGACCCCCTACCCGAGATCTGCCGGCTTTGACACAGACATGGCGCACTTCACTTGATCTTCGGGACGAACTTGATGTAGCTTGAGGTAGTCGTCCATCAAACGCTCCCACTCGAGATACTCCTCGGGTTATTGAGTCCCATAGAAAGGAATCTAATTGTCGGTGTCGAGGTCGTAGTAGCTCGTGGAAGTCGAGGACTTGAGCTTGGGGAGCTTCTCTTGAGCGTAGTCTTGGGGTGCTTGTTGGCGAAGATGTCGTATGTCCGTATGCGAAGATGCCTTGAAGTTGCTTGGCGAAGATGCCAAGGGAGATGGTGAAGTCGTTGAACAGTTGTTGGTGTTGAGCTCTTGACCTTCATGTTCTTGTTGGTGATGGTGTTGATGCCGATGTGATCTTGCCAAAGATGGTAGCTCGGAAGCATGTGCTCTTGAGCGTCTTCTCGAAGATGAGGAAGATCACTTGTAGGAATTGACGAGGGCTTTGATCTCCTCCATTTGAGCTTGCATCTTGGCGTCGGAGTTGTTGTTCGTGGCATCGAACTCGTCGTTGTTGTTGTAGACCGAAGGTGAAATGCCTTGCCTATCCATCACAAGACTCGAGTAGAGGTGAGTAGGAAATGAGATAAACAATACCAAGTTACCTTTTCCCAAAGTTGAGGATGTATCCTGTT
This sequence comes from Triticum dicoccoides, assembly GCF_002162155.2. Classification (NCBI taxonomy): domain Eukaryota; kingdom Viridiplantae; phylum Streptophyta; class Magnoliopsida; order Poales; family Poaceae; genus Triticum; species Triticum dicoccoides. The sequence goes on along the minus strand of NC_041385.1, from coordinate 348,888,195 downwards.
TCACTCAATGTGAAATGAAAGAATAGTGGAATTGGTACCGGACTTGTTCACTCACACCTATCAAGTAAAGCTTATGGTAGAGCTCGGTGAGGATAGTGGCACAAAAATTTGATGCAAAATGTTAGCAAGAGTCAATAATGTTGAAAGAGATTCACAAATTTGCAAGTGAAACAAGTAGACCAATAGCAATATGGATGGCACACGAAAACACACACACTGATAGACAAATGGGGTCGTGTAACCAAGAAACGAGCACAAAATGTGGAATCCACGAAAAATGCTCGTGTTGCACAACTCAAGAGAGACGCTAGCACGATTGCTCAATAGGCAGATACGACACTTGTGCACAACCTATAAGATGCAAAATGGATACACTTTCTATCCCAAGTATGCTATGTATGTATGGTTCCCGGTGTTTCTCTCAAGATGATCCAAGATGATCGGATATGACAATCTTATATGCAATGTGGTATGATGCTATGGCACTTGCTTACAAGCTCTTTGCTCTCTTTCTTTTGCTTAAAAGCTTATTCTCTTTTTTTGTATGGCCACTTTGCACAATGCACAAACCAAGATAGCAATTGTGTATATGCGGGAACAAACTTGTGACACAAGATATGATACCAATATATGCACCACGATGATATGGTATGTATGCTATGGGAAGTATGATCACTAATGTGCACAAGTAACGTTGCTGGCAATACTCAAATGGCTAGTCTCGATAGGCAAGTAACGCAAAATGGGCTAGGGGTTAACAATGCAATGGCAGGGGGAATATACAATGGAGGGATACCACGACACCAAGATGATATGGAGGTTACCGTCGAAGGTTTCTCATATGTACGCCACAGATGGATGATGGTGAAGTGGTCAAAGTCGATGACGAACTCGAGGCGATGATGAGTGGCGGTGTTCTTAATGTAGAAAACAAGATGACGGAGACTCGTCCCTAAGTAGCCGAAACACCTTAGGAAACGGAAAAACCGCGAACTCAAAATCTCAAAGAGACAAGTCAAATGGTGGTAGCGGAAAGCGGTGGTGGTTTGCACTTGGCAATGCGGAAGTGGAATGATGGGCTATACACGTGTCGGAGTTGAAGTTGTCGTCCCTAAGTAGCCGAAACACCTTAGGAGACATAAGCCACAACTCAAACAAAATTGGGTTAAGTTTGGGTGGAAATGTATGGTGGGCACGTCTATGCGGAAGTGGTGGTGGTGGTTGATGAAGAAGCAATCATCCCTAAGTAGCCTAAACACCTTAGGAGACTAGAATCACTACTCAAGCAACCACTAATGCTATATGGATCAAAATGGGTTAGGTTGCGGAAATCGGTGGTGGCTATGCGGATGATGTGGTGGAGGCCTATGCAAACTTGCCAAATTTCCAAAAATTTGAAGGAGTCAAATGGTGATGGAACCTATCTAGAGGGATAGAGGATGTCAATAGCTACTCAACGAGCTAAAGAACGCGAAAATCGGACTCCGAATGTGAAAGTTATGGTCAAAACGGTGAAACATGGGAGGCTGAAATGATAGCGGGCGGACATCGGGGTTTTGGCCGGATGTCCGGGACCTGAAGTCCAGAAACTTGTGCGAAAATGCACTCCAGGAGCCGGATGTCTGGGCTAATGGCCGGATTTCTGGGATGGTCGGATGTCCGGGCTCCAAATCCGAGGATGAACTCGAGGAACTCGATTTTGGGGCGGAAATTGATGATTTCGGTGGCAAAATTGGAGAGATTTCATGGATGGGAAGTGGGGAAACTTGGTGAGATGCTAGATCCACTTGAAACCAAGCAAATCCATGGATCAAAATCAACAAAACATCATCAAACCAACAAATGACAAAAAAAATTGGGGGCTATTTTTGGTGGGGATTTTCGAATTTAGGACGAAACCAACAAAATCAAGCTAGAAAAAGAGGGGTAGGGGCTCCAAAAACGTGATCAACGTGGCTCATGATACCAAGATGATGTAGGGCAGAACCCTAGGAGCCGATCTTTCACGTTTGGAGAGGATTCCTACGAGGAACACGAAGAACGAGCAGAAGAACACGAGGGAAATCACGGGGAAACACGAGAGGAAGACACTCAACCAACGAGAATATGATCACACATGTGCTAGATCCAAGAAACACAAAGAGATACACGGTCCAAATCCAACAAAGGACGATACAAGCGGCGGTAGCTCATCTCCGAGAGGAGGTCTTGAATCCACGAGGGATCTTCCCGTAAAGGGGTCTTGAATCCATGGTGGATCTTCTCCGAAGAGGCCGCGGTCTCCCACAAGGAGGAGATCCGTATGGATGAGCAAAGCTCTATCTCAAATGAGCTAATCCTTTGCTAAACCTAACTAGGATGAGGTGGGGGAGTATATATAGTGCTAGCCCACGAAGGGGTAAGTGAGAGGGGGATACATGGGCCCTTGGCCCGTTCTCTGCGCACAGGCAGGTGCCGGATGTCCGGGCTGCGGGCCGGATGTCCGACGGCTCACGAAGAGCCGGATGTCCGGGCCTTTGGCCGGATGTCCGGGCTGGCGAGGTCCACCTTCTGGACGTTCTGTGATGGGGCGCCAAATGTCCGGGCTGGGGCCAGATGTCCGGGCTGTCGCGGGGCGCCGGATGTCCGGGGGTCCTGCCGGATGCCCGGTTGCTGTAGCTGCTGGCACTTCTTCCTTCTCCTTCCTTTGCTTCCGCGCATGCTTGGCCTTGGTCCTTTGGTTCTCCATGGTCTCCTCGGGTGTACCTGAGTATGCACAAGGTCCGCCCTTCAAGTAGCAACCATGTCTCACACGAATGGAAAGGGGACGCATTTAGGAACAGGTTCACTTTGTGTCTAATGGCGCATAGTCGAGGTCTCATCTTATGATCCTTGGGGCTTGGGGAGTAGTCGGAGTGTACATGGGGATGAACGTGGGATGCTCCGCATCATCTCCCTCCCCCCTTGGGAAAGATCCGACCTCGGATCGTGATCCTCATCACCATGAAAACGGTTGTCGTGGACGGAGTTGTAGTTGGATGAAGTTGAAGACATGGCGCAATCCAAGTAGTCCAAGGTGTCGCCGGAGTGATAGATATGCAAAAGGAGCAAACACAAACAATCCTCGGAAATACAATGGTTAGCGCACACAAAGAGTCCATCATGTAAGAATGAGTCCGTGCGGCAAGATAGTGCGTGGCAAGGCACAAGATGCTTATCCAAAAGATGTAGAATGAGATGTAAAGCATTCATGGGATAATTAGCATGGTGCACAAAGCGACAAATTCTACCATTGTGCAAAATGATGTCATAATGGGATGGTGTATCAAAAGCATGAACATGGCAATGGATTCTCAATATGTATATGTTATCATGCAATTGATGATGGACAATATGATCATGATGTATGAATATGCCATCAAGGAAGATCACAACAAATTTGCTAAGGAAGTGAACAAGCTCATATATCATGGATGACATTGGAATATAAGATGCAACAAGGCAATCATAATGTGAGTCAATCCATGCATGGGGTGCAAACTTGTGGGAAGTATGATATGTCCATCGAGCATGACATGTATGAGCACAATCAACAAATATGGAGGTGTTGGTGTACCAATGCTCGATGTCGAGGCAAGAGTGGAGGTTCGAAGGTGCATCCAATAAGTGCGAGCGCTCCTTAATGTAAAGGTCCATAGAGCCAATCTCCAATGTCGCTCCTCCGTTCGCGAGATGTATCATGTAGACAACAAAAAGGAAACAACAATGAAAGAATGACCCATCCAATATATGTAATTGAGGATGGCTCAAAGAGAAGGAGTTCACCTTTATGAGAATGTTGAAAATGTTGGTGTCGCACATCGTGTATCCTTCACATGACCAAGTTGTCTCATCATGTTACCGCCTTGTGAATCCTTCAAAACGAAATAACATGACAAGCACTCAGAAAAACAAATGAGGTTAGCGGAAGTGCAAAACCTATCATTCGTGTGGTAAAATACCCAACAAGTGTATGCATCATGCTCATCATAAGAGAGTACAAGGGAGCATTTCATAGTATGGAGGCATATGGTGCAAGAACAACCAAATACAATAGGCTCAATCAAACAAGCTGTAACGACCCAGATTTGGTAAAATCCAAGTCTCTGTGCTTACTGCGCTATCCCTGGATCATAGCTAGCACACACAGTAACAAATAGGAATATCAGTAAGACATACATCATTCTACTACAACGGTAGATTCAGATATTTATACAAATCATACCTTAGGCACAACTCAAGTTGGCAGATAATACAGCGGAATTATACGTAGTCGCTAAGTAAGGCTCCATCAACGCTACTGGGCTCGTTGAGTGTAGAACATAACCCTATCGTCTCTTAATCTGTCAAGATCTGCACATGACAGGTGCAGGTGAGTACGTGGAATGTACTCGCAAGTTGCAAAGGAAAGTTTGACAGAATATATATGCAGGGTAAGTATTGTGGATGTTTCATTTGCGTAAAGCCAATTTTCTCCTATACTAAATTTTATAAACTACTTTTGGAATAGAAATAGTTTTCAGTATAAAAAGTAGGAGCGAGACACTTGGATATACGCACCAGTGCTCAGTCTCCAAAATAGTTTTAAAACATACATAGGTTGAAGTGAAACACATTCACTGTGCTCATTCCTCAACTTTAACCCTTAAAACAGATTTTTAGAAAAGAGAGGGGAGATTCTTCTTCAGTCCAAGTCTTTAGTTGCTCAAATTGCCGGTAACCGGGGGCACGGCTAATCAATTAGGTTAAACCCTCTGCAGAGGTCGTACACGTTCCCCACATGACACAACCAACCCCGTTTATCATTACACACTTGGGTGTATGACTAGGAGGAGATTGTGACGAAGCCTTTCATTAACAGCCCCCTATACCTGACCAAGCCGCCCGCAACTTAGGCAATGAAAGCCCCTCTCCGATGGCGGTCCTGAGGTAAGGGTTTCCCATTAGTACTAAGCTAAGCTAGAGCCCATAGTAGCATGTGGTTGTACTGGAAGCTACATCAAATTGTACTTGGAAGATCTCATTCCCCTGGACGGCGGTCCCCACCAAAAACCTGTGTGCAAGACCCCAGTCGGGCGCATTCAGTGCAAGACCCTAATGGGCGCAATCACTTGTAGACGCTCCCGTCAATACCATTCCGCCCACGGAGTAGATGTAAAATAATATATAAATAATTTTTCTTTTCAAAATAGTTTCACAAGCGTTGCTCCAAAAAGAGAACAAGTTTAAAGGTTTAAAATAAGTTTTGTTTTCATCCCACCCATTTTGTGCAAGCGTGGCCAAACATGGTGGTCAGTCTTGAACCTATGGCTCTAGCTATAAATAATATTATGCAAAACCTTTATAAAACATGCATAGCATTAAAATTTAAAGAGATATGCATAGTATGGAAATATAGGTCGAAGCATGATTAATTTGCAACTTGCCTTTGGTTTCGCAGTAACAAGGTTCTACCTCCTCGTAGAATTCACCCTCGCACTCGTCGTAATCTAATGCGATAAATAACTCAAGTAAGACGCTCGGCATATCCACATTCACATAACAATGGTGCAAGCAAGCATTCAACATACAATAAAAATCCAAATGAAGATCCAAATAACAACACAATTATTCAGTTGCCACTATCATAATTTCTAGGGCATTGTTAAGGTTGATATAGGATCAGGTATGGTCTTGAAAGAAAATATGACATAGTCATATTTTAGGGTCGGATAATATTGATACTAAGTGGGGATTATGGTTTGAAGGGTTGTGAGACCAAGTTCATACGACAAATTTATCACAAGACTATTTGGAACAAGACTATTTGGAATATTTGACTTGGGTAAACGGCAATGGTATGACATAGGTTTCGAGATAAAAGAATTAAATCCATAATCTTGCAACTGTAGATTTTTTCGTGGTTCAAATGACCAGAGAGGTTTTCTAGGGATCAATCTAAGAGATTTATCCTAGAATTAAATTTTTAGTTCAACGAAGTTTCTAAACGATGACCAAAGAAGGTCAAATTAAGGTGTTGATGATAAAACAGCATCTAAACTATGTTGGAAAACTAATCCATCAATTCTAAAAGAAAGATTAGGTCCTAAGGTCCAACTTCCATATATAAAAAGAATTTATATGATTTACGGAATAAAAGATATAGCAGAAATACCCAATTCCGTATTTAAATAAAAACTAAATTATAGTTTACTCAAAGGTGAAATTATATATTTTTATAGTAAACTAGAGGTTCCAACGAATCCGGGGATATATTATTTGTTCCAATCGGACATATGGTTTAGGAGATATGAATTTCCGAAGTTTGGATATTTCCTGAAAATGAATTACGGAATTAAGAAAGAAGCTCACCGGAGTTGGTCGCCGGTGATGAGGAAGATGGTGGTTCGGGCGTGCTCTGGCGAATTAGGAATGGCGGACGGCGGAGAGATGGTGATGGAGAATTCAATGGACTCTGTAGGATCTCGGGAGCTTTCTCCTTCACTCGACAGAAGCGGCTGAAGTTGCGCATGGCGGCAGTGAGTCTCGATCCTCGCGTTCTCGTTCTCCTGCTGCGAAATAGAGAGGGAAAAGGGGTCACCGAGATGCGCATAAACAATGGAAAGAGAAAGGTGGAGGATTTGGGGTTTGGGGTACCTCGCTCGCGACGGAATCCTCGTCGGACTTTGATGCTATTGTTGAACTCCGGCGAGCAATTGCTCGCGTAGGAGAGCGACACAGAGAGGGGTTTCTAGCTTAGGGATGGTGAGATATGTTGTGCTTTCCGGGGTCCTATTTATAGGGGAAGAGGGGGTCGGTATGGGGAGATCGAGGGAGCTCACCGTGGCCTTTAATGGCTGATTGTGCAGGAACGTTTCACGGATCCGTTCGTCCAATTAAAGCAACGAAGTTGAGTTTTAATTTCCTGAATGAGTTCTCCTGACATTCCTCTTTAATTTTTGAGTTGGTGGCAAGTTGAAAGGATGGCTGCGGTTAGCACTAGAGGGAGAGGAAGAGGTGGAGGTGCCATGCCTGTCTCTCTGTGTTCCTGAAGATTGAACGAACAGAGAGGTAGAGGAAGACCAGCGCATGGGCCTGCGCTAAGTGAAAGAGAAATGGGCCTTAGTGGGAAAGGTGGCCCAAGGGCAAAGAGAAAAAAAACAATATAAGAGATGGATGGGCTAGATGGGCTGATAGAGAGAAAGCATAACTAATAACAATATTAGGCTAGATAATCAATGAATAAATTGCTCGCTCTCTCAGAATTATTATTTAGATCTGAGAATTTTTTTCACATATTCTGGTTGATTATTTCTAGCCTAGGAAAAGTGGTTTCATAAATAATAAGCAACAATTGTGTGTACGTACATGTTTCGATAATGCACTATAGGCTTCATAACATTGTTCTTAGTATCTTATGAATGCCAAAAATTCCAAAGAAGAAATATTAAATACTTCCAATCATAGTTCTGGAGAAGTCATATTATCTCCTCTCATTTTTATTTATTTATTTAGTAATTTGGAAATATTTATATGACACTATAACTCCAAATAAGATCCATCTTCAAATAGAAATCCAAATTCAAAAGAACTTCAAATGAAATGTTTATTCGCCACATTTTGAGAAAGTCATTTTATTCCCACTCCATTTTTTTATTTGTGGTTTCAAAATATTTCATAGTGTCCAAAAGAAAAGCAATTGGATGAAATATTTGGAACAAGAATCAAAAGGTTTTAATTTCCCATGAAAATCATAGCAATTCACTCGATAATATTTTATTATTAACATTCCAAAATTTGGAAAATTTTGGGATGTTATAAACTACCACCCTTAAAAGAAATCTCGTCCTCGAGATTTGAAGAGGTTAACAAGAAATAGGTTAGGGTTTGGGTTCCTTGGGTTACTTCCCGAGGGTTTGGTCATATCATCTAAAGATTTGCGGTTTATCCTTTTGCCTCCTGTCCTGAGAGAATGTCTTCTATTAATTCAATTCCGGGTATTCCAGTTCTTCAGCATGCCTTTGTCTAAGGCTTTTTTGCACAATTCTGGAGTCTCTGCTGATTTGTCGTATGACCCAATTATCATTCCAGGGTGTTCTTAGGGTACTACCACCCTTAAAAACAAACTTGTGGGGCTTTCCAAAATCTCTTTATTCCATGATGATTCTTCATTGAGCTTCTGTGATTTAGAACTGAGACAAGTCTTCTCAGAATCCATTTTTTCCAAAGATAACTATCCAGACTCTCATGGTGGTCGAATTGAATATCTTCCAAATGGAACTCCTTGTAGATCATCGGGTTTACTCCTCACCCTTTAGCCTACGCTAGGCACGATTGCCTATTTCCAGGGATAATACGTCTTACCATTCTATGGTTTTAGGCTTGTCGTACCGGCACTCTACTAGGTTTTGAAATCTCTCCGATTAACCCATCAAACATACAAAAGTATATAATAAGAGTCTCCGGTATGGTGATCAATCCATCCCATACTCAAATTATTACCCCATATGTAGATAAGTAAATCACGTATTCTAACACTCGGTCTTTCTCACTCCTCTTTAAGAGGTCTTCACCTGCAACACTAATAAAACGCTTTTGGGTGACGTTGTTCCTACACATGTCGTGTTATAACTTACATCCGAGAAATAGCAGAACTTTTGTGTGCCAGAGTTGCATTCTCCTTATAATAGATTCCTTATTACATCCTTTAACCTATCGTACAACTTCAAGTTCAAAATAGATTATTACAATTGCTGCCATCCACATGGATTGGTATGGTCAAGCGTGTAAACCCAACATTATTCCTTATTCCTTCGTAAGAAGTTTAGTCCAGCTAAAAACGTGTGATGTAGTCCTTGAACTCTTTAATCCCATGCTCCTTCACGGCAGCCATGAACTTCATGTCCATCAGCTCAGCATATACTTCGCGCAAATATGCATGACGGAGTCTGGCTTCAAGGATTTCCCCAATCTAACATATGGCTTCCATGGCAGCTTCACGAACAAAGTCGAAGAAGGTGGTTCGAGGTACTCGGGAAATGAAAAAGTATTACCCAGTAGTCTTTGGACAAACTCCTTTTTCACGGAAGAGGTGTACTTCCACGTACCAAAGTTCCACTCCATTTTCAATGAAAGGATAACCCTTGTAGACAGCATCTCCTTCAAGGTGAATATGTCCCATCATATCCTTCAAGATCTTTGGAAAATCATGGTCACTAGTCAAAGTCATGATCATTTCTGGGCCCTTGTGGAATGACTTGTAAAGGGTTGCCATCTGCAGGTTAAAGGAAAGATAGAGTTCAAAACAACAAGGTATGTATCTCCTTCAAAGAAATGTGGTTGTTTCCACGAGTAAACGTTTAGTGGTTGGTTCGTCCATGGTTTAAGGTTTTGATCTAGGTGAGATAGAGCTTAGGAAGGAAAAGAGATGGACACACACACGCCACAATCAACAACCAACTCCTATCTCAATGTTCTTAGCGTTTATAATAGGCTCGTTTACTATGGTTTCGTCCTGAAGTCTTCAATCCTTCAGTTCTTGGAAGTCTTCAGTGTGTGATGCTTCACCCGTTTGAAGGTATTCTGTTAATCATCCGTAACTTGCACCTCTCAAGGTTGAATTAAATAGTACATACCTACGGAATTCGTATCCTAACAATGCAAGATTTTAAATCACACAACTCAAATGACAACATCATCAAATCAATGGCGAAGAACTACAATAAAACTCCAAATTCACTCATAGATTTCAAACAAACAATTCCTATGGTACCTTCATCCACATGAGTTGGCATGGTCGGGCACACTAATCGCACTCTTTTGTTTATTTCACAACTCTCATGGTGGCTTGGATTCAAGTAGGATATTCCTTGGTAGTGGTAATCTCCAGCTTCTTCATATCCATCTTAGTCTGGAGTGTCCTGAGTTCTTCTTCAACCTCTTGGATGTAAACTCCAGTACCGAAGACTCCTTCGCTTAGCATCAATTCCATGAAGTAACCTTTAGGCTCTTGAAAATCCATACCAAATATCATTGTCAAAGTCATTGGAGTCTTGGAGATTGGTCATCTAAGTTTTTTGAGGGCAGATGAGAGCTTAGTAAAGAAAAGAAGAGGATACGAGAATACTTGTCGGTGCTATTGAAAATATAAGTTGTTAATATCAAGGTTTTCCAATTTCTAAACCATTTTCTAGGGTCATGTCCTACAGTCAACGTATGCTCTGATACCATTTTTTAACGACCCAGATTTGGTAAAATCCAAGTCTCTGTGCTTACTGTGCTATCCCTGGATCATAGCTAGCACACACAGTAACAAAAAGGAATATCAGTAAGACATACATCATTCTACTACAACGGTAGATCCAGATATTTATACAAATCATACCTTAGGCACAGCTCAAGTTGGCAGATAATACAGCGGAATTATACTTAGTCGCTAAGTTAGGCTCCATCAACGCCACTGGGCTTGTTGAGTGTAGACCATAACCCTATCGTCTCTTAATCTGTCAAGATCTGCACATGACAGGTGCAGGTGAGTACGTGGAATGTACTCGCAAGTTGCAAAGGAAAGTTTGACAGAAGATATATGCAGGGTAAGTATTGTGGAGGTTTCATTTGCGTAAAGCCAATTTTCTCCTATACTAAATTTTATAAACTACTTTTGAAATAGAAATAGTTTTTAGTATAAAAAGTAGGAGCGAGACACTTGGATATACGCACCAGTGCTCAGTCTCCAAAATAGTTTTAAAACATACATAGGTTGAAGTGAAACACATTCACTGTGCTCATTACTCAACTTTAACCCTTAAAACAGTTTTTTAGAAAAGAGAGGGGAGATTCTTCTTCAATCCAAGTCTTCAATTGCTCAAATTGCCGGTAACCGGGGGCACGGCTAATCAATTAGGTTAAACCCTCTGCAGAGGTCGTACACGTTCCCCACATGACACAACCAACCCCGTTTATCATTACACACTTGGGTGTATGACTAGGAGAAGATTGTGACGAAGCCTTTCCGTAACAGCCCCCTATACCTGACCAAGCCGCCCGCAACTTAGGCAATGAAAGCCCCTCTCCGATGGCGGTCCTGAGGTAAGGGTTTCCCGTTAGTACTAAGCTAAGCCAGAGCCCATAGTAGCATGTGGCTGTACTGGAAGCTACATCAAATTGTACTTGGAAGATCTCATTCCCCTGGACGGCGGTCCCCACCAAAAACCTGTGTGCAAGACCCTAGGCGGGCGCATTCACTGCAAGACCCCGATGGGCGCAATCACTTCTAGACGCTCCCGTCAATACCATTCCGCCCAGGGAGTAGATGTAAAATAATGTATAAATAATTTTTCTTTTCAAAATAGTTTCACAAACATTGCTCCAAAAAGAGAGAAAGTTTAAAGGTTTAAAATAAGTTTTGTTTTCATCCCACCCATTTTGTGCAAGCGTGGCCAAGCATGGTGGTCAGTCTTGAACCTATGGCTCTAGCTATAACTAATATTTTGCAAAACCTTTATCAAACATGCATAGCATTAAAATTTAAAGAGATATGCACAGTATGAAAATATAGGTCGAAGCATGATCAATTTGTAACTTGCCTTTGGTTTCACAGTAACAAGGTTCTACCTCCTCGTAGAATTCACCTTCGCACTCGTCGTAATCTAATGCGATAAATAACTCAAGTAAGACGTTCGTCATATCCACATTCACATAATAATGGTGCAAACAAGCATTCAACATACAATAAAAATCCAAATGAAGATCCAAATAACAACACAATTATTCAGTTGCCACTATCATAATTTCTAGGGCATTGTTAAGGTTGATATAGTATCAGGTGTGGTCTTGAAAGAAAATATGACATAGTCATAGTCTAGGGTCGGATAATATTGATACTAAATGAGGATTATGGTTTGAAGGGTTGTGAGACCAAGTTCATACGACAAATTTATCACAAGACTATTCGAAATATTTGACTTGGGTAAACGGCAATGGTATGGCATAGGTTTCGAGATAAAAAAATTAAATCCATAATCTTGCAACTCTAGATTTTTATCGTGGTTCAAATGACCAGAGAGGTTTTCTAGGGATCAATCTAAGAGATTTATCCTAGAATTAATTTTTTAGTTCAACGAAGTTTCTAAACGATGACCAAAGAAGGTCAAATTAAGATGTTGATGATAAAACATCATGTAAACTATGTTGAAAAACTAATCCATCAGTTCCAACAGAAAGGTTAGGTCCTAAGGTCCAACTTCCATATATAAAACATTTTTATATGATTTACGGAATAAAAGATATAGCAGAAATACCCAATTCCATATTTAAATAAAAACTAAATTATAGTTTACTCAAAGGTGAAATTATATATTTTTATAATAAACTAGAGGTTCCAACGAATCCGGGGATATCTTATTTGTTACAATCGGACATATGGTTTAGGAGATATGAATTTCCGAAGTTTGGATATTTTCCTGAAAATGAATTACGGAATTAAGAGAGAAGCTCACCGGAGTTGGTCGCCGGTGATGAGGAAGATGGTGGTTCGGGCGTGCTCTGGCGAATTAGGAGTGGCGGACGGTGGAGAGATGGTGATGGAGAATTCAATGGACTCTGTAGGATCTCGGGAGCTTTCTCCTTCACTCGACAGAAGCGGCTGAAGTTGCGCACGGCGGCAGTGAGCCTCGGTCCTTGCGTTCTCGTTCTCCTGCTGCGAAATAGAGAGGGAAAAGGGGTCACCGAGATGTGCATAAACAAGGGAAAGAGAAAGATGGAGGATTTGGGGTTTGGGGTAACTCGGTCGCGACGGAATTCTCGTCAGACTTTGATGCTATTGTTGAACTCCGGCGAGCAATTGCTCGCGTAGGAGAGCGACACAGAGAGGGGTTTCTGGCTTAGGGATGGTGAGATATGTTGTGCTTTCCGGGGTCCTATTTATAGGGGAAGAGGGGGTCGGTATGGGGAGATCAAGGGAGCTCACCGTGGCCTTTAATGGCTGATTGTGCAGGAACGTTTCACGGATCCGTTCGTCCAATTAAAGCAACGAAGTTAAGTTTTAATTTCCTGAATGAGTTCTCCTGACATTCTTCTTTAATTTTTGAGTTGGTGGCAAGTTGAAAGGATGGCTGTGGTTAGCACTAGAGGGAGAGGAAGAGGTGGAGGTGCCATGCCTGTCTCTCTGTGTTCCTGAAGATTGAACGAACAGAGAGGTAGGAGAAGACCAGCGCATGGGCCTGCGCTAAGTGAAAGAGAAATGGGCCTTAGTGGGAAAGGTGGCCCAAGGGCAAAGAGAAAAAAAAACAATATAAGAGATGGATGGGCTAGATGGGCTGATAGAGAGAAGCATAACTAATAACAATATTAGGCTAGATAATCAATGAATAAATTGCTCGCTCTCTCAGAATTATTATTTAGATCTGAGAATTTTTTTCACATATTGTGGTTGATTATTTCTAGCCTAGGAAAAGTGGTTTCATAAATAATAAGCAACAATTTTGTGTACGTACATGTTTCGATAATGCACTATAGGCTTCATAACATTGTTCTTAGTATCTTATGAATGCCAAAAATTCCAAAGAAGAAATATTAAATACTTCCAATCATAGTTCTGGAGAAGTCATATTATCTCCTTTCATTTATTTATTTATTTAGTAATTTGGAAATATTTATATGACACTATAACTCCAAATAAGATCCATCTTCAAACAGAAATCCAAATTCAAAAGAACTTCAAATGAAATATTTATTCGCCACATTTTGAGAAAGTCATTTTATTCCCACTCCATTTTTTATTTGTGGTTTCAAAATATTTCATAGGTGTCCAAAAGAAAAGCAATTGGATGAAATATTTGGAACAAGAATCAAAAGGTTTTAATTTCCCATGAAAATCATAGCAATTCACTCAATAATATCTTATTATTAACATTCCAAAATTTGGAAAATTTTGGGATGTTACACAAGCATGCATCACAAGTAAGGTGTCAAAGTCTCCAAGATCAATACGCATAGTATGGTTGCACTCAATACAAGTGGATATGAAAGAGGCAACTAATGGACACAAGAGACAATGATCAAGATATATCATGTGAGAGGCATGAGCATATATGTCATCAACCCAAAAAAGCAAGTAATAGTGGAACATGGGTGATGCAACATAGCAAGCAATCATAGCGATCAAGTCAAGCAAGCTACTAGTGCGAAGATGCAACATAGTAGAGGGAATCATGGCAAGCATGTCATGTGTGCAAATAGTGGGCATGACTAATTCACATGACATAGCACAAACGTGAAAACAAGATATGAGCAAAATATCATCAATGTATTGGCGAGAGACCATATATAAATAGCAATGGCACATCATGACTCTCCCAACACAACAAGCATCAATAGTATTGAGCACATGGTAAACATGGCAAAAGCAACAAGGATCTCCACCAAGCATGCAAATACACATAGGAGTATCATAATGGCGAAGCATGGGTAGATGCAAGCAAGGGTCACAATTGCATGGCAAAGGCATAGGAGCAAGCATAACATGCAAAGTGAACACAATAGTATGGGCATAAGGTGACAAGTGGTAAATAGCCCATAGCCATGTGAGAGCCAAGTAAAAGAGATGTGCGTAGTCCTTGCGCGAAGGGAACGGTGGTAAGGATAGTCCACGGGATCCCAAGTCATCGTTGCTCTCAAGAGCTCGTTTCGTCAACTCTTGGGATTGAGAGGTTGACGAGTATACATGAGTACCTACACAAAACAAAGACAAAGGGAAAATTGTGTGTGTGTGGTATATGTACACATCATCCATCATGATGCGCACGTGCTTGTGTCGGTTAGCACAAAAGATCAAATGCTCAAATAAATGAGATGCGTGATATAGAAACATATCATCCATCATGAGAGGTTTGTTATTATGTATAGCATAATGGAGACTCAAAGGATGTAATGCATCATGAGAAATATCTAGAGCATTGTTATTCATGGAATGCATATAGTGTACACTATCATGTGAATCATGCAAAGTATGAAATGCATCAAGATCTCCGAATATGTATGAGGAAACTATGGTGGTCTCCTCATGAGATGAGTAGCAACATCACGTGGAGAATATTGACAACATCCAAAACAATGTATATTCGAAACAAAGTGATCATGGCATGTCATAGTAGAGGAATTGCGCAAATCATGTAAAGGAAGCATGGCAATATCATCACAAGAGAAGCAAAAGCCAATGACCATCATCTCGTCATCGATGCCATAAGTGTAAATGGGATTGATTTTAATGGGGCATGCATAGTTACTATGTTGAGATTGAAATGATGTAATATGGGAGATCTCACTCATAGCATACGACAAGTTCAAAGGATTGTCAAACATGAAGTGACCAATAGAATTTTCACATGATATCCTATGGAGCATAACATCACAACTAGGCAACTCAATATGCTCATCATCATATTCATCATAAATAGGTAAGTCAAGGCATGTAGAAGTTTAACTAGCATGAAGCATGGGAATAGGTGGGTCAACATCATGGGAGCAATCGATGTCAAGAGAGTCCACTAGTGGGACAAGAGAAGCACCTTCACCTATGTTACCTTTGGAGCATCGCTCATGTGTTGTTGGTGAGGTGTTGAAGATCCTAGCGTTGTCATCTTTATCATGATGGAACCATGTGGGGGTGCATCATCGTCCACCATGGCCATCGTCATCTCCATTGGACGGATGGACTCGCCGAGGATAGGTGTGTCGTAATGTAGGAGACCTAGCACCAAAGAATAAAACACACTAGGAGTAGAGGGTAAGTCGTTATAAATCATAGTGGCCTCACATGTCGTGTCAACTACCTCACTCGCTAAGTGTTGTGGCTCACTCACTCCCTCAAGGATGCTCTCACTCATATGGTTGGTGGAGTCACTCAAATGGCGCCCAACCTCACATAGGATGTGTGGCATGCTCTCATGTGTGGGGCTAGTGGTGGTCACACTCATCCTCTCATAGGAAATGCTCTCAATGTCACGTATGGTGGAGTCACTCATCTCACTCATGGGGTGGTGGCTCTCCTCACATGGCAAATGGGGCATCTCGACATATGTGGGTGTCGGAGAGATGTAGGTGCAAATGTATCCATGCGCGGTCGCGTAGCTTGACTCAGAGTATGAGTCCAATGTGGGCGTCGTCTTCATGTTGTTGCAGAGGTTCGCGCTCTTCGCTGTAGTCGAAGGGAATTTCCCATGCTCGGCCATCTTCCTTGAGGGGCTTCCGAAGATGGAAGTGTCGCCCTCGCTCATAGGTAGTCGCCTTGGACTTGATGAAGTCGATGTAGGCGTACACGTGGGAAGTAGGTGAAGATGCCGTACGTCCAAAGGCGAAGATGCCTTGATAGCACTTGGCGAAGATGCCAAAGTGGTTGTTGTAGCCGTAGCACCGTCTTGGTGGTGGTTGTCTCGCGGTCTTCTCTTTTTCTCATGAAGCTTGGACTTGGCGTGAAGTAGGGCTTGTTGAGACTTATGCATTTGTGCTTATGGAGCATCTTCATGATGATGATGTCATTGTCGTGCTTGAGCTCGTAGAGGATGTCGTTCGTCTTCGTCGTGCACATGTTGCTTGGAGGTGACTTGCCCTTCATGACGATGTGGATCACGAACGTGACGGTGGTCGCCATGTAGATGTGGACGAGGACGATTTGCACTTGCATCTTTTTCGTGCTCCGAAGACTTGTGGCTTGAATGTCGCCGCCTTGAAGATGACGAAGGGGAAGAAGACTTGATCAAGGCTCTAATCTCCTCCATCCTTGCATCTTGTTCCTCTTTATGTGCGAAAAGCTTCTTGTCGATGTAGTCCCGTTTCCTTGCTTCGGAGTGACGAATGTCGATGGAGATGTTCTCGATGCGCTCTCGCAATCTTGATTGTGCGCCTTGCATTTGTCGTTGTAGATCGAAGATGGACGCTTTGGAAATGTAGTTGTACACGCCGTCATTGTTGCCGTAGACCAGAGAGGAAATGCCTTGCCTTGACCAATGTTGAAGATGGATCAATGATCACTCAAATGTGTAACAAGGAAATAGCACAATTGGTACCAATTCTTGTCGGTTCTCACACCTACACAAGTAAAGCTTATGGTAGAGCTCGGTGAGGATAGTGGAACAAAAATTTGATGCAAAATGTTAGCAAGAGTCAATAATGTTGAAAGAGATTCACAAATATGCAAGCGAAACAAGTAGACCAATACCAATATGTATGGCACACGGAAACGCACACACGCATAGAGAAATGGGGTCGTGCAACCAAGGAATGAGCACAAAATGTGGAATCCACGGAAAACGCTCGTGTTGCACAACTCAAGAGAGACGCTAGCACGATTGCTCAATAGGAGGATACGACACTTGTGCACAACCTATAAGATGCAAAATGGATAAACTTTTATCCCAAGTATGCTATGTATGTATGGTTCCCGGTGTTTCTCTCAAGATGATCCAAGATGATCGGATATGACAATCTTATATGCAATGTGGTATGATGCTATGGAACTTGCTTACAAGCTTCTTTGCTCTCTTTCTTTTGCTTAAAAGCTTTATTTCTTTTTCTTTTTTTGTATGACCACTTTGCACAATGCACAAAACAAGATAGCAATTGTGTATATGCGGGAACAAACTTGTGACACAAGCTATGATACCAATATATGCACCACGATGATATGGTATGTATGCTATGGGAAGTATGATCACTAATGTGCACAAGTAACGTTGCCGGCATACTCAAATGGCTAGTCTCGATAGGCAAGTAACGCAAAATGGGCTAGGGGTTAACAATGCAATGGCAAGGGGAATATACAATGGAGGGATACCACGATACCAAGATGATATGGAGGTTACCGTCCGGCGATGATGAGTAGCGGTGTTCTTGATGTAGAAACCAAGATGACGGAGACTCGTCCCTAAGTAGCCGAAACACCTTAGGAAACGGAAAAACAAGAAATCAAAATCTCAAACGTCAAATGTCAAAATGGTGGTAGCGGAAAGCGGTGGTGGTTTGCACTTGGCAATGCGGAAGTGGAATGATGGGCTATACACGTGTCGGAGTTGAAGTTGCCATCCCTAAGTAGCTTAAACACCTTAGGAGACACAAGCCACAACTTAAACAAAATTGGGTTAAATTGGGGTGGAAATGTATGGTGGGCACGTCTATGCGGAAGTGGTGGTGGTGGTTGATGAAGATGCAATTGTCCCTAGGTAGCCTAAACACCTCAGGAGACTCGAACCACTACTCAAGCAACCACTAATGGGTTAGGTTGCGGAAGTCGGTGGTGGTGTAGCGGATGATATGATGGAGGGCCTAGGTAAACTTGCCAAAATTTGGAAAATTTGATGGAGTCAAATGATGTTGCAACCTATCTATATGGATGGGGGGTGTCAATAGCTACTCAACGAGCTAAAGAATGCGAAAATCGGACTCCGGATGTGAAAGTTATGGTCAAAACGGTGAAACACGGGAGGCTGAAATGACAGCGGGCGACATCCGAGGTTTCGGCCGGATGTCCGGGACCTGATGTCCAGAACCTTGCACGAAAATGCGCTCTAGGAGCCGGATGTCCGGGCTAATGGGCGGATGTCCGGGATGGCCGGATGTCCGGGCTCCAAATCCGAGGATGAACTCGAGGAACTCGATTTTGGGGCGGAAATTGATGATTTCAGGGGCAAAATTGGAGAGATTTCGTGGATGGAAAGTGGAGAAACTTGGGGAGATGCTAGATCCACTTGAAACCAAGCAAATCCATGGATCAAAATCAACAAAACATCATCAAACCAACAAATCGCAAAAAAAAATTGGGGGCTATTTTTGGTGGGGATTTTCGGATTTAGGACGAAATCAACAAAATCAAGCTAGAAAACAAAGGGTAGGGGCTCCAAAAGCATGATCAACATGGCTCTGATACCATATGATACGGGGCTAACCCAGTGTAGGCCATTCTTTCACGATTGGAGTGGGATCCCTCGAAGAACATGATGAACACGGGGAAGAATGGGGAGAAATCACAAGGGAAAACACTCAATAACAAGTCCAATCACACATCCACTAGACAATCAAACACACAAGATCCACAAGGTACATGAACAACAAAGGGAAAGATATAAGGTAAGGTTTATCTCCAAGAGGAGGTCTTGATGATATCCTCGACGGATCTTCCCACGAGGGGGTCTTGATGATATCCCGCAGGATCTTCTCCTAGATGGAGGTCTTGGCCTCCAATGGAGTAGTGGTCTCTCTCTCTCAAGAGTAGAGATAGGTAGGAGGAAAGCTCACATACAAATGAGTTATCACTTTGCTAACCCTAACTAGAGGAAGGGGATGGAGTATATATAGACTAGTCCACGAAGGGGTAAGTGAGGAGGGGATACATGGGCCTCTGGCCCGTCTCTACGCGTAGGCGGGCGCCGGATGTCCGGGCTGGGGCCCGGATGTCCGGCCTTTCGCGGGAGACCGGATGTCTAGGGCACGGGCCGAATGTCTGGGCTGGCGAGGTCGGCCTCGGTGTTCTCTGGACAGGGGGCGCCGGATTTCCGGGGTTGGTCGCTGGATGTCCGGGCATTGCTGAGGCGCCGGATGTCTGGGTTGGCGCCGGATGTCCGGCCGCTGATGCTTTTGTCCGTCTATTGGGGCCGCTCCTGCGCGGCTATCCAGCCTCTGGCCCGGATGTCTGGCCACTGTAGCTTCAGCAGCTCCGTCTTCTTCCGTCGTCGCTTGCAGGCTTCCCTCGCGGATGGTGTAGTGGTTCCTTGGCGCTTGCACTCCTCCTCGACATCCGTGAAGCTTCGACAATACCTATGCATGCACACGGGAGAAGTGTCAAGTAGTATACCATCCTCGAAGGGGTCAAATGAACACGTGTAAAGGAGAAGATTCACCTTTATGTATGAGAAGTAGAGGTCCCACGTGTCACTTGCCAAACGGACTCTTGACATGGTGATGACCGTAGGATGCTCCGCATCATATAGTCTTCTATGATTGCTAGTACTCAAAGCACATTTTTAGAACAAATAGCATCCATCGAACACAAAGGAGGATAGGGGCTTAATGTTTGGCCTCCCAACTAACTTATCATAGAGATAATTGTCAACAATAATAACTCATCATCAAATATATCTGACTAGATATATGTGCTTGGATCTTTCCCCACCACATGATACTTGCCACTGGAGAATAAGTGAGGTTGGAATGAGAAGTTGACTCAACATGAAAAGTAAATAGATAGGCCCTTCGCAGAGGGAAGCATGGATTTTTTAATGCGGTAGAGCTCATTACTTAAAACAAGGATAATTTCATTTGAGAGGTGTACTTTTCCTATCAATAGTTTAATGACAAAGTTTTCAATATCTTCCATGCTAAACACATTAATGGTGGTTCTCATAATGAAAAAGTTTTACTCCCTGAAAGCACATTTGCTCCCTTCACTACTATAGGATGGTCCTAACGCGACACATGTATCGGAGACACTTCTACCAAACTGTGTGTGTTGATGAATCACAAACAGTATTGTAATAAAACTGTCACCAATAAAACGAACTTTGTGCGATGGCAGAGACACCAAGAACGGTTCAGATTAGAGTGGCGTGTGCGATATGTGGCATACAATTGATCCATATGAACTATTTGCGATGAGCCAAAACAACAGAAACGGTCAGCCAGATCAAGGTGTGTGCGATATATGGCATACAGTTCACTCGGATGAACTGTTTGTGATGAGCCAAAACAACAGAAAGTATTCGACTTAACAAGATGTGTGTGATTCATGGCAACCAGGTCAATAGTCAGAATTGTGTGGGAAGACCAATAATAACATAGACGATTCCTGATAATAAGCCGTGTGTTGTGGGAAAACACTTGCTGGTAATACAATTGTCAGCGATTGATGAAATCATCAACGACGGGTTCCGTAGTTTAGTCCATAGGTGATGTGATTTGCTTTATCTACAGAAGAACAACATGTATACTTATAAGAACATGATTGCTAACCAAATTAAACATCCAATTACATAAGTGACTATACACAACATTTACACACACCTCAATAAACAATTACATGCATACTAAACTAGGAGAAACGATCATCTAATCATATACTTCTTGTGATGCTGTCGCCACTGCTCTGTGGCTCGATCCCTCACCTGGGGCAGGACGAAGGCACTTCCTCATGTCAACGATCCACATGTACATCTCGTAGCTTGTGTGCGCGTCCTTGGTCGCATACTTGACATGTTCTTCATCCAGTCTCTACACCTAGGCACCGTGCCAGGCGGTCTTGTCCTTCTTGCTCTCATCCTTGATCTTCATGTAGCAGGGTCGATGATGTCCGAGGTGAGGTCTACCAAGGAGTCCTTGTTCTTCGTGCTGCCGCATACCCTGTAGTGGTCACGGATGTTGACAAACTTCTGGCAGGCAAAGCCCAAAATCTCAAGCACTTTTAGATCATGCTCGGTGTCCATCGTAGCGAAACTGTAGCCGAAGTAGTAGCGAAACTGTTGATAAACCAAGCGAAATGCTCGGAAGGCCTTGTGGCCAGGCAGTAGTGGTAGATGAGGACGTGATGGCGTATGCACAACTGGGCGGCGACAACCTTCTGATCATACCCGGCATGTCCGCTGGTGAACTCGAGGTCCAAGCCGACCACTTGGTACTTGTCCTTGGCAAGAAACTGGTCCATAGTGTGGATGAAGCTCTCCATCGAGAACGGCTCATTCGTGTACACCACCAAGAGGTTCTTCCCACTGGTACAACGAGCTACTATACCAATGGTTTTTAACCGCTTTCCATGATGACATTTTAAACTATCGCCTTGCCAGTGTGGGTGATAGGAGGGTCCTTCCAACATGACCAAGAAACCGTTGGGGATAGCGAGTCGCAATGCATATGTTTTGCATAATTAAGCGTATGCGATGCCAGCATCTATCCCAAAACGTGAGTCTTTAGACAACTATTTGTGATATCTCGAATATCCCAGACGCTCCATCCTTGCTACTCGTTTGTGCTTGCACTACCATTTACGATGCTACCCCCATCACAAACAGTTCATGATTATAGAATGTGTATGATAAGTAGACAATCACACCCATTTACTTTTCCTCGATTGTATGTGATTCGATGTAAGAGTGCATATAGTTGTCCCTATAAAATTGTATGTGAAGCTTGAATATATCCCACACGATTCAACCGTCATACCCGCGTCGAAAGAAGGCATATCGCACGCATTCTCCTATGAACAAACGTTTACGATGCACACGACATCATAACCAGTCCATAATTACCAAGCGTGTGTGATAAGGTGACTTCCTCAAACATTTAATAAGAAGGAACTGTGTGCGATGATGTTGTTAATCTCACACGTTTTTTCTTGGCTGATCGTGTGCGTAGTAGAGATTCATCACACACGTAGGGGATATGAGAAACATGTCTGATCTTGACGTGTATCACACACATTTTGCTTTTGCAAACCATGTGTAGTGTATTGGCATGCAGAACATAATTTGTCCCTAATTTAATCCATGCATTTAAAAATCACATATTTTGAATTTAGAAGTAGGCAGTCACTTATTTCATATCAAACCATGTTTATTACAAATATAGGTTCAAGCCCGAATCCATAATTCGATGTATAGGTACATATAATGAAGAACTACAGAAGCACCAAGTAAAGAATGATGAACCATAGTTGTACTAAAGACTGCAAAGAGAGAGGCGAAAGACATTCTGGTTGCTGGAGAAGGTGAAGCAGAATGCCCATATTATGCCCTCCTCCATGCGTAATGTGCGCATGACTCTAGGCCACCCCCTTGTGATGGTTGCTTGCCCATCCTTCACTGTCTTCACTAGAAATTCTTGATGCTCATTGTAGTCTCGATGAAATACTTTGACCTTCATTGCATGTCCACTAATCATGTACTTTGCGAGGTAATCTTGAGTAAACAGTTTTGGGAACCACTGCAAATGAAAATGATTCAATTGTTGTATAACAAGTCATTACACTACAAAAAAAGACACATCCATGACATTTTGGGCCGAACGAATTTTTCTATGTCATGCTTATGACACTTCTATGACGACAATTGTGACAAAAGCATGTATCATTATAGATATGGTGGGCTCCTACTTCTATGACAAAAAATCATGACAGAAAATGGGTTTTGTGTCCTGGGTGTGCTAGGGACGCACCTGCATGACATTCTTTGGGCCGTCCATGACAGAAAAAATCATGGTAGAAGTTAGGGCGAGGAAAATTTCGGGGAGTTCCCGGTTTGGGTGGGTGGTTGGGGACGAGTGATGCACAGAGGGATTGTGCGTTGCTCTCATACACGTACGCGCGTGTGTGTGAGGCATTCGGCTCTAACTGAACCCGAGCGAGGCATTCGCTTACTGAACCCAAATGATTGCACTAGCTACGTTACTGAACACGAGCAATCAATCCCTGGCTGTTAACTGAACCCGAGCGATTCTTTCTCTACTGCTGCTAACTGAAGCCAATCGAACCTGCTGCTGCCTCTTGATGAATAGTGACCGTTGTTGGGGGTTGGATGAATAGTTCCTGGTGGAGGTTGGATGAATAGGATCATGTGGTAGTAGTAGGCCGTTGCCACTGGATGGACCCCGATCGAGAGGAGGCCGCCACACTCAAGCCGGTTGGGGGTGGATGAACAGGACGCTGTCGACGGCTGGCTGAACAGTAGCCGGTGGAGGGTGGAATGAACAAGACCCCGTGGATGAACAGTAGCTGGTGGAGGCTGGAGGAAGTCGAGGTGGATGAACAGTAGCAGGTGGCGGTTGGAGGAAGTTGACGGTGGATGAACAGTAGCCCATGGAGGCTAGAGCAAGGCACTAGACGGTGGATGAACAGTAGCCCGTGGAGTCCCGTTTTGTGGTACGACATATCCCTCCCGATGAACAGGACGCCGTTTTGACTATAGGCGCTCCAACACAAGTCCGTTTCCTCTGTTTTACGATACACCACACCCCTCCCGATCAACAACACCCCATTTAGACCGTAGGAGCTCGAACACAAGTGCGTTTCCACCATACTGTGGTACGCCAGACACCGTTTTGGCTGTTCCGTCCAAGCCGGTTGGCTCCCGTTGAACAGGACGCATTCCGACCTAGTCTGTTGCCTCCCGATGAACACGACGCTGTTTCTCCGTTCTGACCCAGCCGGTTGGCTGCCCGATGAACATGACGTCATTGTTGCTGTCCGTTCCTTCTCCATGTACACAAGCACTGGCCGTACGTATGCGCGAGTAGGCGTTCGAGATCGCGCATGTATGTACGTACGTGGCCGTATTTTTTGGCATGTGGCTGTATGTATCTGTACACCGTTTAGACGGGACTGCCTGAACTGTTACATCGGGAGCTCTACTACTACACATGCCGCTGCTTGCTCAGCCACGGTTCATGTAGAGACCGATCGACCATTATGTACGTACACGTTCGCAACCAAACAAACAACGCTACATACGCTTCGACCGAGTGGGTCCCAGCCATCAGGGAGGATAAGCACACACTTCCTTGCGTGCAAAGATATAGCTGGTGGGTCCCGACTGTCAGGGGAGGAATCATTTTTATTTTACGAGTAATAAGGAGGCACTTCCTTGTGTTCGAAGATGTAGCTGGTGGGTCCAGCTGTCAGCCTCACAGCCTAAAGTCCTCTTCCGATGGCTGTCGTTCATTGACCTCGTTGACCACGAGGCACCGAGAGCATCAAGGTGGTGGATGGCGGCGAGGCCTAGGAAGAGAATGACATGGAGCCAGAGAAGACGAGACAAGTGGATGCCCACGCGGAGGGGAGTACGAGGGGTGTGGGTGAGTAGAGGGATGGCATGGCCAGTGGTGTAGCACAACCGACCACGGGTTGCAGTAGCAGGCGGTCCAGCCGGCACTGGTTTAGGTGGCTGGAGCAAGAAGATCAGAGATTGAAGAAGCAGCGCGGTCGTTGGATGTTAATCCAATGGTCACTGCTGCTAGAATTGTTTGTTGACTAGGTTAACAAAGCCCTGCATCGTGTCAACTTAGTAGGCCCACAAGTCAGCCTCCGAATCAGGTGGGTCCGAGCTAGGAGGGGAGGAATCTTTTTTCTTGCGTGTAATAAGGAGGCACTTCTTTCCGTGCGAAGATGTAGCTCGTGGGTCCTAGCTGTCATGGGGGGGGGGACTTTTTTTGCGTAATAAGAATGAACATCCTTGAGTGCGAAGATTGTAGCTGGTGGGTCCAACCTGTCAATGGGAGGAATCGTTTATTCCCGCATAATAAGGAGGCACTAGCTTGCGTGCGAAGATGTAGCTGGTGGTTCCCAACTGTTAGACTCTTGACGTACTCCATGTTGGCTCTCGTTGTTGACCATGCATCGTCGAGCGGACCGCGGCAGTGGATGACGGCGAGGCCTAAGATGGAAACGATCTGGAGTCATGGAACAAGGGGCACTGGAGTCCCTAGAGGAGGGGAGTACGAGGACTGGTTTGGTTGCCGGGTGAGGCTGCCTTCGCCGGAGAATAAAGGAAGGTGTGGGAGAGTACAGGTATGACCTGGCCACCGTTGGGAGTAGGGTGGGGCGGTGAGGCCTATGCGACAGCACAGCTGGCCACGGGGGGCAGATACAGGCGCTCCAGTCGGCGATGGATTTGGCGGCTGGAGCAAGAGCAACTAGATCAGAGATTGAAGAAGCAGGACCGCCGTTGGATGTCAATCCAACGACTACAGATGTCAGAATAATTTGTTGACTTTTTTGTTTTAGACCATTAAATCAATGTGTTCACTAAATGGACAACACCTTGCGCATGCTTCATCTAGTGGGCCAACAAAGTCAGCTTCGAAAGCTGTGGCGGAATGCAACCCATTTATTTAGGTTTTACAACCCATTTCATTTTGTTTGCCAATACATCTATTTCCTGGGCTTTGACTCAAAAAATAATCTATTTCCTGGGTTGTGTAAAAGTAAAAATGCCGATTTACTATTTATGATAATTTACAGTGTGTTTGATTATTTATTCAAATACACCTATTTACTGGGCTGGGTGAAAAATAATATTGCGTACATGCATCCCCTTTATCCTTTCTGATAATTTACAAGCCATTTGATTTTAGTAGAAATGGACCCATTTTCTGGGATGGGTGAAAAAACAATGATGGTCTAGACTGAGCATTTCGTATAAAAAATAATATTGAGATAGGAATATTGTTAAAAAATTAAGCTCGACTTGGTAATCTTATTATATGAAAAATAAACTGAGCTGTGCATTTTATTAAAAGAAACATAGGCTAGGCCACGCTTATTTTAGGATCTTGGGTACCACTGTCGGCCCAGTTGCATTGCTGATGTTCATCGAAAAAGGCCTATGTAGTACAATACAACTTTACATGGTGTTCGACTATATTTTGTGCACTATTACATAAAATAATAATTTGGTATTTTTCTTAATGAGTTCTAATGCAGGTTATACTGGTCTACATTACATTTGATGTGATCATAGACTCATAGTGCATTTGCAGGTATGTGCACACACTTAGCTGATTCCTGCCTCACGTACTGGATGCATGCGGGCACTAAAAAACACTAGTGCAGCTATGCCATGCATGTAGTGTGTGCCGAATGGATGATACGTATATACACACGTATGTACTTGGATATGCGCTTTGGCCGGTGTATGGGAACCCTTCTAAACACCCCGGAATGTATCCGTACATAGTATATGTATGTATCCAAGTATGGGGCCAGCCGGCAAGTTAAA
Organism: Triticum dicoccoides; assembly: GCF_002162155.2. Taxonomy (NCBI): domain Eukaryota; kingdom Viridiplantae; phylum Streptophyta; class Magnoliopsida; order Poales; family Poaceae; genus Triticum; species Triticum dicoccoides. The sequence continues at coordinate 348,861,451 of NC_041385.1, read as the reverse complement.
CATGTGCACGTGTTTGCTTGGGTGCAACTTACATCTAAAGCACGTACGGGGAACCAAGTGATCGCCATGCGAGCAGACATAACCGGCAAGCTATCAAATGTTGGAAACAATTAAAGCGAATCATACAAGAAAGGAATGCATGAAATAACAAGGCAATGTATTGGGGTATTTATTTTTCTTTGTGCAGGTTTGTGCCTCAGGCAAAATATTAGAAGGAAACCTCAGCGTCGTGGTCATTGGATATCCATCCAACCCTAGCACCCAGCCAACCTATAACCTATAAATACAAGACTTCAGGTTCGCAGGAGAGGGAGAACCAGAGATCTGGTGCAAGGGCAGAAGATGCATCATCGCAGCCGAGAACCTCATGCACACACAGGGCAGAGACGCGCCTGTTGGCGGCGTCAAACCCAAGTGCAAAGGAGGACGCGCTCATGGCGGCGTGATGTCTGGTAGGCCAAGGACGTCGGCGACGGCATGATAGAGGATGCGTAGAGGACGTCGCTGATAGTAGACACACTATGCTATGGACGGGAGCTCGCGATGCATGCATGTGCAACAACCCTCTAGGTACGTACAGTCTTTTTCTTGGCAGGTTCCATTGATAGAGGCAAAGGTGTCCCGTCTTTCGATGAGATGATGGATATCGCTTTGGTGGAAGTCGACTTTGACGATCCGACTACGAACGTGCGAGGACGTCGCGCCTTAGCAATCGCTAAACCAACTCCGAGAGGTTATTGACCACGTCGGAGCATGATCAACCTCACCACGAGGGTCTGTTTCCTGCGAGCAAACGAAGAACAAGCAAGAAATTGAGATTGCAATCTGGATATTGCGAATATAAGAGGAAAGCTTTATTAATGAAGGTGGGGTTCTGTGACGTCTTGGTCTGGTCGTTGATCACAAAAGAAGTACGCGAAGTTGCAGCTATGGCGAACTTTTAATCTAAACAAAACCCAAAGTCTAAACGGTGCCCTAAGGGTTGTATATATGGAGGAAGAGGGGGTGAAATTCGTGGCCCTTGGTGGAGGGATCCGAAACTAACCCCATCTCTTGTTTCCCCACACATACGGACTCTAAAAATAGCCTATACTTATGTATTTCGAAATTACATGGGCCTGGCCCAATAATAAGGTGACGCAACACCTAGAATCGCCTTTGGACGAAATTTATGAAGTGGCATCTTGTATATTTCGTCCAAGGCTTCATGCACTCATTATGGTGGCTTCAAAGTCCTGAAATCATCACTTGTAACTCCGTTCTTGTTCCCCTTGCGCATGCCATCATCTCCATGCTTGTTCTTGCTCCAATGTTCGTCCTTCTCCAAGCTAGACCCTTCATTTGTAAGCAAAACAAATGTATCCAATTTAGGCAGCATTATATTCTCATGAACATTAGAATCATTACCAAGAAACGAAAGTACCTGATAATTTAATTGGCGTGCGCGAGCTCTAGTAATTGGTCCAGTACATGTAGCAGTAGGGGCTGTGGGTGTAACAATGGTATTGATGTCCTCATCATCCTCCCCTTCTTGAAATGAAGTCGTCCTCGACGGAAGCTCATCTTTCTCACCCAAATAAGGATTCAAGTCTGCATTGTTAAAAGTGGGTCTAACTCCAAAATCTGCAGGCAGCTCAAGTTTATATGCATTATCATTTATTTTCTCCAACACCTTAAAAGGTCAATCAACACATGGAATTAACTTTGATTTGCGCAAATCAGGAAATCTATCCTTACGCAAATGTAACCAAACAAGATCTCCAGGTGCAAATACAAGATGTTTTCTACCCTTATCTCCAGCAAGTTTATATTTAGCATTCATACACTCAATGTTTTCCTTAGTTAACTCATGCATTTTTAAAATCAATTCAGCACGTTGTTTAGCATCAAAATTAACCTTCTTCGAAGATGTAAGAGGCAACAAACATCAATAGGTGCACGAGGTAGGAAACCATACATAATTTCAAAAAGGCACATCTTAGTAGTAGAATGCAATGAACGATTATAAGCAAATTCAATATGAGGCAAGCATTCTTCCCACATTTTCTTATTATTCTTCAAATCAACCCTAAGCATAGTAGACAATGTTCTATTGACTACTTCAGTTTGTCCATCAGTTTGGGGGTGACAAGTAGTACTAAAAAGCAGTTTAGTCCCCAATTTAGCCCATAAACAACTCCAAAAGTGTCTAAGAAATTTAGTATCACGATCTGAAACAATAGTATTGGGCACACCATGCAAGCGAATAATTTCACGAAAGAACAAATCAGCAACATTAACGGCATCATCGCTTTTATGACATGGTATAAAGTGTGCCATTTTCGAGAATCTATCCATGACAACAAATATGCTATCGCTCCCCTTCTTTGTTCGAGGTAAACCTAAAACAAAGTCCATAGATATATCCTCCCAAGGAACACTAGGTACAGGCAAAGGCATATATAAACCATGAGGATTGAGTCGTGACTTAGCTTTTTGACATGTAGTGCAGCGAGCAATAAAACGCTCAACATCCCGTCCCATCTTTGGCCAAAAGAAATGTGTAGCAAGTATGTCCTCTGTCTTCTTCACGTCAAAGTGTCCCATTAATCATCCTCCATGCGCCTCCTGCAACAACAAAAGACAAACGGAGCTAGCTGGAATGCATAGCTTGTTAGCACGAAACACAAATCCATCATTAACGACGAACTTGTTCCATGTTCTCCCTTCTTTACAATTCTGCAATACATCTTTAAAATCAGCATCATGCACATATTGATCTTTGATGGTCTCCAAACCAAATATTTTGAAGTCAAGTTGTGAAAGCATAGTATAGCGACGAGACATTGCATCAGCAATAACATTTTCTTACCCTTCTTGTGTTTAATAACATAAGGAAAAGTCTCAATGAATTCAACCCATTTAGCATGTCTATGATTCAGTTTAGCTTGACTTTTAATATGTTTCAAAGATTCATGATCAGAATGTATAACAAATTCTTTGGGCCATAAATAATGTTGCCATGTCTCTAAAGTCCGAACAAGAGCATATAATTCTTTATCATAAGTAGAATAATTCAGACTATGCCCACTCAATTTTTCAGAAAAATATGCAACAGATTTGCCATCTTGTAATAACACACCTCCTAATCCAATTCCACTAGCATCACATTCAAGCTCAAAAGTCTTATTAAAATCAGGAAGTTGGAGTAAAGGAGCATGTGTCAACTTATCTTTCAATACCGTGAAGGCTTCTTCCTGTGCGGTACTCCAAACAAAAGGCACATCCTTCTTTGTAAGCTCATTGAGAGGTGCAGCAATGGTGCTGAAATCTCTCACAAAACGCCTATAGAATCCAGCAAGGCCAAGAGATTCCTCACTTGTGTGACCGTTTTGGGTTGCGGCCAACTCTCAATAGCTTCAATCTTGGCTTTATCAACTTCAATTCCCTGTGGAGTAACAACATAGCCAAGAAAAGACACTCGGTCAGTGCAAAAGGTGCATTTCCCAAGGTTACTAAACAAACATGCATCACGTAGAGCAATAAAAACAACACGTAAATGTTCCAAATGTTCCTCCAAAGTTCTGCTATAAATCAATATGTCATCAAAGTAAACTACCACAAATCATCCAATGAAAGCACGTAAAACTTCGTTCATTAAAATCATGAAAGTACTAGGTGCATTAGTTAACCCAAAAGGCATGACTAACCACTCATATAATCCAAACTTAGTTTTAAATGTTGTTTTCCATTCATCCCCCAATTTCATACGAATTTGATGGTATCCACTACGCAAATCAACCTTGGAGAATATTGTAGAGCCACTCAATTCACCTAGGAATAGGATGACGATAACGAATAGTAATATTATTAATGCCTCTACAATCAACACACATACGCTATGTACCATCCTTTTTTGGCACTAAAACAATAGGAACAGCACAAGGACTAAGGGATTCGCGTATATAACCTTTGTCGAGAAGCTCTTGTACTTGACGCATAATCTCCTTCGTCTCCTCTGTATTGGTACGGTATGATGCACGGTTGGGTAGCGATGCACCGGGAATTAAGTAAACTTTATGTTCAATCCCTCGAATAGGTGGTAATCCCGGTGGCACATCTTGTGGGAAGACGTCAACGAACTCCTGCAAAATCTTAGTGACAGCAGGGGGCAAAGAGAAAGGCACGTCCTCGAATGAAAATAATGCCTCTTTGCACACAAAAGCATAGCAAACATATTTGCTAAAATCTAGCTCATCAATATCAGATTTAGTGGCAAGTAAACATGCACTTTTCAATTTAATTTCAGAAGCAACACTAGATGGTTTATTATTAGGCTTCATTTGTTGCTCAAATTCTTTTGCCACAATCTGATTTTCACTCTTATTCTTCTCCTGTTTTTCTTTATTAGCTCTATTAATATCATCTTTCAAAATGGAATCAGGAGTCATAGGAAGCAAAGTAATATTTTTATCCTTATGAACAAGAGTATACTGATTGTTTCTACCATGGTGGATAGAATTTTTATCAAATTGCCATGGTCGACCAAGTAATAAGGAACATGCTGGCATAGGTACCACATCACAATCAACATAATCAACATATGTAGAGAGACTAAAATGCACACGAATAGTACGTGTTACCTTAATCTTGCCGCTGTTGTTGAACCATTGGATGTAGTAAGGATGTGGATGTGGTCTTGTGGTGAGAGAGAGCTTCTCCACCATCTCAATGCTAGCCAAGTTGTTGCAGCTCCCTCCGTCTATGATAACGCGCATAGAACGTTCCTTCACAACTCCCTTTGTATGGAACAAATTATGCCTCTGATTTTGCTCAGCTTGTGTGACCTACACACTCAAAACATGTTGAGCAACTAAACATTCATACCTGTCAGCGTCTTCAGGAGCCATGTATTGCGTCTCATGATCAGAATCATCTCCACCGTGTTCTTCACGTGTAATAAGAGCCAACGTCTCCTCATCATAGTCACTAGCGGACTCATACCCACCATCCTCAGTAGCAATCATCACACGCTGAGATTTGCATTCTCTCGCATAATGACCTCTTCCCTTAAAACGACGACAAATAATATCACTTGTGTGCCCAGTTGATGTCATGGAAGAAGAAGAGCTCTGTGTAGGCCCGACAGGTGCGTTCTTGGCAGATAGTGGTGGTTGTGCCTGCTTTCTTATATCACGGCTGGAGGTGGCACCTAATGGAGGTGCTGGTGCAGTGGAAGTAGAAGATGCACGCGGTGTCCATGATGAAGGTCGACCTGCAGAAAAGTTGGTTCGCGCCAATTCTTGTCGATCTTGCACTTCATGTTCAGCTTTACAAGCAAGATGGAATAAACACGTGATATTAGTATACTCCTTATACTCTAGAATGGTCTGAATCTCTCTATTTAATCCACCCATAAAACGTGCAAGCATAGGTTCATTCTCCTCAACAATACCACATCTAATCATGCCAGTTTATAATTCCTGATAATATTCTTCTACAGAATTTTTTCCTTGTCTCAAACGCTGCAATTTTTGAAGCAATTCACATTGATAATATGGTGGAACCCAATGAGTACGCTAGCGGTTTTCAAAGCAGCCCAAGTAGCTGGAATAGGATATAATCTACAATGTTCAGACGACCAAACACATGCAAAGCTAGTGAAAGCACAAACAGCAGCAGGAACACGTCTCTCCTCAGGATATTGTAAACATGTAAATCGTTGGTCAGTTTCTAACTCCCAAGTAAGATATATATCAGGAACATATCTACCCTCAAATGGTGGAATATTCAATTTCAGTTTAGGAAGATGGTCATGATCTTGTACCTCAGGGAGAGCCCTACCATTGTGATTATTTGCATGTGGACGACCTGGTGGTTGTGGTGCTGGTGGTTGCACGTAGTTCTGATTTTGACCAACCTCATCCTCGTAATCTCCCACATAATCATCCTCCGCATCAGCAGCAGGAGCCACAGAAGTATCAACAGCAGCACCAACAGTTTGGCCAGGCTGAAGAAGGACACGGCTCGCTCGGCGGAGGGCTGTTTCGCGACGTGGAGGTAGTAATTGTTGTTGTTGTTGCAGAGGTGCGACAGGTGCAGCCGGTGGAAGACGCGCAAGTAGTTCATTAAATTTGTTATTGAGCTTTGTTTCTAACGTCTTCTCATGGCCAGTGATCTTCTCCATGGCCTCTTCAAAATTGTTCAACACATCTTGCACCTGTTCAGTCATCATTTGCTGAAACTTATCATGAAGCTCCTTGTTCGTGAAGTTCTCCCAGTCAATCTCGTCGGCTTGTGATCCTGGCATGGTTAGCAGCAATAGAAACACACAAGAATATGATCCTACAGACTACTAACAAGTGGTGGTGGTGGGTGTCACAAATCCGTCAAGCAAAACTCAAATTCTTACCAGTTCTTACCCAGCAGCAGGCGGTGATCGGCAACCGTTGTAGTCAAAACTCTCAAAGCTTGGATAGAGCGATTACCAGGGAGAGTCAAACACATGATGTAGATGTATGTGGAGCTGGGAAGGCTTATAATATGGTAGCAAAAAGGATCAGCAATAATCAATTCAGAGATGCAAAGTTGAATAAACGCTCAACGACGGTACTGTGCTGGTCCTAGGCTAGACCGTGCTAGAGACGCGAGCCTAGAACACTAACAAAATCACGGCGCTGCACTTAAACAAGGGAAAAGCACACTCTGGAAAAAAATTCGCTCTTTTTTTGCGCTGCTCTTTTTTTTGCGCTGCTCTTTTTTTGCGAAAAATCACTATAATGGCGAGTGTCTCAAAACTCTTCCCAGGTAAAACTGACAAGATGGGCACGAAATTTTTTGACAATTTTTTTTCGAAAATCAGGACAGCGACGACGAAAAAGTGCGACAAAAAATCACTATGATGGCAATGTCTCAAAACACTCCTGGGGACCTAAAAATAGGATAGGGAAAAAATATTTTCGGTCGCCGAAATTTTGGCCTAAAAACTGCCCGGGGGTCTCCAGACTCTCTTTTTTTCCGAAACCTACTCAGGCAAGGAAACACGAATCTGAAATTAGATCGATCTCCGAAACAAACCTATTACGAAAAGAACTCGGATTGGTGGTGGATATATGGTGGTAGGATATGGCAGCGGTGGTGGTATATGATAGCGGTGGTGGTATATGGATATGGATCAGTGGTATATGGCAGCGTTGGTGGGATATGGCAACAACGATGAAGATGGTGCGGCGGCGGTGTGACAAACTGTGACAGAACTCGACAATCTAAAGGACTAGACGCTAAGACCAGCAACTAGACACAACGATGCAACCGCAAATTCAACAAAGCAAAACCCTAAAAAGATTATGCAAAGGCTCAAATTGGTTCGGATATGATGAACTAACCCTAATTTTTTTGTTGCTTTTTCGTGGACCGTAGGTATGAAGAACCGACTCGATCTAAACTATGAAAAACTATAAAATCTCACCAAGCAACCTGGAAATCTGATACCACTTGATAGAGGCAAAGGTGTCGTGTATTTCGATGAGATGATGGATATCGCTTTGGTGGAAGTCGACTTTGACGATCCGACTACGAACGTGCGAGGACGTCGCGCCTTAGCAATCGCTAAACCAACTCCGAGAGGTTATTGACCACGCCGGAGCACGATCAACCTGACCACGAGGGTATGTTTCCTGCGAGCAAACGAAGAACAAGCAAGAAACTGAGATTGCAATCTGGATATTGCAAATATAAGAGGAAAGCTTTATTAATGAAGGTGGGGTTCTGTGACATCTTGGTCTGGTTGTTGAACACAAACGAAGTACGCGAAGTTGCAGCTATGGCGAACTTTTAATCTAAACATAACCCAAAGTCTAAACAGTGCCCTAAGGGTTGTATATATGGAGGAAGAGGGGGTGAATTTTGTGGCCCTTGGTGGAGCAAAACAAATGTATCCAATTTAGGCAGCACCATATTCTCATGAACATTAGAATAATTACCAAGAAACGAAAGTACCTGATCATTTAATTGGCGTGCGCGAGCTCTAGTAATTGGTCCAGTATATGTAGCAGTAGGGGCTGTGGGTGTAACAATGGTATTGATGTCCTCATCATCCATAGAGGAGGAGGAGACATGCCCGTGGCAGCAGCATCAAACTGGAACTCAAGCACGAAGGAGGACGCGCCTGCGATGGCCACGTAGGCCCTGTCTTGCGGCGACGAGGACGCCGCGGAGATGGCGAGGCACACACAAGGAGGATGCACAGGAGGAAGCAGGAGATACGCCGTGGCGGCAGCGTCGAGAACATCAGGAAGGCCACGCCCACGACGGCAGCACGCTTGTCGGGCAACATGCACACGACCTAGCGCTGTCCGGTGGCGGTAGTGCATACGCCAAGAAGGATCCGCAGAGGCCAGATACGTACATATATGTCCTTTTTGTGTATGCAGGAGCCATGGCCACGAACACATCTCAATGCAAGGAGGTAGCAGCGGTGGAGAGCATGCACCGGCTGGGTTGGCAAGCCATGTAGCCGGTGTCCACAGACAATGTTTCAATCACACACGACACAACCACCACGGCGGCGCGCTCACCGGGCATCAGGCATGCTATTTTGCTCTATCCGGCAGTGGTTGGCGGAGGAAAAACGGATGGCGCGTGCACTAATGACCAACAACTTATCTCTACATATATCTATCCCTCTTTGTATTCATAGGTACACGCAACTGAGGAGAAATCATGTGGCGAACCAGGACGGAGTCATCCTGGCCGGAGGCGGCGGACGACGCACGCGGCAGGGAGGAGTCCACAAGGAGTCCGGCGGTGCCCTCGCACAAAAGGATGCATGCTAGAACAAGAAGGAGGTCATCGCCCACTTTTTCAACCCCGTTGACAAGACGGAGCCAAGGAACTCGCCGCGCAGCCACCGCCATCAAGCAGGTGCCGCAGAAAAAGGTGTCAAGCAGAAGATGGTGTCGTGGAGATTGAGGGACGCCACTGGTGTCCACTTCATCAAGATGGTGCCTCGGAGGACGGCGACACGGAGCTCGCTCGGATGACGCTCCGTCGTCTTCTTCATCAAGCCGGTGCCAGGGAGGACGGAGGCGTGGAGCTCGCAAGGAGGACGCTGCCAACGGCAACATCATCAAGCTGGAGCCCGGAGGCATGGAGCTCGTAAGGATGCCCCCGGCATGCCGCGGTGGATGGTGGTGTGGAGCTCGCCAAGACGACGCCCATCGGCCATCACCAACATCATCAACCCGATGTCGTGGAGGATCGTGGCGTGGAGCTGGAGGCGCGAAGCTCGTGGGGATGCCGCCACGCCGTGGAGGATGGCGACTCAGAGCTTGCTAGGATGATGCCCGTTGTCTTCTTCATCAAACTCGTGGTATGAAGGACAGAGGCCATGAGCTAGCGAGGCCGTGCCGTGGTGGATGGCGACACCGAGCTCGCTAGGACACCGTCCATCTTCAACATCATCAAGCTGGTGCCGCAGTGGACGGAGGCGTGGAGCTTGCGGGACGACACCACCAATGTCTACCTCATCAAGACGGAGCCTGCGACCTGGAGACCTTGAAGATGACACACGCCCCCGGTGCTGCCCGTAACACGGAGCCCGCGATACAAAGAAGATGGAGCTACGCGATGACACGTCTTCACCGACCCATACCACGATCCCCCAATGTGTTTCCTTTGTCTTGGCGGACCACTGAATACGGCGTCCAGCTGAGACGAGGTGCAGTCTTCATGGCGTACAAGTCTCGGCATACAGGCAACATGCTCCTTGTCTTAGCAGACCACCGAATACGGCGTCTAGCTAGGATGAGGCATCAAGCACGCCCTTCCATGATGTCACCTTTCTTCGACACCGTGATGCTTTGCCCTTGTCTTGCTGGACCACCGAATATGGCATCCAAACGAGATGAGGTGCACCCTTCATTGCATCAGGTATCGTTTGTCATATGGGTGGTGTGATTCTTGTCTTAGCAGACCACCGAACAAGGCGTCTAGCTGAGACGAGGCATCAACGACGCCCCTCCATGATGTTACCTTTCTGCGGCCCCGCGGCGTGATCCTTGTTTTGGCAGACCACCAAATACGATGTCTAGCTGAGACGAGGCATCAACCACGCGCCTCCCTGATGTTACCTTTCTTCGGCCCCGCGGCGTAATCCTCGTTTTGGCAGATCACCGAATACGGCCTCTAGCCAAGACGAGGCATCCACTACGCCCATCTAAGATGTTATCTTCCACGGTCTCGTGTGGCGGAGTCTTTGTCTTCACAGACTGTAGTAACCTCGGCGTCTTGTCGAGACGAGGCGCCAATCACACCGGCATTGCCGATATGAGCGTGCGTTGGTTTTACACCGATGCCGGTCTCCACAAAAGAATACTCTTGTGTGGTGACCCCTTGTGTACCCCGACGAAGCCACAACATCGTCAAGAAGTCCGAGCCAAGCAGGATCCATGCTATTCCAACACTAACTACATCAATGCTGTCAAGACCGATGAGGAACGACGACGAGGGCGGACATCGCTAGCACACACTACTAGGGAAAAGCCTAGCAGTAGCGCTGGTTTTGGCCTATCAGTAGCGCGGGTAAGCGCGCTACTGATAAGGCACTACAGCTAAAGCTTAGCAGTAGCGCCTACTGGTACTCGCTACTGCTATATCTACTTAGTAGTAGCGCTTTCCAGGACAATCACTTTTGCTAATTACTAGTAGCGCTTTCGAAAACAATCGCTACTACTATTATTCCGTGTTCCATTTCTTTTGAATTTTAGGTCGTATTCATACACCTATATACAATTTTTCATATAGTAGCAATTTAGAGATTGTTTTTACATCATAATGAGTTACTAAATCACTAGGTGAAAGAACCTTGGATCAGTTTCAAGTGCATGGATCCAAAGTAACCAATGGTCACTTTGGATCCATCCATTTGAAACGAATCTGCAGTTCTTTCACCCAATGACATAATAACTTATCATCATCATCATCATCATAATATCATTAACAACTTATCATCATAATATATCATTGTCATATAAATCCTCATAATCATCATTTTCGTCCATGATGAGACATCATATAACAACTTCGTCACTAGTTATAATAACAACTGCTCCTCATCATCATCATAGTACTCATAATCACTACACCTACTCAGCATCACCATCAAGTCTAAGACATTGTAGTCATATATAATCAACACTAACTAATTGTTCTAAATACTTAGGACCTACTCCTCTCTCCTAGCTAAAATACCATAAAACAGATAAACTGGTCCTTCACCATAATGGAGAATGGACATAAACCTATCTCCAACTTGTGGCTTGCGGACATTCATTTTGTCTCCAATTATTTGCGTGTGCGCATTCATCACTTTGCTCCATCTTTGATTTTGAGCCTTCCATCATTTGAAGAAATCGAGTATGCAGTATGGTAAGCCTCCGAAGGAGTTGATCATAAGCTAACCATATGCATATCACCTTCGGTAAATAGCATGTCAGGCACAACCTGCTTCGGGAGCCTCTGTTCAAAAACGAAATAGTAACATATATAGTTAGCAATGTAGTTTACTTAAGAATAATGTATGCAATGAAGTTACCATCATTAACAAAATCTTACCAAGTTTTTGGCAATGAAGTTACCATCAAGCAATTTATGGACTAGTGGCACGTATCTAGTATAATTTGGGCTGACAGAGTGACTGGTTTTGAAGGCCTCAACATCTTCTATGAATCAGACAAGATAACCTTTCTCTCACAATTAAGCTTGGAGTCATAGCTGTAGTAAGTGCTGTCTACTACCTTCCGAGTATTTCTTGAAGATAAGAAATAAGCTAACAATTATAAATAAATAACTTTAGTACGGACGAACACCAAATATTTTTAAATTAACAACATAAATTACTGAACTTAACAAATTAGTTTGACAAACTCACATCTAGGCAAAACTGCAGGCATATCCACATCCACCCAGATGTCGATATTATCATCATCATAATAATCTTCAGGACGAATATCAAATATTATTCGCATTCCCTCCTCAAATCCATATGCCTTGTAGAGAGCTTCCCAATTAGAGCAACCGAAATGGGAGCAATCAACCGCATTGTAGAACTTAGCCAGAAACTCATAACCATGTTTAGTTCTTAAATGAGCCCTCCTCGTCTCCACATTCTCAAAGTCATCTAAACCAAAACCAAGCTTCTCCAATACATATGGTCTAGCATGGCACAGGATGTACTAGTCGAATTGAATTTTTTTCCATAAATTACACGTTGAACAAAAGAAGCACAAGTGATGATATTAATTACGATGAAATGCTTATCATTGCATACCGTAGAAACATCGAAGGTCTCTTCCAGCTTCACGGTGAAAAACCTATCATTTTGCAGGTGAGGAAGCCTATCGCACACACCTCGGTCATCGTAGCAGTACCTGCACTCCGGGATCCCAGCGTCATTAGACATCTCATGTGTTCAAAATTCAAAGATTATAGCTCGACGGCAAAACCCAAAATATCCGGCATGACCTTTGCTAAAAAAGGACATATCGAGCGCCTGAAATTTGCCAGAACGGAAATTAATCAACACTCCGGCAAAACATAGGCCACTTATCGATGGTCATTGCATTTTAATGGTTCAAAATATGAAAAAAACATTTGAAAATATCTTATATATAATCCTAACACTAAATAAACTAGTTTTATTAACTACTTACTAAATAAAGTAGTTCTATTAAGCACTTACTATAAATAAACTAGTTATATTAAGCACTTACTAAATAAAATAGTTATATTAAGCACTTAATATAAATAAACTAGTTATATTAATCACTTACTAAATAAACTATTTCTATTAAACACTTGCTAAAATTTCTACTACCCTAGTTCTACCCTAAATTTTCTTACTTCTATTTTATTCAAAACACCTACGATTTGCAAGAACAGAGAGAAGGGAGGAAGGGAGGAGACAGGAGGGGGAGGGGGCAGCCGGAGGAGGAGGGGAGCAGTCGGCCGGAGGAGGAGGAGGGAGGGGCGGTGGGAGGAGGGCTGTCGGTGAAGGAGGGAGGAGGGGGCGGCTGCAGGCGGAGGGAGGAGGGAACGGTGGGAGGAGGCGGGAGGAGGGCGCGGTGGTAGGACGAGGGAGGAGGGCGCGGTGGGAGGAGGAGGAAGGAGGGCGCGGTGAGAGGAGGAGGGATGGAAGGAGGGAGTACCTCGGTGGCGGACAGACGACGACGGTGGCGGCGACGGACGATGACGGTTATCGGTGCGGGCAAGAGTGACTGAGAGGGGGAGAGTGAGTGAGAGAGAGGGTCGGTCGCGTGGGGATAAGGTAGGGTTAGTAGTAGCACGGGTACGAAAACGCGCTACAGCTAAGGAGAATAGCACTAGCGCTGTGCGGGGATGCACGCTACTGCTAAGTTGGACTAGCAGTAGCGCTTTGCTACTAAAAGCGCTACTGCTAAGTGTAAGCATGCAAAAATACATTGTCTGTCAATGCGAAAATACATTGGCCATCAATGATCTTTTTGTGTACAATCTGAATTGTCAATATGAGTCCTCTCCGGTAGGAACCGGAGAAGACTCATATTGCGGCCACAAATTCTACACATAGAGTTCAGTGAAGACCATGTGGTTGTGATAGTTTGAGAAGTAACATATTTAAGGTGGTAAACACCCTGTTCGCGGAGCGAGGTGGGACTAAACTTGTGTGCTGAACTTAGCAGTAGCGAGTTTTATAGAAGTGTGCTGCTGCTAACATCTATAGCAGTAGCGCGGTTCGGTTTAGTGCGCTACTGCTATAACTAGCTGGACAGTGAGGTCATGGCAATTAGAGCAGTAGCGCGGTTTGGAAGGGACGGGCTACTGCTATTTTTCTTTCAGCAACGCATTTTTCTGGCATGCGCTACTGCTAAATAGCAGTAGCGTTGTATTTTGAAGAGCGCTGCTGGTAAGATTCTGTGTATAAGGTTTTCCCTAGTAGTGACAAAGCCATGTTTTGAGCGGCACGTGTACCGACGAGGACACGGGCTTTGCCGCTGCCCACACCACACACACCATCATCATCATGCATGGAGATTGCGAAGCGAAGACAACGAAGACGACCACACGGCTTAATCAAAGGTATCTCGCGGAGCAACCCACAGGAGTAATTAACCGGGAGCCTTTCGAGGCCCGGGGAACCAGGAGACCGCACATCGCTATAGTCAGGCAGGCCGCGCTAGTAGGCCACGGAGCGCATATGTAAAGGGATCTTGTATTTTTGTTTCTCCAATGAGAGATTAATAAACTGCATGTTTTCCCTATGTTTATTTGTGTACTTAGTACACTAGCACGCCCGCATTTTCTTTTTCTCGGCACATGAGAGAAATCCACACTCATTCTCTTCCCTTCTCACGGAGTGCAATAAGATTTTTTCTCATGTCAAACAAATTGGCACGCCCGGTGGGACATGGTTCTCCTCCCATCTTCGCAACGATGTGGTCCTATGAATCATCTTCGCTCGTCTCCCAACCTGCATAGCATGCTGCATGACAAGGTGTCGGCGAGGGTTTCCGCTCATCAATATCCCTTTCATGCAGGCGGAATCTCCCGTGGCAGCAACTCGGAGCCGGTAATGATCCAGTTTGGATCGATGCCGCCCATGGTTGTCATCGAGCTCGGCGAGAAAGTCTACATGCATCAAGCTCAAGATCCTGCGCAGTTCCAAACTGTGCAGTCGAAGAAGGCACTAAGGCGGGAGGCTGCCAAGGTGAAGAAGGAGCGTCGTGAGCTAATTCTTGAGGCGCGCACCCTGTTGAAGGAGTCGACAAGGGCCTATTTGAAAGGAGATGTGGAGGCAGCTCAACGCCTCTGCACCAGAGCCGCAAACAAGCGGGCTAGTGCGGCATCCCTCCACACCCCTACCACGACTACGCACTCGGAGCCATTGAAACCAACTACGCGGCGCATCGAGGTAGAGCTTCTCAAGGGTTTGGAGGCCATGTCCCATAACCTGTGTAGGCTCATGGCCAATGCTCGTTTGTCGGATAGCCCTCATCCCCTATGCAACTACAGGAGGACGTACCGCAAGGTATAGTTACTCCACTAACAGATAGCTTCCCGCATCGCTCAGAGCACGGTGCCGGAGGAGGATTGGTCCCTCGGTGCTATGGACCTATCTGATAAGGCGTTCACTTACCGAAGCACCTTAACCTCTCCGTATGACTTGTTCCCTGATGATTGGGCATACGAGCCATGCAGGGTCAAGGAGCTAGTGAGACGCGCCATCATGAAGGAGTTCTAGAAGCGGCGCTCATGCAAAGAGCCTGTTCTACCAGGCCCTACTGTCTCCCTCAACATTGGCGACACTCGAAGGGGTGCATGGGTGCCATGTCTCCACAACTCGGCGGTCGGCGGAAGGTCTCTCCCCAATGACAACAGGTTTTCTACCCTTCGGCATGAAGCACCCGCACCACATGATGATGACCTACGGTGAGAATTTCGACAACTCCAGGAGCAGATGAACAATATCTAGAGGAGGCTCCAAGATCAGACGGCACCAAATGCATCGTCGACTCAAGCTGCGGGAAGGATGAGGCGTCAAGCCCAAACCGTCGTCCTCAACATGAGCGCCAGACTTTGGCGCCTCGGCGACAATCTGCACCAACTCGACAGTTCCTGCAATGGAGATATCCCAACATGCCTCCATGTTGGAACTGATCGTCAAGACATCAAGACGATGAGAGGGACCCTTGGCCCACTCAACAATGGCAACCACAGGAACCTTTGCGACCGACACTTCCACCACAAACTTCATCACCTCTCAGGCGGGGACATCAAGACGAGGAGAGGAACCCTCGGCCCACTCAAGAGTTGCAACCACGGGAACCTTTGCGACCGACACTTCCACCACAACCTTCGTCACCTCCTAGGCGGGGAGATCGGCCACAGCTATAGGTGATGACGGACAGGACTTCATCATCCACCAGGCGCCCTGCACCAGCACTCCAACGCATGCCACCGGTGCAAAGGGATGGTATCTTTCCAACGGAGAACCAGCGCAAGCGTGAGAGGCGTCGGAGAAACCGCCATGTTCTTTATAAAGAACTTGAGGACTTAGTCCTTCAACACACTCAGGTACATTTACTACCCAATGGTGGGGTTGTTCAAGAAAATGACAGGATCAATTTTCGCATCTCCCCCGACATGGAGCAGCATGAGCGATATAGCTACCTGCTCAGCCGGTTGGTGCCGACACCACGACGCACTGAGGTCAAGCTACCTGAAAGCTTGGAGGCCCTCTCCCACAACCTGCGTAGGCTCATGGTTGCAGGTAGGATGAGGCGCCAATCCCAAAGTCATCATCCTCAATGAGCGCCTCGATGACAGTCTTCACCAACTCACCACTTAGAGCGGGGGCATCCTAACATGCCCCCACGTTGTAAACAATGGCAAGGCGTCAAGACAGTCGGAGGATCCCTCAACCCACTCAAAAGTGGCGACCACGGGACCCTCTATGGCAAACACTTCCACCACGACATGCGTCCCCTCCTGGGTAGGGAGATCAGCCACAACTGCAAGCGACAGCAATCAGGGCTACATCATCCACTTGGCACCACCCCGTCATCTCAAGGCGAAACTTCGTCTATGCAGCCGCCAACTCGAGCTCGCCCAAGGTGATACGAGACTCGGCCAAGACGGATTGTTGTCCACCCCACCACTGATATGGAGCTCGACCAAGGCGGGGTGCTGTGTACACCTCCATTGACGCGGAGTGCCCCAAAAGTGGGGCGCCATCTACCTATGTTGTTGGGGATATAACTATTGAGTATAAACTGCCCAGGAGGGGCCGGATTATACTCATAAGGAATCATCCGTATTGAAGCCCATGAAGACAAGGAGTATGACGCTTTACTACAAGAGATTTAGAGGCCCAAGGCCCAAAGGCGGATTAGGGCCCGTAGACATAAACCGCCATGTACTATCTAACTTGTGTTGTAAGATAGGAAAGGATAGAAACCGAGTCGGACACGTGTATGAGCTGGCGTCGGGATTCTGTAAACCGCCCAGCGTCAACCTGTGTATATAAAGGGACAACCCGACGGCGGTTCAAGGACAGAAAACAACAACTTGAGAGCCAGGTAAAGCGGATTCGCTCCCTGATCATCGAGACCCCATCAATTCCACCACAACTGGATCGTAGGCTTTTACCTTCACCGCAAGGGGCCGAACCAGTATAAACTACATGTGTCCTTTTTCCGGTTTAACCCCTTTAAGGTAATCTCGTTGCGATGGCTCCACGACTAAGTCCTCATACTAGGACATCTGACGTGATAATTCCACGATAGTTGGCGCCCACCGTGGGGTTATCACACGATGGTTTCAATTTCTTAAAGGGCAGCTTCGAAGGACTCAAGGGATACGTAGTGGGCCGAATGACCAAGAGTCGTCGTCGCGACAAGCTCTACATCGATGATGCAGGCTGGGGCCCCGAGGACGGCTCAATCAAGTACGAGTATTGGGTCCCCTTTGGAGGAATTCACGTCTTCATCGGCAAGATCGGCGAACCGGGCCCTGAGCCGGACATCTGCACCAAACTCATCGAGATGGCTCAGCGTGCAAGCCCTACTCGGGATCAGCCTGCCATGAAGCATGCGTTCGTAGGATTCATCAATGGTGCTGAGTCTGAACCGATGTCCGATGGTGAGACGGTCGTTTATTCAGATGGCGAATCATCCACCGGTGAGACCGAGTCACTGTACCAACTGCAAGATGGCCGGTTTGGGGGCTGTTCCGACGGCGACAGTATTTCGGACGCCCTTGAACCGCCGAACCGGGTTGCGATCTTCATGGCCGGTACGCAGCCCACGCTGCACTCCTCAACTCCAGCAGCGATGATTTCCAGATCGGCAGCCGGGGTAGGAGGCCCCACGCACCGGCCGGCTCAAGTTTTGTCTGGTTTATTGGATGCCTGAACGACATTATTGACCACAGAGGTTACCCCGGGTAATCAAGATCCACATAACGCAGAGGTCACGAAGCTGCGAGATCAGATAGCTCAGGCCAGGGAGGACTTGGCGGCCGAGGACACCAGGATGGCTGATGAGCGGGCCGCTTTAGATGCTCAGGCACAGTGGATTCAGGCAGAGAATTACCGGCTCATTCTGGATCAGAACGCTTCAAATGACGTGTTGAGGAGGAGACATCGATCTCGTCTGCCACCATTTTGTGAAGCAATGAATCTCTTCAACACGCCACGAGCAGGAACCAGTAATCCGGCAGTGGTGAACCGGGTTGAAGCACCAGGGACAGGAGCACCGGATCAGCCACGGGTGATGGACCCGCCTCGACGGACCCATGACCCACTGCAGTACATGCCGACACCGCCGGGTCACTTCTCCATCCCTTTGGATAACATGATCGCTGCGGCATCACGATTGGCAGCTATTCCAATGGAGGGCGAGTCTCCAGCAGCGGTTGAGATGCGGCGCGCCAGAGATCTTCTTCAAACGGCTATGGTTCAGTAGCAGGCTTATTCATATAGTCGAGACAGGATTCACTCAGCCCCCCGCCCGAGCCGGAGTTACAGCAGGCACATTGATGAACTGGCTGTGTCGAGAAGCGAGGGGAACCATACTTCCCCTCGAAGGCCTAACCCGGCGGGCGGTGGTGAAATGCCCAGTACGTGGTCGATAACGGCAAAGCGCGTCGATAAGTCGAGTTAGCAGCGCATTACGTGGACCGTCAGCTTACTCCGCTTCGTCCGACAACGTCAGTGGAACCAGGTTTGCTTTCAGCTCTTCGGGGGTGCCGTGTCTCACCCCGGCTCTACACAATGTGCGGCTGCCCAAGGATTTCAAGGGTCCGCATAAAGTGCACAATTACACTACTGATTTACCCCCCGAGTCATGGTTTGAAAGCTATGAGATGGCAATGGAGATGCTGGATGTAGATGAGGCGGCATGCGCTAAATACTTCACCATGATGTTGGATGGAACATCTCGCACTTGGCTAAAAAGTTTGCCGGCTAACTCCGTTGGGTCATGGGCCGAGTTAAAAGCCTGCTTTATAACGAATTTCAAGGACACGTGCAAGCAACCCATGACAATTGTGGATCTAGCCGCCTGTGTTCAAGAAGAAGGTGAATCGACAACCCATTGGGTGCGCCGAGTTTCAGAGATTTTGCATTCATCTGACTGTATCAATGCCGATTCAGCAGTTATAACGTTGGAGGGCAATTGCCGGTTTAAGCCTCTGAAGTTGAAGTTGGGATGACTCAAGCATCACTGCAATAACATGGGAACCCTTATGGCAGCTCTGGTTAAGTATGCCGATTCTGATAGTACCAAGGACCCCAAATCTAAGGATGAAAAGTCGGGGAAGGGAAAGAAGAAAGGCAACACCAAAGGCAGCAGCATGATCCAATGGGCCATGGAAACAATGGTAAGTGTAAAGTGGATAATAGTTCAGATTTTGTGGCTAATACCAATCCGCAGGATAATGGCCAGCATCGTAAGGGTAGACCGCCCCCACGGAGTGGAGGATCAGGTGTCAATCTTGAGCGCCTGTTAAATCAGCCTTGCCCGAGGCACGGGACGCGAGAGAAGCCAGCTACGCACCTCTGGAAGGATTGGTTTATTATGAGGGAATTCAAAAACTCAGGTCTTTTCCGGTATGATCATGGGCCGTCCGGAGGTTCAGGACCCGAGTCTCATGGGCCGGGTTATGGTGGAGGCAGTTCCGGTTCAGGGTTTCAAGGTAATCAAAGTGGACATGGCAATCAAGGCAATCAGGGCAACTAGGGTGGTTATAATCAGCAGGGGATTCAGCAGCAGCAATAGTCTAGTTACCAGAGCCACCCAAAGTAGTTGAATAGTGGGCAGTATCATGTCTTCACCACTAGCCTGTGCAAGCGCGATCAGAAGCTTCATAAAAGGGCAGTGAACTCTGTTAAACCGGTGGTGCCCCGTTACTTGCGCTGGTCTGAACAACCCATTGTGTGGAGCCGAGAGGATCATCCGCCCCGGGTTGATAATCCGGGTCACCTAGCGTTAGTGGTGGCACCTCAGGTCGAAGGTTATAAGTTCACCAAGGTGCTCATGGACGGGGGGAGCAGTATCAACATCTTGTATTATGAAACCTTCCGTCGCATGGGGTTGATAGAGAAGAATCTTAAACCGTCAAACACCATTTTCCATGGTGTGGTGCCTGGTAAATCGGCTTATCCTGTCGGTAAGATAGCTCTAGAGGTTGCTTTTCGAGATGATCATGATTCAAGATCAGAGACATTGACCTTTGAAGTGGTGAAAATCCGGAGCCCGTACCATGCCCTGTTTTGACGGCCGGCTTATGCTAAGTACATGGCAAGACCATGTTATGTTTATCTCCAGCTCAAGATGCTGGGTCATAAGGGGACCATCACAATACATGGAAGCCGAAAGATCGCTTTGTAATGTGAGGAAGGTGATGCGGCCTATGCTGAGTCAGTTTGTGCGACAAAGGAGTTGAAGTTCTATAAGGACAATGTTGATCCGGCAGATATGACGTCTTTGAAAAAGTCAACTACAGAGCATGATCCGGCATTGAAGTTCAAATCGGCTGATGAGACTAAGTTGGTTGATTTTGTTCCTGGTGATTCATCCAAGCAGTTTAGCCTCAGCGCTAACCTGGATCCGAAATAGGAAGGCGCACTCATCGAGTTCATCTGTGAGAACTGGGACATCTTTGCATCGAAACGTTCTGACATGCCAGGTGTACCGAGGGAACTCGCTGAGCACACTCTTAATATCGATCCCAAGTTTAAACTGGTCAAGAAGTTTCTCCGCCGCTTCAATGAAGTGAGACGCAAGGCCATTGGCGAGGAGGTAGCCAGCTCTTGGCAGCAGGGTTTATTGTGGAGGTTTTTCACCCTGAGTGGTTGGCTAACCCGGTGCTGGTACTCAAGAAGAATGGCACTTGGCGTATGTGCGTGGATTACACAGATTTGAACAAGGCTTGTCCAGCTGATCCCTTTGCTCTCCCTCGTATTGAGAAAATTATTGATGCTACGGCGGGTTGTGAGCATTTGAGTTTTATGGATGCTTATTCTGGTTATCATCAGATTAAAATGGCAGTTAAGGACCAGGAGAGGACAGCCTTTATAACTCCCTTTGGAGTCTTCTGCTATGTGTCTATGCCCTTTGGGCTCAAGAGTGCCCAGGCGACTTATCAGTGATGTGTGCAGAATTGTCTTCATAGTCAGATTGGGTGCAATGTTCATGCTTATGTGGATGATATCGTGGTGAAGTCCAGGAAAGCAGAGACATTGATAGAGGATTTCTTTGATAATCTCTGGGTTTATAAGATGATGCTTAATCCGGCCAAGTGTGTATTTGGTGTACCGGCAGGCAAGCTTTTGGGTTTTCTGGTGTCTAACAGGGGCATTGAAGCTAATCCAGAAAAGATCAAGGCTATTACGTCCCTGGCTAAACTGGCGTGTATCAATGATGTTCAACATCTGGCGGGTCGTATTGCAGCGCTAAGCCGGTTTATCAGCGGTCTGGGAGAGAAGGCCATCCCTCTATATCAGATGATGAAGAAGACAGAAAACTTTGTCTCAAGTGATGCTGCTAATGCGGCGTTTGAGGATCTGAAGAAGCAGTTAGCCGAGCCGCCTATTCTTGCTGCCCCCATTGATAAAGAACCATTGCTGTTATATGTGGCTGCTAACGCTCGGGCTGTTAGCGTGGCTATAGTGGTGGAGCGCAAGGAGGCCGGTAAGGAGTATCCAGTTCAACGGCCGGTTTATTATATCAGCGAGGTGCTTATTGAGTCCAAGCAAAGATATCCGCATTGGCAGAAGCTGGTGTATGGAGTTTTTATGGTGAGCCGGAAGCTTAAGCAATACTTTCAGGGCCATCCCATCACCGCGGTCAGTTCCGCTCTTGGAGATATCATCCAGAACAGGGAAGCGACTGGCCGGGTTGCTAAGTGGGCTATTGAGCTTGGACCTCACGCGTTAAAATATATGCCTCGTACGGCCATCAAGTCTCAAGCGCTTATGGATTTCATCAATGACTGGACGGAATTGCAAGCGCCGGAGGACAAACCAGATAACACGTACTGGACTATTCACTTTGGCGGGTCCAGACAATTGGAGGGCTCGGGGGCTGGAGTGGTTCTTACTTCCCCTCGAGGTGACAAATTTTGTTATGTTCTCCGCTTGATGTTTCGTTGTACTAACAATGCAGCTGAGTATGAGGCCTTGCTCCACGGTCTTCGGATGGCTAAGGAGATGAATTTAATCCGGGTATGTTGCTTCGGCGACTCTGATTTAGTGGCTCAGCAAGTGTCTGGTACTTGGGATTCTAAGGATCCACTCATGGTGGCTTATCGGTGTGAGGTGGATGCCATTGCTGGTCACTTCAAGGGTTACCAGGTCAAGCACATTGATCGGCGCAAGAATGAAGTGGCGGACGCTTTAAGCCGACCCGGGTCTCAATGTAAACTGGTGCCGCCCAATTTCTTTCTTGACGTTCTGCATGACCCGTCGGTCAAAATACCAACGGAGGAGGATCTGGCTGTTCCCGACCCGGAGGCTCAATTGGTGGAGGTTCTTCATGCTATCCCTGATTGGACGATGCCTTACTTGGCGTATATGACCCGGGGCGAGTTACCCGAGGATGAAATTTTGGCCAGACAGATAATCCGGGGGTCCAAGTCCATGACTATTGTCAATGGCAAGTTACATCACTGCAGTGTCTCAGGGGCGTTTCAGCGGCGCGTTTCTCCTAAAGAAGGCTGTGAGATTTTGCGTGAAATCCACGAAGGGGATTGTGGTCATCATGCCGGTTCAAAATCCCTTGTGGCTAAGGCTTTCCGACACAGTTTTTACTGGCTAACAGCTCATGCTGATGCTGAGGATTTGGTCAGGAAGTGTGACGTTTGTCCGAAGTTTTCACGCCAAGCCCATGTTCCGGCTCAGGAATTTAGGATGATTCCAATCACCTGGTTGTTTGCAACTTGGGGGCTTGATATGGTTGGGCCCTTCAAGAGGTCCAAGGACAAGAAGACCCACCTTTTGGTGGCGGTTGATAAGTTCACCAAGTGGGTGGAAGCAGAGCCAGACAGCAAATGTGATGCAGCCACGGTGGCTCAATTCATAAAAAAGGTGATTTTCTGCTTTAGTTATCCACACAGCATTATAACAGATAATGGCACGAATCTCTCCAAGGGTGCCATGGAAGAGTTCTGTCAACGTGAGCACATCCGGCTTGATGTGTCATCAGTGGCTCAACCCCAGTCCAATGGTCAAGCTGAGAGAGCTAATCAAGAAATCCTGAAGGGCATCAAGCCCCGGCTTATGGTCCCTTTACAGAGGACGCCGGGTTGTTGGGTGGAAGAATTGCCTTCCGTATTGTGGAGCATTAATACCACCCCCAATAGATCTACGGGTTATACACCCTTCTTCATGGTTTATGGAGCAGAAGCAGTTCTCCCAAGTGATATTCACCATGACTCGCCCCGAGTGGCAGCTTATGTCGAAGCGGACAATGAAAGAGCACGCCAAGATGCATTGGACCTGTTAGATGAAAAACGGGACATAGCGCAACTAGTTCGGCGATTTATCAGCAAGACCTGCAGCGTTATCACAGCCGCCGGGTTAAAACCAGAGCTTTTCAAGAAGGCGACTTAGTGCTCCGGCTTATCCAAGATTAGACCGACATGCACAAGTTATCCCCACCTTGGGAAGGGCCCTTTGTGGTCAGCAAGAACCTGAACAATGGGTCATACTACCTGATCGATTTTCGAGAGCACAAAGACTCACGCAAGTCAGAGGAGGAGACCCGCCGGCTGTGGAATATTGCTCATCTTCGGCCTTACTACACCTGAGCCATAGGCTCCTATTATGTACATATTCTTGACAATGTATATATTATGATCAATATAATAAACCGGCATCCTTGCTAAAGTGGGGCCTCTGCCTTTCATCTTTAAAAAAAATTCTTGGTTACATGGGGGCTTCTACTTATAAAGCGGAGCTCTGTTTGTCCATTAATCCAGCTTATAAAGCTACAAAAAAGAGAGATTGGGGGCTTCATACCCAATATCATAAGGAGCCAAAGAGAGTTCATTGCAAAAGCACAACTCAAACATAGGCGCCCAGTGAGCTCAGCTCAAAATATTGCTTGGGGGATATTTTCTTCTACAAGAACAAAGAATCTACACCTTGCAATAGGCTACAAAAGCCAGGCTTGGAAGCCAGGTGTATTCACCTAAAACCCCGGGTTAACCTGCCTTCATCAAGTAAGTCACTCCGCCCAGGTAATCCTGGTATGACCCGCCGAACGTTTGGCAAGTCAATCTTATACAGACCCTAAACTTGTCAAAGTTAAAACGACGATTGGTTAATGTCAGGTCCATCTTAAAAGGCTTTGTGAAATGGTTTAACTCAGTGGCCTGGCAGCCCATGAAAAGCCTCGCCTTTCTGCATATTTTCTTCGTAAATTTGTCTTTTCGATGTTTTATTTCGGTGAGGTTTATTTCAATCCGGTACTTGCTAACACGGTCTGGCTTTTGAGTTGCCGTGTACAAACTTACAACGATGACCGATGTCAATTGACCCGGCTTGGCTTTCAACTATAAGTTGTCAGTACACAATCAATTATAAACCGGCGTTTGTTAAACCCAGTCTGGCTTTGACTATAAGTCGCCAGTATGATCATCCGGTGTTTATTATAACCCGGTATGGCTTCATTGTAAACTAGCACAGCATGGTGGGAGTTATCAGCACTCAAGATTTGGGTTATCACCCTTACTACAATAAAGTTGATAAATCAACAATGTGATTCAATGTCACATGTATGATGTATTTCATGTTTAGTTATTCTTGAAAATACAGCCTTGGTTATAAACCCTGGCTTTATATTGGGTGTTATGACTCGTCCGGCGGTAAACCGCCAGGACAATTTTAAGTTTATTATATGCAGAAACAGGATTGCATGAAGCTGCTAAGGATCATAAGCAGACATAGCATAATCATGACAGATTAACAGTATTGTGCAAAGTAAATATGCACGACGACATAGCAGACCAAGTGTTTTAAACTAGCCTATTATAAGGCAGTGGACGCCCAAACAATAATTGTTTATCACCAATATCTCGGTATGCAGAAGCTAAGCCGGCCTCCGGATTATGATTCTTCCTCAGGCTGACTTGAAGGTTGTGGATCATCCTGCGCCGGTTCACCCTCCGCCTCTCCACCCAGTGGCTGGAAGTCAATGGTTGCCCAGTCAATCCCAATTAAAGCTCGGAAGACAACTTCATCGCTTATAATATCGGACGGTTCAACATCAGGGGCGTATGTATGCTTACGGATTGGCGGGATAAGATTTTGCACATCATATACAAATGCATTAACACGTTTGTTGTCTGCGTCATAAATCGACCGGTGGAAAGACAAATCAGTCTCTTCAGCCAGTTTACTTGCAAGTGGACGCATGTCCTTCGTCAAAGCCTTGAGGTCATCATTGCCAAAAACTGACCCATCTTCTTTTTGGCTGGGATAGCCGTTTTGAATGTCTTCCGGATCAAGATCAGATATCCAGGCCTTGGCCTGAGTCAGTGCGGACAGAGCACCGGCCCTTGCAGCAGATTTCTTCAATTCTTCAAGTTGGGCAGGTGTCATGGATAATTTTGCCAATGTTTCCTTGATTAAAGTTGGGGGCGGTTTATTGTATGAAGCTGTGCAGATGGCCCGTTGAACGCAGGTATATAACTGCTCTATCAATGCCTGGGCAGCCTTCAGTTTTCTGCGCATGTCTGAGCCAAGATGAGCAACATGGCTACCTGCAATGATCAAAGCATTATTAAACTGGCAGTTTTATGGCTATTATTTGTTTAAATCTTATGAAGAGGTTATTTACCGAAGACAACAGAAGTCATAGCATTGATCTGCCGCTTCAAGCTAGTCAGCTCTTTTGTTACCGGGTTAAGGGCTGCTTCCGCATCCTCCGCCCGCTTTAGCAAAGCTGCTTTTTTGGTCTCCCATTTTGCCCGTTCACCTTTAAAGCCGCCCTTCAATTGTTCTATGGTTGTTAAAGTGCCGGTCAGCTCTTCTTTAGCCCTAAAAGAGACAATTAATGAGTTGGTAATACTTCTTTGAAGTCCCAAGCACATAACAAGTTATACACTTGGCACATGGGGGCTAATGCGGATTGCTTTTTATCAACTGACATTTTAAGTCCCAAGTACATAACAAGTTATACACTTGGCACTTGGGGGCTAATGCATATCGGATCAATTCAAAGTTATGGAGTTTTTCCCACTAAATCGGATTACAAGAAAGATGATTATCAGAAATTTTGAAACATGACAGGAAAGGTACCAGTTCATCCTAAAGGTATAAACCGGCCCTTGGGGGCTACGCAAGCAAAGTTCAATGTTATTCTACTACAAGTCCCGGTTCACATTAATAATATGAACCGACACTTGGGGGCTACTAGAGTTGATAATTTAAGCCAGTTCTACGGAAAAAGAACTTGTGCAAAGTAATTGATATTTACCTCATACCATTCCTTCATCAGGCCCACTAAACCGGCTTCATAGTCACGACTTGTGTACAGGCGGTTTAAATATCCAGAATGAATATCTTGGGCGCTCAGGTGAGCTTAGCTTGATAAGTCTGTTTTCCACTTGCCCTTGTCCATAGAAAAAAAATTCTTCTTTGGCACTATGCTTTGATAAAGCGACAGGGTTCCCAGGAGTAGTATGACCAAAACCGGTAATCATAACATCATCCGTGGTGTCATCAGTAGCTTTGGCTGGGCTTGACGGATTAACAGTTGTTTTTGCTGGGCTTGGTGGATCAGCAGACTGGCTCGTCGGATTCATCTCTGCCGGTTCGACAAAAGTATCCTGAACCTGAGGTACCGGATCATCCAGGATGGTATCAGGGTTCAGATCAAAGGCCTCTGGGGGTTTCTCTGATTCAGTGGACAGATTATCATCGGTCGGTTTATTCAACTTGGCCTTCTTGCTAAGTCTGGCTTTGGCACTGAAAGAACAGATACAAAAGTTAGTATAATAAACAAATACAAGGCATAAAGAGTTAAGTGTAATATGCCTACCCAGGAACAGTTTTGAGGGGAGGGAGTTGTGTGGCCGATGACTCACCGAATGATGAATGGGAGGTTCCCTGATAATTTGAGTCAGACGGATTAAGAGGATATCGGAAATAACCCGCCCTAGGACAAAGTGTATTAGAAGTACAAGATACCTCATGACGGTGTTTACGAACCGGAGAGTTCAGTAAACCGGAGGAGGTCACTACTTGGCCGCTATGCCGAATTGTGCGGCGAGCTTCATGTTGCTGTGTCTTCAAAAGAAAGTGTGGATCCGAATAAGCAAGAGGGCGTGAAAATTTTACTTTCCGGACTGCTCAACGGATTTTTGGTACTGGCACATGATCTGAGTCGGAAGATAGAACAATTACCTCTGCATCACCAGCGCGGCTAGCTTCCGCATCATCCTGATAATGATCATTGTCAATGAGGTGTATGAAAAAATAACCAAGAGAGTCAAGTTCCACCTCTGACTCCAGGTCATCAAGCTCTTCATCATTGGGCAGGTCAGAGGCCTCGGAGATTTTCTTCTTCGCTGGCTTCTTTGTAACCCTGGTCTTGACGCGAGGCGCTCTCGCCGGTTTATCCTGCGGCTTCGCTGGTTTATCCTGCGATTTCCTCTTCTAGAACGGATCATCACCCTGCACAGACGAACAACAAGTTATAAAGGAATGTTTAAAGAGGGGATGGATTAAGACAAATATGAGGCAATTCTTACAGCTCGCGGTTTGTTGGAAGTGCAGAAGGGACTGAGCCCTACTTTGCTGCATACAGCCACCGGTTCATCAAGCATTTTCTTGACAGATTCGGTGACTTCATCATCAGTGAGCTGGATGTTGATATGACGCTGAGGGTCTTTTATATCCCCTGTGTATTCACACATTAAACCGGGGCGCCAGCTTAAAGGCATAATACTCCAAGAAACCCAACATTGAATGAAGTCAATGTCTGTCAATCCATTTGCAACAAAAGCTTTGAGTTTTCATAGCTGAGGGGCATATTTTTATGGTTCCTTGGCAGTTAGTCCTTGAGGAACTGGATGCTTATTGGTAAGCCGGTGAGCACGGTAACCCGGCAGAGGGTTCTCATCAGGTGGAGATGTGTCACGGCAGTAAAACCAAGTCTGATTACAGTCCTTGGAATGACTATGATGCTTGGCGTGAGGGAAGCTGACATCTTTTCTCTTCTGGATTGAAACCCCGCCCAACTCAATGTTGGGTCCATTTGTGAACTCGGTACGGCGGTTCAAATAGAAATAATCTTTGAACAGTTCAACAGTGGGTTCTTCTTGCAGATAAGCCTCACAGAAAACTTGAAAGTTGCAAATATTGGACACGGAGTTTGGTCTAATATCTTGAGCGCGGATCTGGAAGCTAGCAAGAACGTCACGGAAGAATTTTGAACCGGGCGGGCTAAACCCTCGACCCAGATGGTCAGCAAAAACAACCACCTCTCCATCCTTGGGATCAGGAGGATTTTTTGGACCGGGAACTCTCAGTGTATGACTTCCTTCTTTGCTAAAACGCCAGTGGCAACAAACCCATTTAATTGCTATTCAGTAACTCGGGAAGGGACCCAATTGCAAGCATAGAACTGTTTGGCATTTCAACAGAAAGCTGGAAAAGAGGATCAATGCCGGTTTAAGATTCATGACTGACACGTATAAACCGGCGCAAGGTCGGAGGGAGAAGACATTGAAACATATGTACATATTAAACCGGATCTTCGCATTAGAGGCGATTCGGCGGTTTAAGAGAGGGCTAATGGTACCTGGAGGGTTATCATTTTCTAAAGGTTAAACCGCCTATACTAGTGTGGAAAATTACAGATCTAATTTTGTTTTGCTAAGTATTGCACAAACAAGTTTTACAGGTTGGTATTATAATTCTGGATCTACCGCAGTTCAAAAAAGGGAGAAAATTTCAGAACCCTAAGTGGTGACAGCGGAACAGCAAAGGTCCAGATGGGATTGTTTCACTAAAAAATAGATGCTGTAATGAGGAAAATGGATTATGACTGCAGCCGCACAGGGATAATGTCAAGTTTTATCAAGTACTCGTGTAACAACAAGGTACAAGTGAAGAACATCCAAGAACACTGAAGAACACCGAGGAACACAGAAACCCTAATGAACATATCTGGGGGCGAAAGGAAAGAAGACTTACTAAGGTTGAGGGAACAACGAAGAGGCGCCGTAGTTTTCTGGTGCATTCAGGGTGATGCAGCGGCCGGAGATGAGGTCGAAGACGAGGCTTGACGGCGGCAGCTGAGCCCGAAGCGCTGGGGCAACACGAGGAAGACGATGAGACGAAGAGGCACGAAGGGGGAAAAAGAAAATGACCCCCGGTCCTATTTATAAGATGAAGGGATAAGCGACAGTCGCGGGAATCGAGGAGACCAAAAACATGGATATGTGGTAGAGCTGTCGCCTCGGTTTTTGGAGGTTTATTAATAAAAGGGAAGTATATATGGTTTTAATAAACAGGTGACGTCATGGCGATTTATTACAATCTTGGAAGATGACGTCACAGCGGTTTACAAGGTTCATATGAAGATGACATCATGGCGGTTTACAAGGTTCACATGAAGATATTCAAGAAGAAATTTTCCTAAGTATTGAAGATTGACATTAACATGTTCAAATCAATCTAGGGCCTAATGTTGGGGATATAACTATTGAGTATAAACCGCCAAGGAGGGGCCGGATTATACTCATAAGGAATCATCCGTATTGAAGCCCCTGAAGACAAGGAGTATGACACTTTACTACAAGAGATTTAGAGGCCCAGGGCCCAAAGGCAGATTAGGGCCCGTAGACATAAACCGCCATGTACTATGTAACTTGTGTTGTAAGATAGGAAAGGATAGAAACCGAGCCGGACACGTGTATGAGCCGGCATCGGGATTCTGTAAACCGTCGGGCGTCAACTTGTGTATATAAAGGGACGACCCGACGGTGGTTCAAGGACAGAAAACAACAACTCGAGAGCCAGGTAAAGCGGATTCGCTCCTTGATCATCGAGACCCCATCAATTCTACCACAACTGGATCGTAGGCTTTTACCTTCACCGCAAGGGGACGAACCAGTATAAACTCCCCATGTCCTTTGTCTAGTTTAACCCCTTTAAGCTAATCTCGTTGTGATGGCTCCACGACTAAGTCCTCACACTAGGACATCTGACGTGATAATTCCATGACATATGCTGACACAGAGCACAGCAAGGCGGGGCTCCTTTTTCATCACCATCAACACATATATCATCAAAGACGAGGCGACTTCTACACCACCCTCACGAAGTTTGTCCAAGGCAGGGACATCATCTACATCATTTGTCGTCGACACAGAGCTTGGCCCAGGTGGGGATTGGTCTGCACTGCCGCCAACAAGGAGCTTAGGCTTGGGTGGGGGTCGGTCTACACTGTCACGGACATGTGCATGCCCCAGGTGGAGTGTCGTCTACATCCTCACCGACACTGATATCGCTGAAGGGAGGGCACCGTCTAAACCACTACCAACATGGAGCTATCTCAAAGTTGGAGCACCCTCTAAACCACCGTCAACAGGGAGCTCGCATAAAGCCGGGTGCCATCTACATATCCTCCAATCCTGCCCAAGGACGGCGTACTTTTTGCATCGTGGTCGGCACGGAGCTCACCTAACAGCGGCCATCTTCTACACCATCTCAAAGCTCATCTGAGGTGGGGCATTGTCAACCACCCACAACATGGAGATCACCCAAGGCGGGACACCTACACCACCATCGACACGCAGCCCATCGATGTTGAGGCACCATCTACACCACCATCGACGTGGACCTTGCCTAAAGCGGGGCTTGGTCGACACTACCGTCCAGGCGGAGCTTGGCCCGGCCAGGAATCGGTCTACACTGTCGTTGATGCAGAGCACACCCAAGGTGTCGTGCAATCTACGCCACTGAACATGCTAAGTTGGGGACACTGCCTACATTGTAACCGGTACAAGCTCACCCCAGGTGGGGTGTCATTTACACCACCGTTGAGGTGGAGCACCGGCCATACCGTTGCTGATACAGAGCTCGTCGGGGAAGAGCGCTATCTACGCCATTGGAAAAGGAGCTTTCTTGAGGTGGGAACAACGTTGACCCCGTCGCCGACATAGAGCTCGCCTAAAGTGGGGCGACATCTACACCAACACAAAGCTCACCCAAAGCGGGCGCGCCTTCTATGCCGTCACTAAGGCAGAGCTCAATCTCTACACTTTTGCTGACACGAAGCCCGTCCAAGGCCATCTTGCATGGTTTCATGCTAATCTTGCATTGCAGCTTGTTGAGGCAGCAACATCCTCAACATCTACCCCAACATCCACACGACTCAGGCCCACAACATCGCCCAAGCACCGTTGAGGATAAGCTGTACACCACCGACATGTCTTTTCCCAATGAAGCAATACATATCTTGCCAGGCACCGACGAGGCGAAGGCAAGTCATCCAGTCTGGCACCGACAAGGAGGACACCACTAGGCCGGGCACCAACGAGGCAAAGGCCATGCACTTCATCATCAGGCAACGACAAGACGGAGGGATATGGCTAAGGAGAGCCGGAGTGATGGACGTACCTCTCTCCCCTTCACTTCATCTCTACATCTCCACCATCTACACCAAGCCAGCGGTGCAATCGAAGCCTTCAACAAGTCACCAGACAAGATACTCAAGAAGATGGTGACAAGTAACATGAGACTGGCATGACCGTCTCTTCGAGTCCTTGTGGGCGTACCACATTACGATTCGTACTCCAACACAGGCGACTCCGTTTTTCTCTCGCTTACGGGAGTGAGGCGGTCCTACCACTAGAGATCCCGCTACCCTCTTTGAGGGTGGCTATCCAAGATGAAATCACCCAAGACGAACAGGTACAACTACGGTTTCAGGAGCTCGACGCCCTTGACGTGGGGCGACTTCATGCCCTACAGAATCTAGAGCTTTACTGCCAGAATATGGTGAGAGCTCATGACAAGCTCTTCAAGCAACACGTCTTTCGAAAAGGCGAGTTGGCCCTCGTGCTTAGGTGTCCCATCATCGTAACGCACAGGACAAAGGGCAAGTTCGAGCCAAAGTGGGAAGGACCATACATCATCGAGCAAGTCTATGACGGGGGAGCATACCAGCTCGTCGATTCCCAGGGAGTCCAAACTATGCCCCCTATCAACAAAAGGTTCCTCAAAAAAATATTTTTCTTAAAATTTGGCCTCTTTTGTTGCCTTCTGGATTTTCATTGGGGAATCTTCTTCTGTGGGCTATCGGATCCATGGTGCATTATCCTTTGCATTTCGTGGATATATCTAGTTTTCCCTAATTTTTACGGACCAAGTTCAACAAAAAAATTGGCTTTCTCCTGTCGCAGTAAGCTATTGATTGAAGTTTAGGCTACCCTAGGACTTATTGGAGGGCGGCACAATGTGTCGATTTGCAGGTGGAGCGGCTCCTACACCCACAACGCACGACATGTACCAGGTGTATGCTTCCGGAGGTAGCAGAGATGATTACTTGGGCACTTCTGAGTATTGAGACCCCGCGCTCTTCATGTTTCCCGGCATGCCTCGTGTTCACAGAGGCTCACACTCCAGGGAAGACTATAGGAAAATATCATGGAGGGCTACCTGACCCAACACAAGTTGGTTTGGTGCGTAGTCACATGGCAACCCTGGGGTGTGCCACCAGAAGCCCCAGATAAAGTGCTAGAGGGTTTTTGCAACTCCATAGAGGTGAACAGTTCCCTTCCAAGTTCCCAAGGTGGGTCCCCAAGAAATCATGGAAGAAGGGTCCTCAAGAAGTTTGAGCCAAATGTCAAAGCAAGTCCATAAAGTCCGCAACAATCAATCATCCGTGTGGGCAATCAAGATGAAATTCAAAAAGTCCAAGAAGAAAATTCAAGAAAGAATATCCCAATAGTCCAAGAAGCAATCAAGTGGTCCCAAGCAGTAAGAAACCACTGGAAGGAAGGCGGGAGGTAGTTGTTCACCATCCCTCAATATGCATGAAGAAAAATCGCCAAGCCGTTGTCCCAAAACCTTTTACCCTGAATTTATCCGACCCAAGTCTCTGGGTTCACGGGGTATGTGCAGGGGGGATGTCGAGCTGTGGAGGCCCTTAGTATAATGATGGGCTAGAGTATGAATTTCCGTTGCCTCTCGGAAGCATCCCGAAACACATCGTCTTTGTACACGTACACCGAAGCATATTTAAGTTGTTGAGTTGCAATCATCAAGGTCTTTCGATGGTTCCCAATGACAAGTCCTTCGGTAGCCTTCTCGGATATCACGCCTATAGCTGACGTATAATGGGAAAGCCAACAATTTTTTTTGAAAAAAAAACAACAAACTTTCCCCCCTTTTTCGCATGTTTTCGTTTCGTGTTTCCAGTTGTACTCCTCCAACAACTTTGCAGCCATGGAGAGGTGCTTCCTGTCATCGCCGACGGCATTCTGACTACAAGACACTACATCGAACTACGTCATGGTGTTTGGGTGCAGCAATACCCATGCGTCCCTGACAACACCGACGACAGCCCGGCAACTGATGCTCTACACCGACGCGCACGATGTGCGCCAGAAGGCAACACCTGTGCTCATGAAGGTGGTACTGATATGTCTCGTTGCCCTGTCTCCAACAACTATGAAGCAGGGGGGGCAATATCAACCCCTTAATCATTCATAAGGCCGATGGTGTCTCGGCATACAACTAGAATTGTCATGCATGTTTGGCATGGTGATTCACTCAATGAAGGGGAGTTATTGATGGTCTACAGACACCTCGCCTACATCAACACGAGGGGATCATGGGAGCAGTGCAACGCGCCAGTGCGGCCAGCGTGAATCTGTGAAATCCTCCAATCAAGTTGGCTGGCACCGAAGCAGCTAGATGGTCGCGACGAGATTGGTAAATTTTGTCTATTTCTGTTTCTAGGACAAGGCATGATGTTTCGCCATGTAATGAAGACATGATAGAGTTCCATCGTTTGCTGGCATCGTGCCCATTATACGATCCAACCAGATCCTTAAAAGAACACAAGTGTGGATGGACATACCTACATTAAGTCATGTTGTTTGCTCATCATCTTCGGAACGACGCGCAGGTTGTGAATCTTCGAACCTATTATCCAGGTTGCATACAAATCATGCGCCGGGTTAAAAAAAAGTATTCTCCAAGTCAATCTAAGCTCCCCCGAGAATACAAGTGTAGATTGACATCCCTGCACTAGACTATATTGTTTCCTGGATACAATCATTGTCTTCGGGAAGGCACTCAGAGGCACTGATTCCCGGGGTGATCTGACATGCATGGCTGCACATTAGTTTGATGCGCCGAGTTAAACAAAAAAAATTGTTTTCGCCAAACTAAGTTCGATTGCTTCGCGCTCGAACTTTATCTGGTGAGGGGCATTTGTTCGACCATATTTTGTGCACTATTACATAAAATAATAATTTGGTATTTTTCTTAATGAGTTCTAATGCAGGTTATATTGGTCTACATTACATTTGATGTGATCATAGACTCATAGTGCATTTGCAGGTATGTGCTGATTGCTGCCTCACGTACTGGATGGATGCGGGCACTAAAAAACACTGGTGCAGCTATGCCATGCATGTAGTGTGTGGACGAAAGGGTGATACGTATATACGCGCGTATGTACTTGGATATGCGCTTTGGCCGGTGTATGGGAACCCTTCTGAACACCCCGGAATGTATCCGTACACAGTATATGTATGTATTCAAGTATGCGGCCGGCCGGCAAGTTAAACATGTGCACGTGTTAGCTTGGGTGCAACTTACATATAAAGCACGTAAGGGGAACCAAGTGATCGCCATGCGCGAGCAGACATAATCGGCAAGCTATCAAATGTTGGAAACAATTGAAGCGAATCATACAAGAAAGGAATACATGAAATAACAAGGTAAAGTATTGGGGTATTTATTTTTCTTTGTGCAGGTTTGTGCCTCAAGCAAAATATTAGAAGGAAACCTCGGCGCCGTGGGCATTGGATATCCATCCACCACTAGCACCCAGCCAACCTATAAATACAAGACTTCAGGTACGTAGGAGAGGGAGAACCAGGGATCTCACGCAAGGGCAGAAGATGCACCATCGCAGCCGAGAACCTCACGCACACACATGGCAGAGACGCGCCTGTTGGCGGCGTCAAACCCAAGTGCAAAGGAGGACGCGCTCACGGCGGCGTGATGTCCGGTAGGCCAACGGCGTCGGCGACGGCATGTAAGAGGATGTGTAGAGGACGTCGCTGACAGTAGTAGACGCACTATGTTATGGACGGGAGCTCGCGATGCATGCATGTGCAACAACCCTCTAGATACGTACAGTCTTTTTCTTGGCAGGTTCCATGGAGGAGGAGACATGCCCGTGGCAGCATCGTCAAAGTGGAACTCAAGCACGAAGGAGGACGCGCCTGCGATGGCCGCGTATGCCCTGGCTTGCGGCGACGAGCACGCCGTGGAGATGGCGAGGCACACACAAGGAGGATACACAATAGAAAGCAGGAGATGTGCCATGGCGGCAGCGTCGAGAACATCAGGAAGGCCATGCCCACGGCGGCGGCACGCTCGTCGGGCAACATGCACACAACCTAGCGCTGTCCGGTGGCGGCAGTGCATGCGCCAAGAAGGATCCGCGGAGGCCAGATACGTACATATATGTCCTTTTTGTGTATGCAGGAGCCACGGCCACGAACACATCTCAACGCAAGGAGGTTGCAGCGGTGGAGAGCATGCACCGGCTGGGTTGGCAAGCCATGTACCCGGTGGCCACAGACGACATTCTGATCACACACGACACGTCAAACGCGACGGCATGCTCACCGGGCATCAGGCATGCTGTTTGGCTCTGTCCGGTGGTGGTTGGCGGAGGAAAAACGGATGGCGCGTGCACTAATGACCAACAGCTTATCTCTACATATATCTATCCCTCTTTGTATTCATAGGTACACGCTACCGAGGAGAAATCACGTGGCGAACCAGGACGGAGTCATCCTGATCGGAGGCGGCGGACGACGCACGCGGCAGAGAGGAGTCCAGAA
Source organism: Triticum dicoccoides (assembly GCF_002162155.2). NCBI lineage: Eukaryota > Viridiplantae > Streptophyta > Magnoliopsida > Poales > Poaceae > Triticum > Triticum dicoccoides. The sequence continues at coordinate 348,825,331 of NC_041385.1, read as the reverse complement.
GAAGTCCGGCGGTGCCCTTGCACACAAGGATGCATGCTAGAACAAGAAGGAGGTCATCGCCCACTTTTTCAACCTCGCTGACAAGACGGAGCCAAGGAACTCGCCGCGCAGCCACCGCCATCAAGCAGGTGCCGCAGAAGATGGCGTCGTGCAGAAGATGGCGTCGTGGAGCTTGAGGGATGTAACTGGTGTCCACTTCGTCCAGGTGGTGCCTCGGAGGACGGCGACACGGAGCTCGCTCGGATGATGCTCCGTCGTCTTCTTCATCAAGCCGGCGCCAGGGAGGACGGAGGCGTGGAGCTCGTAAGGAGGACGCTGCCAACGGCAACATCATCAAGCTGGAGCCCGGTGGCGTGGAGCTCGTAAGGATGCCGCCGGCATGCCGCGGTGGATGGTGGCATGGAGCTCGCCAAGACGACGCCCATTGTCCATCGCCAGCATCATCAACCCGATGTCGCGGAGGATCGTGGCGTGGAGCCTAGAGGCGTGAAGCTCGCGGGGATGCTGCCGCGTGCCGCGGAGGATGGCGACTCGGAGCTTGCTAGGACTATGCACGTTGTCTTCTTCATCAGAAAAGTGGTATGGAGGACGGAGGCCAGGAGCTAGCGAGGATGTTGCTGCCGTGCCGTGATGGATGGCGACACCGAGCTCGCTAGGACACGGTCCATCGTCAACATCATCAAGCTAGTGCCGCGGTGGACGGAGGCGTGGAGCTCGCGGGACGACACCACCGATGTCTACCTCTTCAAGACGGAGCCTGCGACCTGGAGACCTTGAAGACGACACACGCCCCCGGTGCTGCCCGCAACACGGAGCCCGCGATACAAAGAAGATGGAGCTATGCGATGACACGTCTTCACCGACCCGTACCACAATCCCGCGATGTGTTTCCTTTGTCTTGGCAGACCACCGAATACGGCGTCCAACCGAGACAAGGTGCACTCTTCATGGCGTACAGGTCTCGGCATACATGTAGCATGCTCCTTGTCTTAGCAAACCACCAAATACGGCGTCTAGCTAGGACAAGGCATCAACCACGCCCTTCCATGACGTCACCTTTCTTCGACACCGTGATGCTTTGCCCTTGTCTTGCTCGACCACCGAATACGGCGTCCAGACGAGAGAGGTGCACCCTTCATTGCATCAGGTCTCATTTGTCATACGGGTGGCGCAATTCTTGTCTTAGCATACCACCGAATGCGGCGTCTAGCTGAGACGAGGCATCAACCACGCCCCTCCATGATGTTACCTTTCTGCGGCCCCGCGGCGTGATCCTTGTTTTGGCAGACCACCGAGTACGGCGTCTAGCTGAGACGAGGCATCAACCACGCCCCTCCATGATGTTACCTTTCTTCGGCCCCGTGACGTGATCCTTGTTTTTGCAGACCACCGAATACGGCGTCTAGCCAAGACGAGGGATCCACCACGCCCATCTAAGATGTTATCTTCCACGATCTCGTGAGGCGGAGTCTTTGTCTTCACAGACTGTAGTAACCTCGGCGTCTAGTCGAGACGAGGCGCCAACCACACCGGCTTTGCCGATATGAGCATGCACTCCCTCACTTATAATTAAAATAAGGCTTTTACTAAACATATTGTTGATGCTATGTTGAAATCTTTTGAAGAAAAACTTGAGTTGGAAGTTTCAATCCCTAGAGAGCTATATGAGTAATGGGAACCTACTATTAAAATAAGATTAAAGATTATAAGTGCAATGCTTTGTGTGATTTGGGTACTAGAGTTTTCATTATTCCAAAAACTTTGTGTGATTTGCTAGGTTTTAATAAACTTGATGATTGTTCTTTAAATTTGCACTTACCGGATTTTACTATTTAAGAACCTATGGGAAAAATTAATGATGTTCTTATTATTACAAATAGGAATTATGTGTCCGTAGATATTTGTGCTAGATATAGGTTGCAATCCTACATGCCCCATAATTCTTGGTAGACCTTTCCTTAGAATGATTGGTGCAATTATTGATATGAAAGAAGTAAAAAATTAGACTTCAATTTTCATTAAGGAAGGGCATTGAACACTTTCCAAGAAAAAAAATTAAGTTTTCGTATGAATCTACTATGAGGGCTACTTATGGATTGAAAACCAAAGATGACAATACCTAGATCTATGCAATATGCCTAGCTAGGCGCGTAAAACAATAGCGCTTGTTTAGAGGCAACCCAATTTTATTTTATGTCCTTTGCTTTTGCTTATTTTTTTCGATAAATATGCAGTTATACTTCTGTTATGATCGTGTTTTAGTATTTTAAATAGTGTTTGTGCCAAGTAAGACCTTTGGGATGATTTGGAAGATTGTTTATTTGATTCTGTGAGAAAATAGAAACTTTTGCGCCCTATAACAGAATTGATCTGGTCTGCTGGAACGCGGTAAATTATTGAATTTTTTACACAAGATTGATATACAAATTTCCCATATTGTACTAATTTTTCAGCATTTTTGGAGTTACATAAGTTTAGCTAAAGTCCAGATTACTACAGACTGTTCTATTTTTGACAGATTTTGTTTTCATTGTGTTATTCACTTGTTTTGATGAATATATGGGTTGTATCGGGGGTATGAACCATGGTGAAGTCAGAATACAGTAGATATAATGCAAATATAAAATTGGAATGAGTTTACAACAGTACCTAAAGGTGGTGATTTTCTTTATTATACTAACGGATCTCACGAGTTTTCTGTTGTGAAGTTTTCAAGTTTTGGGTGAAGTTTCGATGGACTAGGGAATAAGGAGTGGCAAGAGTCTAAGCTTGGGGATGCTCGTGGCACCAAGGTAATATTCAAGGACAAACAAGCATCTAAGCTTGGGGATGCCCCGGAAGGCATCCCCTCTTTTGTCTACAATCCGTCGGTAAATTACTTAAGGCTATATTTTTATTCACCACATGATATGTGTTTTGCTTGGAGCGTCTTTTATTATATGAGTCTTTGCTTTATTTGATTTTTAGTGTGCCAAAATAATCCTTACTGGACATACCTTTTGAGAGGGACACACATTAATCATGAATTTGTTAGAATACTCTATGTGCTTCACTTATATTTTTTAAGCTAGGTAGTTGCTCTAGTGCTTCACTCATATCTTTTAGAGCACGGCGGTGGTTATATTTTAAAGAAATTGATGAACTCTCATGCTTCACTTATATTATTTTGATAGTCTTATAAATAGTATGGCAATTTGCTTGGGTTATGAATTTAGTCCTATTTTGATGGGTATTCAAGAGGGATATAATATACACTTTCATGAAGATCATTGAATATATGAGAAGTTTGATTCCTTGCATTTGTTTTGAGATATAAAGATGGTGATACTAGAGTCATGCTAGTTAGTAATTGTGGTTTAGTAAGAATATTTGTGTTAAGGTTTGTGATTCCCAAAGCATGCACATATGGTCTCTCGTTGTGTTATGATATTGGAGCATGATTTATTATTGATTGTCTTCCTTATGAGTGACGGTCGGGGATGAGCGATGGTCTTTTCCAACCAATCTACCCCCCTAGGAGCATGTGTAGTAGTACTTTGCTTCGAGGGTAATAAACTTTTTCAATAAGTACGCGAGTTCTTTATGACTAATGTGAGTCCATGGCTTATACACACTCTCACCGATACGTCTCCAATGTATCTATAATTTTTTTATTGTTCCATGGTATTATATTATCAATCTTGGATGTTTTATATTCATTTACTAGCAACTTTATATCATTTTTTGGGACTAACCTATTGATATAGTGCCTAGTGTCAGTTGTTGTTTTTTGCTTGTTTTTACTTTGCAGAATATCAATACCAAATAGAGTCCAAATGACACAGAACTTATTGGGGATTTTTTCTGCCCATAAGACACCAGGGAGCCAAAGAAGGACATGGGAGGAGGCCCGTGGGTCCCACTAGGCACCAGGGCGCCCCAGAGGCCCCTAGCGTGCCCTGGTGGGTAGTGGAGCCCACGGGAAGCTTCTCCACTGACATCCACCTCTACAAATACTCTAAAATCCCAAAAACCCTAGGGGAGTCGAGAAAATATAATTTATGCCACCGCAAATTCCAGAACCACGAGATTCAATCTAGAGGCATTTTCTGGCACTCTACTGGAGGGGGAAACGATCACGAATGGGTTCCTCATCATCCTTGTTGCCCCTCCGATGATACCTGAGTAGTTTAGCACAGACCTTCGGGTATGTAGCTAGTAGCTAGATGGATTATTCTCTCTTGTGGATATTCAATACAATGTTCTCCTCGATGTTCTTGGAGATCAATTTGATGTAATGACTTTTTGTGGTGTGTTTGTTGGGATCCGATGAATTGTGGGTTTATGATCAGTTCTATCCATGAATATTATTTAATTCTTTGTTGAACTCTTTTATGCATGATTGTTATAGCCTCGTATTTCTTCTCCGAAATTTTGGTTGGGTTTGGCCAACTAGATTGATTTTTCTTGCCATGGGAAGATGTGCTTTGTGATGGGTTCAATCTTGCAGTGCTCAATCTCAGTGACAGAAAGAGACATGACACGCATGTATCATTGCTATTAAGGATAAAAAGATGGGGTATATTTCTACATGAATAGATCTTGTCTATATCATGTCATCGTTCTTATTGCATTACTCTGTTTTTCCACGAACTTAATACACCAGATGCATGCTAGATAGTGGTTCATGTGTGGAGTAATAGTAGTAGATGCTGAATCATTTCGGTCTACTAATCTTGGATGTGATGCCCATATATATGATCATTGCGTTGGATACCGTCATGATTATTCGCTTTTCTACCAATTACCCAATAGTAATTTCTTTACTCATTGTATGCTATTTTCTTGAGAGAAGCCTCTAGTGCTAACTATGGCCCCCTGATACGTCTGCAACGTATCCATAATTTTTTATTGTTCCATGATGTTATATTATCATTCTTGGATGTTTTACAATCATTTTATAGCAACTTTATATCATTCTTCGGGGCTAACCTATTGACATAGTGCCCAGTGCCAGTTGTTTTTTTTTTCTTGTTTTTTACTTCGCAGAAAATCAATACCAAACGGAGTCCAAATGTAGCGAAAAATTTTGGAGATTTTTTTGGACCAGAAGGCACAAGTTGGGCCAAGGAAGTACCAGAGGGGGATCCGAGGGGAGCACAATGCACCTGGGCGCGCCTGGGGGCCCAGGCGCGCCCTGGTGGGTTGTGCCCACCTTGGCCACCTCCCGCACCGCCTCTTTGCTCTGTAAATACCCAATGCTCCAAAAACCCTAGGGGAGTCGACGAAACACATTTCCAGCCGCCGAAAGTTCCAGAAACCTTAGATCCAATCTAGACACCATCACGGTGGAGTTCATCATCCTCATTGGTGCCTCTTTGTTGATGCGTGAGTAGTTCATTGTAGACCTACGGGTCCGTAGTTAGTAGCTAGATGGCTTCCTCTCTGTCTCTTTTGACTCTCAATACAATGGTCTCTTGGACATCTATTTGATGTAACTCTTTTTGTTGTGTGTTTGTTGGGATCCGATGAACTTTGAGTTTATGATCAGGTCTATTTTATCCATGAAAGTTATTTGAGTTTCTTTTATCTCTTATATGCATGATTACTTATAGCCTCGTATTTCTTCTTAGAATCTTTTGTTTAGTTAGGCTGGCTAGATCGACTTTTCTTGCCATGGGAAGAGGTGCTTTGTGATGGGTTCGATCTTACAGTGCTCAGTCCCAGTGACAGAAGGGGAAATGACACATATGTATCGTTGCTATTAAGGATAACAAGATGGGGTCTATTCCTACATGAATAGATCTTGTCTACATCATGTCATCGCTCTTATTGCATTACTCCGTTTCTCCATGAACATAATACACTAGATGCATGCTGGATAGCGGTCGATGTGTGGAGTAATAGTAGTAGATGCAGGCAAGAGTCGGTCTACTAATATTGAACGTGATGCATATATAATGATCATTTTCTGGATATCATCATGTTTATTTGAAGTCCTATCAATTGCCCAACAGTAATTTGTTTACTCACCATATGCTATTTTTCTCGAGAGAAACCACTAGTGAAATCTACGGCCCCCGGGTATCTTCTTTATCATATTTTCCTTCGAGATCTATTTTTATTTGCTTTTATTTTCAGATATATTAATCCAAAAACCCAAAAATACCTTGCTGCATTTTTTTGTTATTTATTTTATCTCGCGTTCCCGCGAGATCTATTTATCCAATCTACTACAATTTTATCTGTATTATTACCCGGGAGGGATAGACCTCTTTTACGTTGGGTTGCAAGTATTTATTCTTTGTGTGCAGGTACCGTTCACGTAGTGTTGCGTGGTTCTCCTACTATTTCAATAGCCTTGGTCTCATCACTAAGGGAAATACCTACCATAGTTGTGTTGCATCATCCCTTCCTCTTTGGGGAAATACCGACGTAGTTCAAGCCGCATCGAAAGGAATTTCTGGCACCGTCGCCGGGGAGACATCGTCAACATCTACCAGGTTCCTAATCACAAACCTCATCTCCTTGCAATTTACATTATTTGCCATTTGCCTCTCGTTTTCATCTCCCCCACTTCACAAAAAATTCCCGTTTTATTCACCCTCTTTTTCATTCACCATTTTCTCGTCATATATGTTGTTGCTTGCAATCTGGTTTGCTTAGTCATGATGCCTCAAAGAAAATATTATGATATTCCTTACCCCAATATTTTTCTTGAAATTGAGAAAAGTATTAAGGAATATATGACTACACAATTTGAGCATGATAATATTTTACCAAAGAACTTAAGAAGCACTCCATAGTGCTAGATGCTATAACAAAACAACTTGATGATATTAGTAGAGAAGTTTGTAATCTCCAATCTAAGTATGCTTTTGCCAAAAGTTTGCGAGGCAAAATATCGAATGCACAAGCTACCCTAGTAAATCAAATGGCCGCTAAACAAATCTCGTTAGAATAAAATGAAGACCTTAAAATGATTGATGTTTCTTCTATTGATTCTTTGTTTAGTAAAATTAAAATTGATGATAAAGGGACTGGAGAAGAGTCAACTTTAGCTAGAAGGCGTCCCGATAATTCGGAAGGTGAAAATCTTGTTGAGAAAATTAATAAAAGAGGGTTTGGAGAGATCAAAACTTTAAGTAGTGATGTGCCCACTCTTTTGGATTACAAAGACTTTAATTATGATAATTGCTCTTTCATTGATTGTATTTCTTTGTTGCAATCCATGATAAATTCACCCCATGTTTATGAACAAAATAAAGCTTTTACTAAACATATCGTTGATGCTATGATGAAAGCTTTGGAAGAAAAGTTGGAATTAGAGATTTCAATTCCTAGAAAATTACATGATGAATGGGAACCCACCATTAAAGTCAAGATTAAAAATTATGAGTGTTTTTCTTTATGTGACTTGGGTGCTAGTGTTTCTACAATTCCGAAATCTTTATGTGATGTGCTTGGTCTTACCGATATTGATGAGTGTTCTTTAAATTTGCACTTGGTGTATTCTACTATTAAAAAGCCTATGGGAAGAATTAATGATGTTCTTATTCTTGCAAATAGGAATTATGTGCCTATTGATTTTATTGTTCTTGATATTGATTGCCATCCGTCTTGTCCAATTGTACTTGGTAGACCTTTTTTACGTACTATTGGTGCCGTGATTGATATGAAAGAAGGCAATATTAAATTTCAATTTCCACTAAGGCTACACTTCCCTAGAACAAGAATTAAGCTACCATATGAATCAATCATGAGGGCATCTTATGGATCTGGAAACAAAGATGACAACACTTGAATCTATGAATTGTGCCTAGCTAGGGGCATAAAACGATAGCGCTTGTTGGGAGGCAACCCAATGAATAAAATTTATTTTTGTCTTTTTATTTTTGTTCTTGAGTGTTTGCACAATTATGCTACTATTATGATTGTGTTTTTATGTTTTAATTAGTGTTTGTGCCAAGCAAAGCCTTTGGGATCTTGTTGGGTGATAGTTGATTTGATCTTGTTTAAAAATAGAAGCTTTTATGTCCAGTAAAACAATTTTGAAAATTCACAGAAACACGATAAAATCCTGATTTTTGTACACAAGATTGATATACAAATTGCCTACTGATGAGGACATCAATACCATTGTTACACCCACAACCCCTGCTGCTATACATACTGGACCAATTACTAGAGCTCGCGCACGCCAATTAAATTACCAGGTACTTCCGTTTCTTGGTAATGATTCTAATGTTCATGAGAATATGATGCTGCCTAAATTGGATACATTTGTTTTGCTTACAAATGAAGGGCCTAGCTTGGAGAAGGATGAACATTGGAGCAAGAACAAGCATGGAGATGATGACATGCGCAAGGGGAACAAGAACGGAGTTACAAGTGATGATTTCAGGACGTTGAAGCCACCATAATGAGTGCATGAAGCCTTGGACGAAATATACAAGATGCTACTTCATAACTTTCATCCAGAGGCTATTCTAGGTGCTGTGTCACCTTATTATTTGGCCAGGCCCATGTAATTTCGAAATACATAAGTATAGGTTGTTTTTGGAGTCCGCATGTGTGGGGAAACAAAGTTAGGGTTGGATTCGGACCCCTCCTACAAGGGGTCATGAAATTTCCCCCTACTTCTCCATATATACAGCTCTTAGGGCATCGTTTAGACTTTGTGTTTTGTTTAGATTAAAGTTTGCCATAGCTGCAACTTCACGTACTTCGTTTGTGTTCAACGACCACACAAAGGCGTCACAGAACCCCACCTTCATTAATAAAGCTTTCCTCTTATATTCGCAATATCCAGATTGCAATCTTAGTTTCTTGCTTGTTTTTTGTTTGCTCGCAGGAAAACAGACCCTCATGGTCAGGTTGATCGTGCTCCGGCGTGGTCAATAACCCCTCGGAAGTTGGTTTAGCGATTGCTAAGGCACGACGTCTCGCACGTTCGTAGTCGGATCGTCAAGGTCGACTCCCACAGAAAACGATAGCCACCATCTCATCGAAAGACGGGACACCTTTGCCTCTATCACCTACATTGTCCTAATGTTTTAGAATTTTTGGAATTACAGAAGTATTCGAAGTTTTCAGATTGCTATAGACTGTTCTATTTTTGACAGATTCTAATTTATTTGCGTTGTGTGCTTATTTTGATGAATCTATGGACTCTATCGGGGGGTATGAGCCATAGAAAAGTTGGAATACATCGGATATAATGCAAAAAAAATACGAATGGGCTTTCAACAGTACTTAGAGTAGTGATTTGCTTTGTTATACTAACAGAGCTCACGAAGGTTTTGTTGAGTTTTGTGTGATTGAAGTTTTCAAGTTTTGGGTGAGATCACGATGGATGAAGGAATAAGGAGTAAGAAGAGCCTAAGCTTGGGGACGCCCATGGCATCCCAAGTTATTATCTAAAATAGAAGCAAGCAACTAAGCTTGGGGATGCCCGAGTGGCATCCCCTATTTCTTCTAACGACCATCGGTATTTTACTTGGAACTATATTTTTATTCGTCACATATCATGAGTTTTGCTTGGAGCATCTTGTATTATATGAGACTTTGCTTGTTTTGCTTTTTAATTTAAGTCAAGTATCCTTGCTGAGCACACCTATTTGAGAGAACCAAAATTATGCTATGATTTGTTAGAATTGCTCTCTATGCTTCACTTAAATCTTTTTGAGCTAGGGAATTGCTCTAGTGCTTCACTTATATATGTTTGAGCATGGTGTGCTTTAGTACTTTTGAAGAAATGCTCTCATGCTTCACTTAGATTTATTTGATAGTTAGTAAAATTTTGAAGAAATTCTCTCATGCTTCACTTATATTATTTTGAGAGAAGAAAATTTTTATGCTCATGTTCTTCACTTAGATTTGTTTGATCTATCAAAAGCAACATATGAAATTAGTCCCAAAGTGATAGATATTCAAGAAGGATATAATAAAAACTTTCATGAGGATCATTGGACAAAATAAACTTGATTCTTTGAAATAGTTTTGCGGTATGATGATATAATATGTGAGCCATGTTGATGAGTAATTATCTTTAGTAAGAATATTGATGTTAAGGTTTGTGATTTCCCTATGCAAGCACAAAAGTAAATAGTTATGCAATGAAATTACATCCTACTTATGGTGCATTATTCGGTGTTAGTTATGCTTAATGCTCGCTTATGAGATTTTTTGTTTCTTGGTTGGATGCTTCTCAATCTTTTGCTAGCCTTCACTTGAACTAAGTGGGATTACTACTTGTGCATCCAAAATCCTTAAACCAGTTTTGCCATATGAATCCACTATACCTACCTATATGTGGTATTCTTTTGTCGTTCTAAGAAAATTTGTATGTGCCATCTCAAGTCTTCAAAATAAATTTCCTTTTTGTCTGCTCGTACCGCTCGTGAAATGGTAGGGGGTGGCTAATATTTTTCCATGCTAGATGTGTATTCTCAAGATGTGAAAGGATCGAGAAGAGGTGTCTAGAGGGGGGTGATTAGACCCTCAACAACTAAAGGTAGCAGTTTTTAGGTTTTTCAAGTTGAGGCTGGAAATTAGCACAATTTCAAGCATTAACAATATAATTCAAGCAAGCATGGCAAGAGTATATGAGCAGCGGAAAGTAAAGCATGCAACTTGCAAGAAAGTAAAGGGATGTGATTGGAGTGTGAAAACACAATTGGAGACACAAACATTTTTGGCGTGGTTCCTATAGGTGGTGCTATCGTACATCCACGTTGGTGGAGACTTCAACCCACGAAGGGTAATGGTTGTGTGAGCCCACGGAGGGCTACACCCACGAAGGGTCCGTGAATAAGCAACCTTGTCTATCCCACCATGGACATCGCCCACGAAGGACTTGCCTCACTTGGGTAGATCTTCACGAAGTAGGCGATCTCCTTGCCTTTACAAACTCCTTGGTTCAATATGCTTAGTTCGAGAATGTTGCACGGAATTATGAGCAATCTTAATAGCACTTTCATTGTCACAAAGCAATGGAACATGTTTCACATATATCCCGTAATATTAAGAGTTTGGGTCATCCAAAGTAATTGAGCACAACATGAACCGGCGGCAATGTATTCCGCTTCGCCGGTGGATAAGGATTACCGAGTTTTGTTTCTTGGAGGACCAAGACACGAGAGATCTACCAAGAACTTGATAAGTACCCGAAGTGGACTTTCTATCAACCTTGTCACCGATATAGTACGAATCGGAGTAGCCAACAGGATCAAAAGAAGACCTCTTAGGATACCAAATGCCAAAATTTGGTGTGTGAATTAAGTATCTCACTATCCTTTTCACAGCCTTAAGATGACATTCTTTGGGGGCCTCTTGATATCATGCACACATGCACACACTTAGCATAATATCAGGACGGGAGGCACATAGATATAACTATGAACCAATCATAGAGCGGTAAACCTTTTGGTCAACTGGCTCGCCATCCTTTGTCAAGTCAAGATTCCACTAGTAGGCATGGGGGTACTCGTACCTTTACATTCTTGCATGTTGAACTTCTTGAATAAGTCCTTGGTGTACTTTGTTTGAGAAACAAAGGTACCCTCCTTAGTTTGCTTGATTTGCAAACCAAGAAAGAACTTGAATTCACTCATCATAGACATCTCAAACTTCTCCGACATTAGCCTTCCAAACTTTTCACTAAAATGTGGGTTAGTCGAACAAATATGATATCATCCACATAAATTTGGCACACAAATAATTTACCATTAACCCTTTTAGTAAAAAATGTAGAATCTATCTTTCCAATCTCAAAGCCTTTTTCAATAAGGAATGTAGTCAAGCATTTATACCACGCTCTAGGAGCTTGCTAAAGACCATAAAGAGATTTGTGAAGTTTGTAAACATGATCGGGTTTCTTGGGATTTACAAAGCCAGGAGGTTGTTTAACATAAACTTCCTCCTCAATTTCACCATTAAGAAAAGAACTTTTAATGTCCATTTGATATAGGGTGATATCATGATGATTGGCATAAGCAAGTAAGATGCGAATGGACTCAAGTCTAGCAACATGGGAATATGTCTCACCATAGTACATACCTTCGACTTGAGTGTAGCCTTAAGCAACGAGACGGGCCTTATTGTGTACAACTTGTCCATCTTCATCTTGCTTGTTCCGAAACACCCATTTGGTTCCAATGACATTGTGCTTCTCATCGGGCTTTTCAACCAACGTCCACACTTGGTTCCTCTCAAAATTGTGTAGCTCTTCATGCATAGCATTCACCCAATCCGGATCATCAAGAGCATCTTCAACCTTCATAGGTTCAATACTAGAAATGAATGAGTAATGTTCTCAAAAGTTAGCCAAACGAGTTTTAGAGCGAGTAATTCTCCCAGTTTGAATATCATCATAGATTTGTTCGACGAGATGATCTCTTGAGACTCTTGCTCGAACTCGTGAGAGCTTTTGATTTGGTCGGGTTGGAACATCCTCTTCATTGTCTTGCTCTTCTTCTTGTCTTTCTTCGTTGTTTTTGGTGTTGTTGTTCTCTCGTGGAGGTGGAGAAGGAGGTCGTTGAGGTTCATCTTGTTGTGCATCCTCGTTTTCATCGTCTTGATGCGTCCCACTTGTGGATGCCTCCAAGTCAACTTGTGGATCACCTTGGCGTGAAGTTGAGGCTTCCACTTGGACAGACGAGGTACTCTCCTTCACCTCTGTTGGGTGAATCTTGCCAATAGACAAGTCTTGTGTTGCTTCCAAAGGATCTTTGTCACCTACATCAATTGGCAATTACTCTACTTGCAAGCCGTTAGATTCATCAAACTTCACATCTATCGTCTCTTCAACCTTTCAGGTGAAATTATTGTAGACACGGTAAGTGTGAGAGTTTGAGCCATAACCGAGTAGGAAACCTTCATGAGATTTAGGAGGAAATTTCAAACGACGATGCTTATCAAGAATGTAACACTTTGAGCCGAATACTCGAAAGTATCCAACTTGGGGTTTTTTACCGGTGAGGAGCTCGTATGCCGTCTTGCCGAGTAGCTTGTGAAGATACAAACGGTTCATTGCATGGCAAGCTGTCTCAACCGCTTCTGCCCAAAAGTGCTTTGGCGTCTTGTACTCATCAAGCATCGTTCTTGCCATTTTGATGAGAGTCCGGTTCTTCCTCTCAATAACTCCATTTTGTTGAGGCGTGTACGTAGACGAGAACTCATGTGAAATCCCTTCTTCGTCAAGAAAGGTGTCCACATTTGCGTTGTTGAACTCCGTTCCGTTGTCGCTGCGAACCTTCTTGATCTTCACTTCAAATTAATTTTGGGCCTTTCTATCAAAGTTCTTGAATATCTTTTGGACCTGCGATTTATCATCAGGAAAGAACACCCATGTAAATCTTGAAAAATCATCAACAATGACCAATCCGAATGAGTTACCACTGAGACTCTTGTAGGTGTTGGTACCAAAGACATCCATGTGAAGTAGCTTGAGTGGTCTTCTCGTGGTCATGATGTTCTTCATGGGATGACTTCCTCCAACTTGTTTCCCTGCTTGGCAAGCACTACAAAGTCAATCCTTGTCAAATATAACATCTTTAACACCGAGGATATGATCACATTTAATAAGCTTGTCAAGATTTCGCATGCCCACATGACCTAACCGTCTATGCCACAACCCCTTTAGAAGATTTAGCAATTAAGCAAGTTCTAGGTTGAGCCTTTTTAGTGAAATCAACAATGTATAGATCACCTCTACGTATGTCGGTAAAGACCATATTATGATTATCTCTTCAAAACACTTGGCAATCTACTTCAATAAATAGGACATTGAAACCGAAATCGAGTAGTCTAGATACAGAAAGTAAATTATAGCCAAGAGATTCAACGAGCATAACATTTTGTATGGAGTTGTCGTGTGAGATGGCCACCTTACTGAGGCCAATCACCTTACCCTTTGAGTTATCACCAAAAGTGACATACTTTCGAGGGACGACGTTTTCAGCAAGCTCAGGGAACATATCCTTGTCTCCGTCATGTGATCGTTACATCCACTATCAAGAACCCATTCCTTTCCTCCAGCCATGTTGCCGTGAAGGTTAGCCATAAGACCAAAGTGTCTCATAGACTCATAGAGATCATAGTCACTCTCATCATCCTCATCATAGTATCCATGTTCAACATCATATTGTGATTGATCATTTCCTAGAGAGAGTGATTCATTAGTTTTGTGATCATGACAATGTGCATCTCTATGAATTCTAATGACTTGGGAAATGATATTGCTAATGATTCCAACATGTCCTTTGGCACACATAAGGTCACAAAGCTCAAATAGACAATCACCAAACTTAGGATCATTGGGACTCATCTTATTCAAGGCAATGGACTTGTGAATCTCATCAAAGTTTTTCAAGGAATGGTTTGGAAATCGTTCCTCAAGAAATCTCCATATAGTGTAAGCACATTCAAGAGTTGGCAAGCGAGCAATCAAATTTATAGGTAATCATCTAGTGATAAGATTGACAGTTCTAAGATTGTGAATCATATCAAGAGAATCATCAGGGGTAGGATGCAAGGAGTCAACAAGGGGTGCACAAGGGGTAGTAATGTACTTGTTTAAGTGATATTCATTGAAAATCTCAAGCATCTCATTTTTTTCAAACAACAAAGAACTCTCCATCAAGCATAGCCACTCTACATCAAATACTCCCAATCGTAGACTCATCCATCTTCCTCCAATGGTGTTTAAACCAAAGCAATGGAGACCAATGCTCTGATACCAATTGAAAGGATCAAGAAGATGTGTCTAGAGGGGGGTGATTAGACCCTCAACAACTAAAGGTAGCAGTTTTTTGGTTTTTCAAGTTGAGGCTGGAAATTAGCACAATTTCAAGCATCCATGATATAATTAAAGCAAGCATGGCAAGAGTATATGAGCAGTGGAAAGTAAAGCATGCAACTTGCAAGAAAGTAAATGGATGGGATTGGAGTGTGCAAACGCAATTGGAGACACAGAGATTTTTGGTGTGGTTCCGATAGGTGGTGCTATCGTACATCCATGTTGGTGGAGACTTCAACCCACGAAGGGTAACGGTTGCGCGAGTCCACGGAGGGCTCCACCCACGAAGGGTCCACGAAGAAGCAACCTTGTCTATCCCACCATGGCCATCGCCCACGATGGACTTGTCGCACTTGGGTAGATCTTCACGAAGTAGGTGATCTCCTTGCCCTTACAAACTCCTTGGTTCAACTCCACAATCTTGACGGAGGCTCCCGAGTGACACCTAACCAATCTAGGAGACACCACTCTCCAAAAGGTAATAGATGGTGTGTTGATGATGAACTCCTTGCTCTTGTGCTTCAAATGATAGTCTCCCCAACACTCAACTCTCTCTCACAGATTTGGCTATGGTGGAAAGATGATTTGAGTGGAAAGCAACTTGGGGAAGGATAGAGATCAAGGTTCTTGTGGTTGGATTGGAATGTCTTGGTCTCAACACATTAGTAGGTGGTTCTCTCTCAGAAAATGAGTAGTGGAAGTGTAGGCATGTTCTGATGGCTCCCTCACAGATGGAGAAGGGGGTGGAGGGGTATATATAGCCTCCACAAAAAATCTAGTCGTTACACACAATCTTCCAAACTCGGTGGGACCGAATGGAGAAACTCGGTTAGACCGATATGGTTAAAAATGTGAACGTTAGATTTTTTTGGTGGGACCGACAAGGTCAACTCGGTGAGACCGATGTGCTAGGGTTAGGGCAAAACCTCATCTTGGTGAGACCAATTGCGTGAACTCGATGGGGCCGGTTTCAGCAATAACCAAACAGAGACTTTGTCAAGCAAACTCGGTGGGACCGACTGCACATTTTGGTGGGACCGAAATACTGCAATAGGTAACAGAGAGTTTGCAAGGCCATCTCGATGAGACCGAGATCCCATCGGTGAGACCAAACTGATCAGGGTTTCTGGCAGTGGCTATGTGAGGAGAACTCGGTGGCACTAGATAGATCAAATCGGTGGGGCCGAGTTTGACTTTTAGGTTTATGACATATGTGGAAAAGAGAAAGTGGTTGAGAGCTTTGGAGCATATCATTAAGCACTTTGAGCAAGCAAGCCATTAAGCAACACCTCATCCCCTTTTAATAGTATTGGCTTTCCCATGGACTCAATGTGATCTTGGATCACTAAAATGAAAATGTAGAGTCTTGAGCTTTTGCCAATGTTTGTCCTTAGCAAGGGGTTCCACATCCTCTTGTCCTGCCACTCCAATGTTGAACTCATCTGAAATATACTAGGTATAGTATTAGTCCAGACACTGACGAAGAAATGGATCTCCTTCCTCCTTCCTCCCCCTCTCGCCCTAGTCGTCCAGTCCCTCTCCCTCGTCCGTCGGCCGAGGTTCTGTCTCCCTCCTCCCCTCTCGCCATAGTTTCCTCCCTCCCTTCCCCTGCCCGCTCGCCGGTGGTGCTCTCTCCGCCGTCTTCTCCTCTGCCTGCGCTTGGATCTCGTTTCTGGGCTCTCGCGTCCGATGAGGAGGACTCGCGGTCTGCTGCCTCCTCACCCCGCTGTCCTTCGGCGAGTCCTGGGCGGGTCATGCTTCCTCTTGCTCCGCCTCGCCCCCGCAAGTTCGCCCCTGGTGGCCAGGGTCGGCCGGTGGCTGCGGCATCACCTGAAGTTGGTTGGATCCGGGTTTCTCATCGTCGGCGTAAGTTCGGTAAGTTTTCTGCTGTCTCTCCTGGGACTGGGATTCTGGGCGGTGCTCCTGATGGGGAGCTTGGAGGCTCTCCATCTCCCTCTCTTGATGCTACCTCGGCTGCCTCGTCGCCGGCGGCGGTGCCGCCGGAGGGGATGGCGGCGCTGGCTTCGTGTGCCCTAGATCTGGGTTTCACCTCGGTGGCTAGTGGGTCACGGGCCGTTCCCTCTGTTGGGCTTGTTGGGCCTCTCGCTTCGGGTCTGTCCAGTGGGCCCACTCCCTCCCCCCCTCTCTCGTCAGTTGATGATTTCCCCCCTCTTGTCCCTTCTGGCCGAATTAGGCCCCCCCGTTTTGTTACCTGCTCCCCACCCCCCACCGACCCATCTAACCCGTCGGGCCCAGGTGGGCACGGCTCGGTCGGGCTTTATATGGATCCCCCGCGGCTCTCTTCCCCCTTTGCTAGGGTTTCCGGCTTCCGCTGCAGATCTGCGCCGCCACCGTTTCCCCATTCGTCGCCTCGTCAGATCTAGTCCTCCTCCTCCACTTCTCCTCTCCTTTGCCGCGGTGCTCGACATGGATAAGTCTCGGGGCTCTTCTTGCGAGGCAGTCTCGAGCAGAAAGCACCGTCGCGAGGACTCCCCTACTTCTGCGGTGGATCTGGAGCTCGAGGCCTCGCTCCGCTCCAAGTTGGAGGCGGAGCAGGCGGTGCGTGAGCAGGTGGCTCATGACCGTGCAGCCTGGGTTGTGGGTCCGGAGTGGTTGCAGCGCTTGGAGCGGGAGCGCGCGCCTGGATCTGGTCCTCAGGGATCTGGCTCTGGCCCCTCGCTCTCTCCGGCGCTGGACCCGTGGGAGGCGGCGGCGGCCTCCGGCGGTGGGGTCTCTTCTTTGTCTGGTTCCCTGCCTGTGCTCGGCACGGGGCGTGGCACGCCTGCTCCGACGCGGTTCCCCCTCCTCCTCGCCCGGCTGGTGCGGGTGCGGGGTCTCGCCCGCCGCCCCGGTCCTTCGTGGGGCTAGTGCTGTCGTGGTTCTAAGCCTGACAGTAGAGTGGGGGTAGGTATGGAGAGGCAAGGTCCTAGCTATGGAGAGGTTGTAAGCACAAAGGATGTACGAGTTCAGGCCCTTCTCGGAAGAAGTAACAGCCCTACGTCTCGGAGCCCGGAGGCGGTCGAGTGGATTATGAATGTATGGATTACAAGGTGCCGAACCCTTCTGCCTGTGGAGGGGGGTGGCTTATATAGAGTGCGCCAGGACCCCAGCCAGCCCACGTAGGAGAGGGTTTAAGGTGAGTTAAGTCTGGGGCGTTACTGGTAACGCCCCACATAAAGTGCCTTTACTATCATAAAGTCTACTTAATTACAGGCCGTTGCGGTGCAGAGTGCCTCTTGACCTCCTGGTGGTCGAGTGAGTCTTCGTGGTCGAGTCCTTCAGGCCAGTCGAGTGAATCCTCGTTGGTCGACTGGAAGGCGACCTCTTCTAGGGATGTCCTAGGGTAAGTTACTTGGAACAGGTCCATGACCCTACCCTAGGTACATAACCCCATCATTAGCCCCCGAATGGATTGAGGCTTCGAGTGAAGAAGGAGTTGATGTCGTTTCCGATTAACCTTTGCGCTCTAGTTGTGCGCTGTTCTGGATAAAAGAATCTCTTCGTTGACAGGGAGCAATTTGTCTTCGGTCGACTCGATCCATTCTATTTTTGCGTCGAGTGATCTTTCGAGCTTCGACGATCTCCGAGCGACGGATCGCCGGAAACACCGCGTCTGACAGACTGATTTGTTGCTCGCGGATTCCGCGGGGTGCGAAATTTGGGGGCGCGCGCGAAGCGGGGCAGACCGCGGCGTTCGGATGGGACGGGGCATAGCCGCCTCGATCTCCGCGCCGCCTTTTTCGCCACGTATCCAGTCCTCATAACTGCTCCCAGATATGATTAGATCGACCGGGCCCACATGTCAGCCACTCGGAAGGGACCTTATAAACGTGCCCGGCGAGGATTTCTGTGCTGCGCCTCAGCATTCTCCATCTCTCCCTCTGCTTCATTCCTCCCTGCTCAGCGTGCCCGCTCTCGCCCCCGCACCGCTTCCCTTCGTGCATCTCACCGGCGACCATGGCCAAGGAGAAGACGGCGGCGCTGGAGCGTGCCAAGAAGGCGTCGGCATCGGAGAAGGCGAAGGGGAGATCCACCAGCCGCAGAGGGTCCTCGTCCAGATCCCGCCTGCCGAAAGGCTGGGTCCAAGGAGACTGGATCCAGTCGACCATCACAGAGACGGACCTCCTCGACATGGCCAACGAGGGCTTGATCCCTCACGGAGCTGCGAGGTTGCCGGGGAAGGAGTGGCAGCCACAGCCAGAAGAGGGTGAGTGTGTGCTTCTGGCCACTCATGTTGATCGTGGGTTTTCCTTGCCGCCAAGCATTTTCTTCCGTGGCTTCTTGAATTTCTTTGGAGCGCAGCTCCACCACTTTACCCCAAACTCCATTGCCTATCTTGCTGCATTCGTGTCCATGTGTGAGGGTTTCTTGGGCTGTCGACCGCACTGGGGTTTGTTCAAACGTATCTTCACGTGTCGCTCTAAGACCGTGAAGAAGGCGAGCCCAGGTGATGAGAAGACCCGAGTCGTCCAAATGTGTGGGGGCCTGGGGATTCAGGTGAGGAACAATAGCACCTTCCCGCCCATGTCCTTTCCCGAGTCTGTCAGAGGCTGGCAGTCGACTTGGTTCTACTGTCAGGTCCAGTCGACGCCAGGGCAGTCGAGTGGACTCCCTCCGTTTACCATGGACCGAGTGAACAAGCCCTCCCCTCTGAAGCTGATTCCGGAGGAGAAAGCCGACGTGAAGATGTTGATGGAGCGCGTGGTGCAGTTGGTTCGGGAGGGGGTGACGGGCATGGATCTTCTGGAGGTCTTCCTCAGGCGTCGCATCCAACCCCTTCAATTCCGGAGCCACTGCATGTGGTTGTACCGTGGGCCCGAAGACGAGACTAGAGTCCATCCAGAAGAAGTCGACGATGCCACTCTGGAAAGATGGATGGTAGCCGTTACCGGAAACAGGGACAACCCGCGCGGAGCCAGAAGGGTTCCTCCACTCGACCACAACAGCGACCCAAACAAGGTACACTTGCTCTGCTTTCCATTGTGTCCTTGTCGTATTCATTTCTGCTAACCCTGTCGACTGGTCGACTGATCCTTGTTTGGGCATCTGCTAGGCCTTCACCGAGTTGTACTCGATGCCCAATGGGGCACAAGCTTCGACTGAGGAAGGCGAGGCGAGCGGGGGCGAGGCGAGTGGGGGCGAGAGCCAGGAAGAGGAGGAATGGGACTCGGATGCTGCAGGGGAGGATGACGACGATGATGATGATGAAGGTGATGAAGATGACATCGAGGACGAGGAAGAAGAGGAGGAGGAGGTCGTTCCACCGCGCTCAGAAAGGCGGTCGAAGCTTGTCCACGACCCTTCGACCGAACGTGGTAAGGGGGTTGCGACCGCCACTCAGTCGACCAAGCGCCCTCGGACCACCTCTCCGGCGCCGACTGAAAAGGCGCCGAAGCAGCCCAGGGCGGCCTCATCGAAGCCGACCAAGCTCCTGCCGAAGATGAAGGTGTCCATCCCCACCATATCAGGGTAATTGTGTTGCTCATATTTTCTTATTCTGTGCGAACTTTATCTCTGGTCGACGCTGAGGTTAGTCGACTGATCCTTTGGAGTTGCAGTGCTGCTACTTCTGAGACCTCGGCCCGGGCCGATGACCACGAGATGGAGGATGCAGCAACTTCGAATCCAGGTACTGTGTTCTTAATACCATTCTTAGTCGACTGACTCGCGATCTCTGATCCTGATCCTTCTCCGCAGCTCCACCCAACACTGTTATCGATCTTCCTGATGATGATGAGGATGAAGAGCCGCTGAAGCACAGGAGGAGTCGGAAAGCGTCCACCAGTAAGGTGCCTCAGGATGTGCCGGCGCCTGAAATTCTGACTGTGGAGGAAGAGAACACCACTCGACACACGGTGACCTTCGCGAATCCACTGACGAGTGCTCAGCAGCCTTCCCTCTTCATGACGCACCACGTCCCGGAGGACCAAGCTGGCGCAGCGAAGGAGGCGATACGCCAGGCGGGACTCATGATGGAGCAGCTGAAGACCATCCGGGACGCGAGCCAGGCAGCTTATGACGCCAGTTCTGCCCTCCAAAGCAATGTCCAGGTCAGTCGACCGCTGTTTGTTCTGTTGGATATGCTACCAAAAACTTTTCTTTTCCGGAATTTATATTAGTCACCCACTGGGTGTGTCGAATAAACTCCGTGTTAGCGGGGGCACGCTGAGTGCACCCGCTGGGTGTAGTCCCCAAGGCTAAGGTCGACTGCTGGCAGTCGGCCTTAGGCTTTATGATGTCAATCTTTCTGTCAGTCGACTGGTCGACTGGATTTCGCAAACCGGTGGGGCCACGCTGAGTGCACCCACTGGGTGTAGTCCCCAAGGCTAAGGTCGACTGCTGGCAGTCGGCCTTAGGCTTTATGATGTCAATCTTTCTGTCAGTCGACTGGTCGACTGGATTTCGCAAAGCGGTGGGGGCACGCTGAGTGCACCCGCTGGGTGTAGTCCCCGAGACTGTGGTCGACTGCTTGCAGTTGATCACAGTCTTAGAGAATGCGTCTCGCACACTGTTTTTTTTTTTGAGGTCGACTGGTCGACTTTGTCTTCAACAGGATTAGTGGGGGCACGCTGAGTGCACCCACTGGGTGTAGTCCCCGAGACTACGGTCGAATGCTTGTATTCGGCTGTAGTCTTAGAAACGTGTGTTTTTCCCTTTTTCACTCGGAAGTGAGTTACATTTGACGTTTAGTCGATTGGTTCTTCGCAGAACTCCTGTGATCTTGTGGCTCGTTACTCAGAGCTGGAACAAAAACATACTCAAGTCGAGCTGAGCTTGAAGCTGGTTCAGGAGAAGCTGACAAAGGCAAAGGAGGAGACCGAAGGTATGTTTGGTGAGACCCTGACGACTGCTTTTCCCCTTGCTTGTTTCGGCATCTGATCTCGCTGTAACTTGCAGGTAAGGTAAGGGAGGCCCAGCAGAAGAAAGACCTTGAGCTAGCTGAGAAGATCAAGCTTGCTGACGAGAAGTTAGCTTCAGTCACCAAGCTCGAACAAGACAATACCAATCTGAAAACTGCTCTTGGGATTGCCAACAAGGAGGTCAGTCGACTGAGAACTGACAAAGCTGCCTTGACCGACCAAGTCAGCAAATTGACTGAGAAGAAAACTGAACTGGAGGCCTTCCTGAGTGGCCTTGCCAAGAAGCTGTTTCTTATGCTTGAAGGTAAACCTCCATGTTTGGCAAATATTTCCAGTTGTGGCTTTTTCCATTCGACTATCCCCTTGACTTAGTGATCACTCTTGCAGAATTTTGTCAAAACTTCAAAGAGGAAACCAGCCGACTGGAGCCAAACCTTGACCCCGTCAATTCTCCGGTGAACGACGAAGTTGCCATGGATGTTTTCCGACTGGAGTCTCGTGTTGCAGCTGTCGTGGACTATCTCGCAAGGCTGAAGGTCGCCACATCTCGCATCGACTCGACGCTCTGGCCTGAGGAGACACTTCAGAATAACCTTGAGTCGCTGATGGCCCGCTTGAACACGATCCCTGGTCGAGTGCAGGAGTGGAAGAAGTCCTCGGCTCGGTGTGGTGCAGATGTCGCTCTGTGTCTGGCCCGAGTCCACTGCAAAGATGCACGAGAGGAGAAGCTGGCGGCCCTTCGGGTGGCCAATACCAAGAAGCACGACTTCAGGTCCTTTATGGAGACTTTCCTTGCAGCTGCCACTCGGATTGCCGACGGAATTGACCTTGATGAATTTGTTGCACCTTCCAGCCCTCCACAGGAGGGGTAAAAAACTTCTTCTGGCTCGACTCTTTAAATTTGCCTCGGTATGCCGAGTGGAATTGTAACCGACAAACTTTAACAGGCTTGACGCCTGAGCACTTTCGGTTCCTTTAGATATCGATTCGAACTTGAATTTGGCGCTTGAATATGATTGCCTTCGGCTCAAAATGTCTTTTGCAGGTTCAAAGCAAGGTGCCTGTGCTTAGGCGAGCGTTTGGACTGCAGCTAAGCCTCCGAGTGAGAGGGTCGCTCTTCACTCGGTAGGATTTTTGTAACTTAGGCGAGCGCAGGGCTGCAGCTAAGCTCCTGAGTGAGAGGGTTGCTCTCCACTCGGTAAGATTTTTATAACTTAGGCGAGCACGAGGCTGCAGCTAAGCCTCCGAGTGGAAGGCTGGCTTACCACTCGGTAGGATTTTCACAACTTAGGCGAGTGCTTGGACTGCAGCTAAGCCCCCGAGTGAGAGGGTTGCTCTTCACTCGGTAGGATTTTTATAACTTAGGCGAGCGCGAGGTCGCAGCTAAGCCTCCGAGTGGAAGGCTGGCTTACCACTCGGTAGGATTTTGATAAACTTAGGCGAGTCCTTGGACTGCAGCTAAGCCTCCGAGTGAGAGGATCGCTCTTCACTCGGTAGGATTTTCACAACTTAGGCGAGTGCTTGGACTGCAGCTAAGCCCCCGAGTGGAAGGCTGGCTTACCACTCGGTAGGATTTTGATAAACTTAGGCGAGTCCTTGGACTGCAGCTAAGCCTCCGAGTGGAAGGCTGGCTTACCACTCGGTAGGATTTTGATAAACTTAGGCGAAACGGATTCGTAGCTAAGCCTCCGAGTGAGAGTCTGGCTCACCACTCGGTAGGATTTTTACAAACTTAGGCGAAACGGATTCGCGGCTAAGTCACCCACTGAGGGGGAGTTTTTATGTGGACAAAAATAAAAAGTGATGACACTATTATTTCCAAACCCATGAACTACAGAAGTACTTTATTGCAACTCATCCGAGTGATAAAACTTAAGTGTAAAATGGGCGGAGTAGCTCCGCGTTCCAAGCTCGGGGCTCGTCGATATTATGCTCGACGTTGTAAAGACGGTACGCCCCGTTGTGGAGAACCTTGGTGACGATGAAGGGACCTTCCCAAGAAGGAGCAAGCTTGTGTGGTTTGTGCTGATCCACTCGGAGAACCAAATCCCCTTCCTGGAAGGCTCGACCTCTCACATTTCGGGCGTGGAAACGGCGCAGATCTTGTTGGTAGATGGTCGACCGGATCAGAGCCATCTCCCTTTCTTCCTCTAAAAGGTCGACTGCGTCCTGCCGCGCTTGTTCAGCTTCTGCTTCGTTGTAGATTTCGACTCGAGGAGCATTGTGGAGAAGATCACTCGGCAAGACTGCTTCGACTCCATAGACCAAGAAGAATGGAGTTCTTCCGGTCGACCGATTGGGCGTGGTCCGCAGTCCCCAGAGTACAGATGGAAGTTCGTCGACCCAAGCTCCAGCCGCGTGTTTGAGATCACGCATCAGTCGCGGCTTCAGTCCCTTGAGAATCAGTCCATTAGCTCGCTCTGCTTGTCCATTCGACTGCGGATGGGCGACTGATGCGTAGTCGACCCATGTGCCCTGGGAGTTGCAGAAGGTTCTGAATTCCTCTGAGTCAAAGTTCGACCCATTATCCGTAATGATGCTGTGCGGGACTCCATATCTGAATATTAGTTCCCTGATGAAGCTAACAGCAGTACCGGTGTCGAGGCTCTTGATTGGTTTAGCCTCGATCCACTTGGTGAACTTGTCGACTGCCACCAGTACATGCGTGAAGCCACTTCGTCCTGTTCTCAAAGGGCCGACCATGTCCAGCCCCCAAACTGCAAAAGGCCAGACGAGTGGGATGGTCTTCAAAGCTGACGCAGGTTTGTGCGACATATTCGAGTAGAACTGACATCCCTCGCACTTATCCACTATCTCCTATGCCATCTCATTCACCTTGGGCCAGTAAAATCCGGCTCGGTATGCTTTGGCCACGATGGTCCGGGAGGACGCATGATGACCACAGGTCCCCGAGTGAATATCATTGAGGATGAGTCGACCTTCTTCTGGTGTTATGCACTTCTGACCGACTCCAGTCGTGCTCTCTCTGTATAATTGTCCTTTGATGACGGTAAAGGCCTTAGATCGACGGACGATCTGTCGAGCCTCTTCCTCATCCTCCGGAAGCTCTTTCCTCAAGATATATGCGACATACGGAATCGTCCAGTCGGGAATGACTACCAAAACCTCCATGATCAAGTCGACCACCGCTGGGACTTCAACTTCAGTCGGATCTGTGGCACTCTTGGGCTGCGGAGTTTCTTCGGTGAAAGGATCTTCTTTGACTGACGGAGTATATATATGCTCCAAGAACACACCACTCGGAATGGCTTCTCTCTTGGAACCTATCTTTACTAGATCATCAGCTGCTTGATTTTTCAGTCGGGGTATATGATGGAGCTCTAACCCCTCGAACTTTTTCTCCAGCTTCCTCACTGCACTGCAGTATCCAGTCATGGCTGGGCTTCTCACGTCCCACTCTTTCATCACCTGATTGACCACTAAATCCGAGTCGCCATAGACCATTAGGCGACGGACGCCGAGTGAAATGGCCATGCGCAACCCGTATAGGAGGGCCTCATATTCTGCCTCATTGTTGGAGGAATCAAAGTGAATCTGGAGCACATATCTGAGCTTATCTCCTCTGGGGGAAACCAGGACAACCCCAGCACCGGAACCATTCAACATCTTAGAACCATCGAAAAACATGGTCCAATGCTCCGAGTGAACTTCAGTCGGCTGCTGCTGTTCGATCCACTCGGCGAGGAAATCTGCTATTGCCTGGGACTTAATGGCTTTCTTTGCCTCAAACTTGATATCAAGGGGAAGAAGTTCAATCGCCCATTTGGCCACTCGACCAGTTGCATCTCTGTTGTGCAAAATCTCTGATAGTGGAGCGTCGCTGACGACTGTGATTGAATGGTCAGAGAAATAATGAGCAACCTTCTTTGTGGCCATGTATATTCCATACACAAGCTTCTGATAATGAGGATATCTCTGCTTGGATGGAGTCAAGACTTCAGACAAATAATACACTGGGCGTTGAACTTTGAGAGCTTTTCCTTCTTCTTCCCGCTCGACCGTTAGCACAGTACTGACGACTTGTCCTGTGGCTGCGATGTAGAGCAACAGAGGCTCTTTGCTGATTGGAGCAGCAAGCACCGGCTGGGTGGAGAGCAGAGCTTTTAGCTCGGCAAACGCTGCATCAGCTTCTGGAGTCCACTCGAACTTGTCAGCCTTCTTCATCAGTCGGTAAAGAGGCAATGCCTTTTCACCGAGTCGTGAGATGAATCGACTTAATGCGGCCAAGCATCCAGCAAGCTTCTGGACATCGTGCACTCGCACAGGGCGTTTCATTCGGAGAATAGTGCCAATCTTTTCTGGGTTGGCGTTGATTCCCCGTTCGGAAACGAGAAAACCGAGTAACTTGCCACCAGGAACTCCAAATGTGCACTTTGATGGATTGAGCTTGATATCATACCTTCTGAGGTTGGCAAATGTTTCGGCGAGGTCAGCGAGCAGGTCGGAACCTTTTCGTGACTTGACAACAATATCATCCATATAAGCTTCCACATTCCAACTGATTTGAGTGAGTAGACACTTCTAGATCATTCGCATAAAAGTGGCTCCGGCATTCTTGAGGCCGAATGGCATGGTGATATAGCAGAAGCACCCGAATGGAGTGATGAAAGCTGTTTTTACCTCATCGGGCCCGTACAGACGGATCTGGTGGTACCCGGAGTAAGCATCTAAAAAAGACAACCTCTCGCATCCCGCGGTCGAGTCAACAATTTGATCTATGCGAGGGAGAGGAAAGTGATCTTTCGGGCAGGCCCGGTTGATGTGCTTGAAATCAATGCACATTCGGAGCGACTTGTCCTTCTTAGGAACCATGACGACATTAGCGAGCCACTCGGAGTGGTATATCTCTCGGATAAATCCTGCCGCCAACAGTCGAGCCACTTCTTCACCGATGGCCTTTCTCTTCTGGACGGCGGACCGCCGAAGATGCTCTTTGACTGGTTTTGCAGACGAGTCGACTCTTAGGCGATGCTCAGCCAGTCCCCTGGGAACACCTGGCATGTCAGCGGGCTTCCATGCAAAAATGTCCCAGTTCTCACGGAGGAACTGGATGAGCGTTTCTTCCTATTTTGGGTCGAGTGTTGTGGAGATGCGGGTCGGAGCTGCTTCGGGGTCGGTCGGGTGAATGTGAACAGGCTTCGTCCCACCGGACAACTGGAATGCAGATTCTGTGGCGGGCTTCTTGGATCGCAGCAAGTCACTCGGATCTGCGTTTTGCTTGTATTCTTCGAACTCGACCGCTGTCACTTGGGAATCGGCAATTTTGGAGCCCTTATGAAAGCACTCCTCTGCCTTTTTCCTATCACCGGTGACAGTGATCACACCTTTGGGACCGGGCATCTTCAATTTGAGGTACACGTAACATGGTCGAGCCATGAACCGTGCATAGGCTGGTCTCCCCAAAATGGCATGATATGCACTTTGAAAATCCACGACCTCAAACGTCAACTTTTCTTTGCGAAAATGCTTTGAATCGCCAAACACTACGTCCAAAGCTATCTGGCCGAGTGACTCGGCCTTCTTCCCTGGTATAACTCCATGGAAGCTCATGTTACTAGTGCTCAGTCGGGACATCGGAATGCCCATACCTTTCAACGTGTCTGCATATAACAGATTCAGCCCACTTCCACCATCCATCAGCACCTTTGTCAGTCGAGTGCCTTCGACAACTGGATCGACCACCAAAGCTTGCCTCCCAGGGGTGGCAATATGAGTCGGGTGATCAGATTGGTCGAAGGTGATGGGTGTTTGAGACCACTTCAGATAATTTGCCTTTGCTGGGGCAACCATGTTAACCTCTCGGTTAATCACTTTCAGTCGACTTCTGCTTTCCACATCTGCGAAGATCATCAGAGTGGAGTTGATATGCGGATATCCTCCCTCACTGTCCTCTTTGTCTTCGGCCTTGTCCGGCTCCTTCTCCTTGTCCTTAGACTGTTTTCCCTGAAACTGCTGGATCAGGAGTCGACATTGGCGAGTGGTGTGCTTTGGGTAAATGATATTCCCCTCTTCATCTTTCTTCGTGTGGATGTGGCACGGCATATCCATCACGTCGTTCCCTTCTTTATCCTTCACCTTCTTGGGGTTCCAGGATCCTTTTGGTTTCCCCTTAAACTTTCCTTGAGTCACGGCCAGAGCCTCTCCAGGAGCTGCCGGTTCAGCCTTCCGCTTCTGTTTCCGACTGGTGTTTCCTTTTTCCGACTGACTCGGCTTGTGCTTGCCGCTTCGGAGTCGGTCTTCTTCTTCACCGTTGGCGTACTTGGTAGCAATCTCCATCATCCGACTCAAGGTCATGTCACCGGTTCGACCAAATTTCAAACTCAGTTCTCTGTTCTTCACGCCGTCTTTGAAGGCGCATACTGCCTGATGATCAGAGACATTTTCCACAGTGTGGTGCAAAGTGATCCACCTCTGAATATACTCTCTGAGAGTCTCATTAGTTTTCTGCAGCAGACTTGCAACTCTGTCAATCCCGCTGGTCGCTTGCAAGTCCCTTCAAACGTTCTGACGAACACTCGGGACAGATCTTCCCAAGTGTGGATGCTGCTAGGAGGTAATTGAGTCAACCATGCCCTGGCAGAACCTTCCAACATGAGGGGAAAATGCTTCATGGCCACCTCGTCGTTCCCACCACCGATCTGAACTGCCACTCGGTAGTCTTCAAGCCAAGTTTCAGGCTTAGACTCACCAGTGAACTTGCTGACTCCTGTTGCCAACCTGAAATTGGGGGGGATAACTGCGGCTCTGATAGCTCTGCTGAAACATTCAGGACCAGAAACATGTACTCGACTGCTCGTGGGTACATCTCTGTCTAGTGCACCTCGATGGGCTCTGTTCCGGTCGACCAACCCTTGCACGATAATGGATCGCGCGTCGAAGCCTGGCTCTCTGGGGTCAACTGGAACCCTACGCCCTGTACTGTACTGACGCCTATCATCTGGCTGCCGAGGAGCGTAAGACCCACCCCTCGGAGGGGAATAGGGCACTCGACGCCTATCATCTCGGTCGAGTCTGTCGCCATATTGATCTCGCCGATTCTCACGCCCTTCGCGCCGCGGAGGCGATCTGGGGCTGTGAGCCGACTGAACCGTATTCACAGTGACAGATCGACTGTGAATTCTGTTGCGCGACTGAGACACGGCTGAATTCTGATCTCCTGCTGCCCGGAGCAGATCCCTGATCTGCAGCAAACCTCTGCCAGCCTCTGACTGCGAAGGCTGAATGGACTCTGCTATACGGGTCGCAGCTGCTAAATTCTGAATTGGGGTTCGATATACCTGAGTCGGCGGGAAGAGTTGACGTCGACTGGTGTCGGGAACTCGTTGCCACGCGCGCTCGTCGAGTGCTCGCTGAAGGTTCTCCAGTCGAGTGCGCTCGGCCAAATTGGCCAGACGCGCCTCCTCCAAGGCACGAGCCTCGGGGGTTTCTCCTGCGATGGGAATACGCAGGGGATCCTCGTTCCTGCGGCGAAGCTCTTCTCTTTGCAGAGAGTCGAGTGGCTCGGGCTGGTACTCTTCGTAGCCTCGAGCAGGGTCGCCGCCGTCGCCTGCTCCACCACCGCGGGCGAAGCCAGGAGGGCTGTGGGGCCCGTCGACCATCAAGATTTCCGCCGCTGGATCACTGCTTCCGCACTCGGATGCAGTCTCTCCGGAGCCAGTCGACTGATCGAACAAGCCGTAGAGAGATTCGTTGGGCTCGATTGCCGCAACTTGTGTAGTGGTCGACTGGCGAGCCACCGCGTGACTCACCCATCGCTGAAGCCTCGACCGGCCTGAGCGCTTGCGCTGGCGGGAGACCGGGAGGGTGGAAGATGGAGGAGCCGACCGATACTGGGTCGATGGTTGCCGCAGCAGAACGCCGCGGATACATGCACGAAAATGCGTCGCACCGCGGACGGGGAGCGCATCTACGTCGAGTGGAGCCTCCTGGAGCCATGCGGAGTCGTCGGCGATGAAGGTGAGAGTGCCGAGACGGATCTCTCGACCCTCGATCAAAACTCCAGCAGACACCATGATGAAAATACTCGGAAGAATCGCAACTTCTCCACAAAATCGCTAAAACACCTGCCCCATGGTGGGCGCCAACTGTCGTGGTTCTAAGCCTGACAGTAGAGTGGGGGTAGGTATGGAGAGGCAAGGTCCTAGCTATGGAGAGGTTGTAAGCACAAAGGATGTACGAGTTCAGGCCCTTCTCGGAAGAAGTAACAGCCCTACGTCTCGGAGCCCGGAGGCGGTCGAGTGGATTATGAATGTATGGATTACAAGGTGCCGAACCCTTCTGCCTGTGGAGGGGGGTGGCTTATATAGAGTGCGCCAGGACCCCAGCCAGCCCACGTAGGAGAGGGTTTAAGGTGAGTTAAGTCTGGGGCGTTACTAGTAACGCCCCACATAAAGTGCCTTTACTATCATAAAGTCTACTTAATTACAGGCCGTTGCGGTGCAGAGTGCCTCTTGACCTCCTGGTGGTCGAGTGAGTCTTCGTGGTCGAGTCCTTCAGGCCAGTCGAGTGAATCCTCGTTGGTCGACTGGAAGGCGACCTCTTCTAGGGATGTCCTAGGGTAAGTTACTTGGAACAGGTCCATGACCCTACCCTAGGTACATAACCCCATCAAGTGCGGCGGCCCTCCGGTCCGCTCTCTGGGGCTCCTTCCTTGTCGGGGGTGGGGGACGGGCTGCTGCCTCCTCCCTCGTCGCTTCCGCAACCTTGCCCCTCCTCTGCTTCCCAAAGCAACCCATCTGCGCTCACCTGCTTCGCCTGCCACAAGCCTGGTCATTTCCAATCTCGATGCACCAATCCCCCGTTCTGCTTGATCTGTCGTTCAGATGGTCACCTCATGGTCAATTGCATGAATAGGCAGAAACCTCCCTCGGTTCTTCAGTTTGGCTCGGGCCTCCCCGGATGTGCCTTGTTCGCTTTTGATAGTGATCTTCCTGTCCTAGAGGTGTCTCCCTCGCTTTCCAATGCAATCGTTTCTGTGAAGGATCAAAAGATCTCACCCCAGACTCTACTTGAAGGGCTTCGCATCTGGGATGAGGCGGCGTGGGATTGGCAAGTTGTCCAGATCCCTGAGTATGAGTTTTCGGTGGTGTTTCCCTCCAAGGAGTGCTTGCGGATGATTGCTTCGTGCACAAGTTTTACTTTGCCCCTCAACCAATTGGTGGTCTCTGTCAAACCGGCTTCTTGCAGTGGTACGGCAGTTGGGCCTCTCTCCCAGGTCTGGGTATTGATTGATGACCTGTCTGGTGGGCTGGTGCGCCTCCCCTTGGTCCCCCTGCGCCTAGGGTTGGGAACCCTAGGGGAGGGGGCGCCTCCACTTGCCTTGGGGGGCAAGGCACCCCCCTTGGCCGCCACCCCCCCTAGGAGATCCCATCTCCTTGGGCCGACGCCCCCCCTGGGGTCCCTATGTAAAGAGGGGGGGAGGGAGGGCAGCCGCACCCTTGCACTTGGCGCCTCCC